>NW_020837945.1:75315489-75489869 GCF_003676395.1 Aethalodelphis obliquidens
CACACACACACACACACACACACACACACACACACACACACACACACGCTTTCACATCATGAATTGGAGGTTTCTTTAGGGTGTTTTGTAACACTTCCTGGAAGGATTAAGCCCATTGGCTGGTCACAGCTAAGTGCTGATTATTTTGGATCAGATCATTACCTTGCTGAGAAAAATTTCCTGACTTGGAGTTCAGCCTTGGACAGATTGGCTGGGAAGGAAAAGGAAGGCTGTGCTTAGCAGCAGCTGCTGGGTCAGGGGGCTCCCTGCTGCTCCGTACCTCAGCGGTGGTCTTCGGGGAAGGTACTGAACTCCATCTTTATAAGCTCTCTCCAGAGCCTCTTCCTTTGAGTCACCCAAGGGACTGCTTGTGTGGCTATTCCACTCCCCATCTGGTCATTACTGGGGGTCAAGGAAAGAATCCCCATATTCTTATCTGCAGGTAAAACTTTTTGCCATGAAATGGAGCACTAACTACTACCTATTCTAAAGGAAGGGGATGGACATTATTTCCTGTTCCTGTTATTTTATTAATATCAGGTAAATACGTATATAGTTTTTTTTTTTTTTACGTATATAGTTTTAAACTGATTGAATCGATGTAGTTAATGCTGCTCTCTGAGAAAAATAGCCAATTTTGAAAATGTACCTCTTAACGCTGTAATTTTCATTAGGTAAACAAAAAATGTATGATCTAAACCTTGTTTAGAATAAATATTCGCCGATGGAGAATTATTTGCAATATGTCTAAAGTTCTCTAAATTTCTACCTTCTGTTAATTAACGGGAAAAATCTCGTTTTTTCATTTTTTAAGAAAATATACATTATACGTGGTAGAAATCAAGCTATAAAAATTTTAACTAATTCTGTTTCTTTCTCTATGCCCATTTTATAATTATACCCTATTAGCAGTAAGTTCAAAAGCAGCATGTTTAATAAATGAGGGCATTTGCCATATGGCACTGAACTCATACTAATGTAGTGTGACCCTGGCTTTCTAAGTGTGGGCTGGTGGTTTTCAATCCACACTTGGGTCCTGGCATTCATCAGACTTCAGGGAGTCCATGTGCCTGGGTCTGTGTGGTTTAGGGTAATGAAGAAATTTCAGAAAACTCAAATATTAATCTCCCGTATAAAAGCATTGTTTTTCAAAGATCTTTAAAGACACATTTAGCCGTCATTTGGCATGGCAGCTGAGATGAAAATATTTGCATTTCTAGACCACGTTCCCTCTCTTTTCAGGACGAATGGA
This sequence comes from Aethalodelphis obliquidens, assembly GCF_003676395.1. Classification (NCBI taxonomy): domain Eukaryota; kingdom Metazoa; phylum Chordata; class Mammalia; order Artiodactyla; family Delphinidae; genus Aethalodelphis; species Aethalodelphis obliquidens. Next base: position 75,316,742 of record NW_020837945.1, read on the forward strand.
TTCTTAATGTGGCTTGGGAAGGGAAGGCACCTTTTTCATCTGCCATCTTCTGTTCCACCAATTTATCACAGATGCTTAAGGGGGGGCTAAGTGTGGGTAGAAGCAAAACCTTGTTTCTTTGACTTTACATTCTTACCTGTAAAATGCAGAATTGAGGCTGTTCCCTGCCTTTCTGGCTTTCACAATCTAAGATTAATTAAAAAATATATTAATTAATATATTTCCAAAATAATCTCAATTTTAGATTTATAAATCCATCTATTTACACACATAGAGTATTCATTTCTGCAGAATGTCATTTTAAAAAATCTTATTTATTGCGCTGGCATATGTGGGGGCCCCAGCAAACATTTATTGAATACTTGCTGGTGCAGATCTTCTTGCTAGATGCTTTTACTCATGAACCTGTTTACGCCTCACAATAACTCTAAACATGTAAGGAAACCACAATTCAGACATTAGATAACTTGTTCAAAGTTCCAAAGACAATTAAGTGGTAGGGCAGGGCCAACATTTGAAACCATTTGTCTGTTTCCAAAATTAAGAACATTTTACTGTGCCACTCTGCCTCTGATATTAGTATCTATTCTTATTATTTAGATTAAATTCTGTGCATTTATACAGGATCTTCATTTAGTTAAAAGGTAAACCATAAATAACAGAACCTGGGTTAAACTTTTCTTCAGAGCTTTTCATCAGAGTAGATGGATCATTTAGAGAAAGTTAATTTTCTGTCACTGACAGATCCTGGGAGAAGAGAGATGAGTGGGAAAGTTTCCGGCTGGGATAGGAAATGGACCAAATATGAAGTAGCAGTATCACCTATGAAGTATTCTTGCCAGTAGTGAGTTTATTCAAATTTTTCTTACACCTTCTACTTCATACAGAATTCAGAAACAAGACAAACAACTAGCACCACAAGGAAATAAACAAATCTAGGAGGCAGGTCATCTTGTAGACAACTGGTCTGGACTTTTCAACAATTAATACCATGGTACAAAAAGAGAGTGGGGAGGAGGTGTTTTAGAGTTACATAATGAGCAAATGCTATCCATGATCCTTCAGAGGATACTGATTTGAACAAACCAGCTATAAAAAATTTTTTTGGAGCAATTTGGGATTTTTGAGTATGATATTAAGGAATTACTAGTAAGCTTTGTCAGGTATGATAATGGTATTGTGATTATGTAAGAAAATATCCTTATTTAAAGACGCATGCTGAAGTATTAGGGAGTGAAATATATCTGTAACATGTTAAAATATTTCAACAAAAACTTAAAGCAAATATGGCAAAATGCTAAAGAAATTTAATTCCTGAGCTCAAAGGAATGGGCAGTAGGAGAACTACTGTTATTAGCAAAACACTACTCATTTTTCAAGATGTAGGGAGAGAGGTATTGTCTTTGAAAGAAAAAACTGTGCAGTTGGGAACTTAGTTACATTTAAAAATTAACTACTAATGATAGGTAACCAAAAACTTTAATAGATCTTTCAGAGGCATTGATGTAAAAATGAAATACATGTAAATAGAACAGCTTGTATTTTTAGAACTGTATTTTGGTAATTTAGGGTTTTTTGTAATGTGATGGTATTTAAAAATTTTTCTGGTCATTGGTTAAAACTTTGACTAAACCTCTATAAAATCTTACCATTTACATTTTATAAACCTATACATTTATTATTTACATTCATAAATCTTTTCATAGAAATCACACTCTTAAACCAGATTTTATAAAACCAGCTATCAGTAAATTAAAGACATGATTTTAGTGATGACTTAAGGGCTGGCCCCAAGGGGCAAGATGGCATTTCTTGGTTATGACTGTCAAAGCTATCTTGAAATAAACAGGTTCGTTTGTGATCCTTGCTTCTTCCAGCCTCAACATAGGCTGTGCTTGGAAGACTGAAGCAAATATCTGTCATCATGAGTCAAGCTCTTCCTCATTTATGGGAATGAATAAATGCAAAGAAGCTTTCCATTTCATGTGATAATAAGAATTATTAAAAATAAAATAAAACACTTGGTTCGCAACCAGGGAAGCTTCCCGAGTGAAATCTGAAATTCGCCCCTGTACACAGAGGGCAAGAGCTGAAGAAAGGGCCAGAAAACTCCAGGTTGGTAGGTGGCAGACTTAATAAGCAAGGGAACTTATATTTGAGGGTAGGCTTGTCTTCGGTGGCTGCAGGAGTAGATCTCCATACCTGCCCCCCAGAATCTTTAAGTTTCCATAGAGGCTTTCACAGGGTTCAGTCAGTATCCAGTCCAGATGGTCTCAGCAACACTTTACTCTCTCAAGGCTGCATCCTTGCTCCTAGTGTGGGAATGGTGGGCGGAGCATACATTACCAGGACGAGAGGAGGGGTGAAGAGCCTCCCACTGCCAGGGTCCAGCTCTTGGGTCAGCTGGAGGTTTCATCCTCTTGATAATCTCTAGAAAACACACAAGATCTTCTACGGTGGTTGGCAGGTACTTTCTATAATGCTTATTGAAATTCACCGAATGACTGTCCTCTTCCCTTTTCTGGGTCTTGTTTGCTCTTGTCATTTATAAATTGAGGAGTGAGATTTGTGACCTCTAAGGAGCCCCTCCATGAAGAGTTGTTGGCTGTAGAAGGAGAATAAACACAAAGATAGGAGCTGGACACGAGGGAAGATTAATTGATGACACTTTATGACTAGTAGATGGAATTTGCAGACTCCAGCGGGCGCTCCGAATGAACTGAGGTGGATGGACATTTGGGGCAGTGCTCTGATAGGCTAGGTTAATGAGAAGACATCACTTTTGCTTATCCCATCCTTCCCCTCCCCCTTGTTTTAAAAATTTCACTCCAGGGTGTCATCATTGTTCTGTAAGTTCCCCAAGGCCAGTCTCATGGTCATAGGTACAAATCTCTCTGTGCCCTCCACACAGCTGTGTTTGTGACATTTTATAAAGCTATTGCTTACAAAAGGATTTTACTGGAAAGTTGAAACTGTTTTTGCTCTCAAGTTGCTAAATATAGCATTGACCCTGGCTAACTCACACATCAGTTTTGTTCAGCTTCTTTATACAAGAATTCTAAGAGGAAAAAAGCCATTTGGGGGTTTGTGTGACATGAAGCTAGATTGGGTGTATAATCCACTTAAATTTGATCTCGTGACTACTATGTGTTCACCTCGTGGTAGAAACCTTTGGGGCAATGTCTTCCATCATAATCCTGCGACTCTGACAAGATCACAGCATGACTCCAACCTCATACTGACCTTCCAGTCATTTTGTGTTTTTCTATGCTGATAGTGTGGGAAAGAATCATAACAGAAGTATAGCAGAGAGCCCAGGAATGGTTTCCTTATCTTCACAGTATAGGTCCTGGCCTACATCTCTGGCCTTTGGCATTGGCCGCTTCATTTTCCAAACATTCGATGCCCAGACTCAATCCTCCTTCGATTGTTTTTAACACCAGCTACGTAGAACGTTGAAAGGTCCCAGGTCATTACATGAAATTCCCTGTGTTCTACCTCCCACTTTTAAATATCCTGCAGTCTTCTTATAAACACAAAGCCTCATGCTGCACCCTCTCCTTGTGAGATTCTCTTAGACGTCCCTTTTCTACTTTCCTATTATTTGTTAGAGAATCACTATCTTCTAAGTATTCCCACCCGCCAGCCAAAAATATTTTGACAAGCTTTCTGAGGTATGTATTACAAAAATTATAGGTATTGGGGGGGGTTAAAAATAAATTTACAGGCTATGATTTTTCAGACTACACATTCTCCTAATTCCAAAATCCCATTATGCAACAACACTCCCCCGCATTAAGAATCATTTATGTACATAGAAGGGCAAGTGGGTGTTAAAGGACTTTAAAAAAATTTTTTCCTGTCTAAATTGATCTCACAGAAGTACCTGTCTCACTAGAAAGAAGGATTCATAAAGAAATGTCTCTATAGCTAGTTGATCCATAGATTTTGTTCATCCTGAATTTCCATGGTGGCGAGGGGCCACATGGAGTTTATAGGAGGTGAATGTGGTATGGGGGGAATCAGCCCTAGTTGCTCAGATATAAACACACACACATATATTAGCATAGTATAATATTAGGTTAGTTCAACATAATAGGAACCTTTGTTCTGCACCTGTCTTTCAGGGTGCTTAATGAATGAACACAGCTTCAGTTAGTGACCTACCACTATCTAGTCTTCTGACTTTATTCTAGTTACTTTCACTTTCTACTTCAGTTTTCCTGATTGTTATTTGAGTGTAATTTGAGTGGGTTTGTTTCTCAATGTCCACCTTAGGGACGGACTGGCCGTTGGGCTCTGGATCCCTCACCTTGACTCAATGGAGCATCTCTATTTTTATCTGCCTTCCATGTTAGAATTTCCCATAGGAAGTTATTTGAAGAAAAGTTGCCACCGTCTTGAATATTAAAAAGCACATGGTGCACTTATCTCTGAAGGTCCTTCTAGATTGTTAAAGGGTCAGTCGTTCCAGAAAGCAAGTGTTAAACAAATGTGTTGGGAAGAATGGCTAACATTTCAATACTTCATTATCCATTTAACAAACAGTCTAGTGAAGTGGGGGTGAATGGGAGGGGGGAACATCAGCCCTAGATTCGCAGATATAAAAAATAAGTCATATGAAAATGTCATAATTTAGAAGATGAAAACAAATACTGAGAACTATTTTTATATATCTCAGCCCACACTGGCACAGAAAATTACAGTTTCTCAACCTTGGTACTACTGACATTTTGAGCCAGATAATTCTTTGTTGTGGACGGCTGCCCAGTGCATTGCAGGGTGCCTAACAGCATCCTTGGGTTCTATTCACTATATGCCAATAGCATCCTGCACCTCCTAGTTGCCACGAACAAAAATGTCTTCAAGTAGTGCTAAGTGTCCTCTGGGGAGCAAAGCTTCCTCTAGTTGAGAGCCACTGCAGGAAATAATTCTACCTTACCTTTTATTTTCTGGGAGTAGAGACAATTTCAGGTTTATTTCTATGACTAGCCAAAAGTAAGTAAATACCTAGGAAATGTGAGTTCAATTAAATTTGTAAGAGCAAAGTGTGGATGAGTCTTTCCATAGTCCTTCATTTATTACTTATATGTTTGCAACTAAAAATACCTGCTCAAGCAGTTAACCAACATTTTCCAGTGTTTCAAGTATTGCCAGCAGGGGCTGTGGATTGTACTCTAAGATGTAACTTTTTCCCTCAAGAAATTTACAGCGTATATGGGGAGATATTGATTGTGTAGGTGGATATACAATAAGCAAGAAAAGATAAATACACAAAGGGTCAAATGAAAGACCAGATAATAGTTATTACAGGAGTTGGGTTTAGGGAGAAATCTTGGGCTGGGATGTTTAGGGAAGCCTTTGAAGGTTAAGAGGATTTATAAAATTATGAGGATGGTTGGGAAAGTGCTGTAGAGAGAGAATTTTAAAGCGGGAGGTATGGTGGGGCCACATATGGGAATAAAAGATAAGAACATAGATAGTTCCATTCTTTCATACACTGAGGTCTGGAAAATACTCCTGGAACTGTAGTTTGAACTTGGGAAATATATCTGCTGCAAATTTGTGTGGAAATGGAATTTCATTTCTTGTTTTATCTTTGGTCATCATGGGAAGTGTATAAAGCAGTTTGAATGTACTTGAGATTCAAATATTAATTGTCAATGAAATGACTTTAGTATTGAATAAGTTTCACACATTAGCACTGTTTTGCCCTGTTATTATTTATTTATTTATTTATTTGCAATACACGGGCCTCTCACTGTTGTGGCCTCTCCCGTTGTGGAACACAGGCTCCGGACACGCAGGCTCAGCGGCCATGGCTCACGGGCCCAGCCGCTCCGCGGTATGTGGAATCTTCCCGGACCGGGGCACGAACCTGCGTCCCCTGAATCAGCAGGCGGACTCTCAACCACTACGCCACCAGGGAAGCCCTGCCCTGTTATTTTTGGTTGAATTCATTAAGAAACATTATCAAATTTGTAGTAACAGCTTATTTCCAAAGCCATTAAAAGTTTAACAATAGCCAATGAGGGCAGTTCTTATTCAAAAAAATTTCAATCTCAGCCCTGTGCCCAATAAAGTCACCAAAAAAGTTTACTAGTGTCAGGTTGTTAACGTTCTATATGGTTGGGTAATTAAAGCTATTCAACTATTTCTGAACAAAAATTATCAGAATTGGGCTTTGTAATACGTGCTGAATTGTAATACATGCTGGCAGATTCCACACTTCAGGTTGTACAGAATTAGTGTTTTTCTTAACTTTGAAAATGTTCTCACCTGTAATTCTTCAGTCACATCAAACTCTGCATTGATTCCTCAAACAAACAAATCAGCAGTATTGATAAACCTATGAACAAACACATCAAGAGCCAAGGAAAACCACTCAAAATCCTTTTCTTATTTTTGACTGTTGGCTTTGCTCCCAATGTCATTTTCTCTTCTGTTATGATTATCCCTCCCACGTTTTTCAAATAATTTTCTCTAACATTGAAATTCCACATTAGATTAGGTTTTGGTTTGACCACTCTGAGAAATATTTACCAGTTCCCTGGAGTTTTACTTCAGCTTATATATTCAATACTTTTTTTTTTAAATTTTAGAAAACTTTCTTAAGATATAGTTTTAAATATTTATTTTTGTTTTGATTTTTCTTTTTCTGAGATTCAGTAGTATCCATATTCCATTTCCCTGTTGGTCTTCCATATCTATCATTGTCTTAAAATCTTTTTGTTTCTAATTTTTAAAATTTATTTTAATTTCTTAACCATTTTTCATTTTCTTTGTTCTGCCTTCTGTGTCTATTCTTATCTTCCATCTAATTTACTCTTCTCTTTTTTTTGAAACAATGTCAAATTTACAGAAAATTTGGAAGTACAACACAAAGACATTTTCCCTTGAAACTGTTGAGAGTAAAATGTAGATATGATGCCCCATCACCACCAAATGCTTATGCTTAATTTCCTACTAACAAGGAAATGCTTGATTTCCTACTAACAAGGAAATTTTCCCACATAACTACAACTGTCAGATTTAGAGAATTGACATTGATACATTGTTACTATTTAATATCCAGCCTCAATTCAAGTTGGACCAATATCTCTAGCAATGTCCTTTACAACAAAGAGGATCCAGCTCAGATTCTTACATTGCATTTAATTGTCACATTTCTTTAGTCTTCTTAGCTATCTACAACCATTTCTCAGTCTTTCCTTAGGTTTTAGGGCCTTGATGCTTTTGAATATTACAAGGTAGTTAATTTAGACAAGTCAGTTTAGACTTGTCAGTTTTTCCTACATGTTTATAATTCATTTTTGTACCATTGACTGTAAAAACAAACTCTGTGCTGTTGTGTATCTATCTATCTATCTATCTATCTATCTATCTATCTATCTATATCACGTCTTCTTTATCCATTCATCTGTTGATGGACACATAGGTTGCTTCCATGTCTTGGCTATTGTAAACAGTGTTACTATGAACATTGGGGTACATGTATCTTTTCAAGTTAGAGTTTTTGTTTTTTCCAGATATATGCCCAGGAGTGGGATTGCTGTATCTCTTTTTAAGTTTTTTAAGGAACCTACCTACTGTTTTTCATAGTAGCTGCACAAGTTTACATTCCCACAGTGTAGGATGGTTCCCTTTTCTCCACACCCTTTCCAGCATTTATTATTTGTAGATTTTTTGATGATAGCCATTCTGACTGGTGTGAGATAATACCTCATTTTGGTTTTGGTTTGCATTTCTCTAATAATTAGCGATGTTGAACATGTTTTCATGTGCCTGTTGGCCATCTGTATGTCTTCTTTGGAGAAAAGACCTATTTAGGTCTTCTGCCAATTTTTTGATTTTTTTTTAAAAATTGAGTTGTACAAGCTGTTTGTATATTTTGGAAATTAAGCCCTTGTCAGTCGCATCATTTGCAAATATTTTCTCCCATTCCATATGTTGTCTTTTTGTTTTGTTTATGGTTTCGTTTGCTGTTACACTGAGTTCGCAATGCATCCCATTCCATAGTACATTATTTAGATTTTCCTATTACTGGTAATGTTAACTCGGCCACTTGATTACAATGTTGTCTTCCAGGTTCCTCTACTAATTTTTTTCTCAAAAGCATTTTGTAAAGAGTTACTTTCAAACTATGTAAATATTCTATTCCTCAACATTGTTATTACTTAGATCATTTATTTAAATTAGGATGGACTTGTGGATTTTTAAGGTCTTATAATCCATTATTATCATTGTTTATTGTAATGTTCAAATTGTCCTAGATTTGGCCAGTGGGAATTCCTTAAAGATGGCTTCTGTGTCCTCTCGAATTGACCCTATTACTTCTTTATTTTCATGCACAACAAGATATTCCAGACTTATTTTGTACTTTCCCTGCCCTAGGCCTGGAATTATTCATTTTTCCAAGGAACTCTGATTTCTTTTAGTAGAAAATGGTATTTAAAAACCAAGATCTGGGTTCTGAGCGTGCTAATTGCTACTGGTATGTCACTTCTCCCAGGCCCTCCCAGTGGGGACATGAAGCAAGAACCAAGAGATCTCTGAAAATAATTAAGAAAGAAAAAAAAAAAAACCCTCTTTTTAAACAATTTGGTCCAAAACTATTAGATGAAGCCAAACATGGTAGAGACTCACATGACGTATGTGTTTGTGTTTGTGTGTGTGTGGTGCATATTAGTTTGAAGGACTAATCTCTGAGATTCTCTGTTTCTGATTTGTGCTTTTCTCTCAAAGGTGCAATAATTTTCTTAATGTGTTTTAGTTCATTTTGTAATCTCAGTTTTCATCTGCTTTGTCAGCCATTTTTCTGTGTTCTCATAGTCAGAATATTATGAGGTTCATTTTAATATTTTTTCTTATAATTTGTAATTTATGGGGTTAAATTGTATCCCTTGTGTTACCCATGTTTAAATAAGGTGTTTTTCTGGGCTATTAGGAGTTTCCTGCTGAATGGGAAGGATGGAGTAGGATATATTTCCTAGCTGCTCTGTTATTACCATAGAAAACTTAAAAAATGGCCTCTCTTTGTAGCCTTGTTGGATTCAGTAACATCGGATTCAAGAGCCAAGTTGGATTCAATAACATTTTCTGCCTCTAGCCGTGTGCTCCAGCTTCCACCCTACAGGCCTTGCTGCCAGGTTGGTGCTCTCCACTTTAGACTGTGTTTTGCTGTTGCACTACTTTCTGGGATCTGCTTCCTCAGAGCCTTTTTTCTTTTAGCCTTTGTTGTCCTTGCTCTGCTCAATTGGTATGTTTACAATATTTTCTCTCAAGATAGAGCTTTATCCTTCTGGAAAATAATTCCTGGTGGTTATTTCTGAGATTCTCAAAGGTGCAGACAGCCTTAGCACTTTTTCATCTATATGACTTTTGCTGCTGCTGCTGCTGTTGTTGTAGTTACCAAAACTTGGACCTCAGGAAAGTCTTTCCCTATTGCTGTTTATCAAGTCCATACTGGTTTCCCATGAGGATGGTGTTTCCCTTTTTGTGGATGAGCACTTATTGGTAATTTTTTAGTTTTGATATCTTTTAGGATACAGTAGTGAACTTCCACCACACAACAGTTATTTCATGCAGATCCTACTGCTATTGATGGTTTGGCCACAGATGCCTTTGGGGGGATCTTGCTGAAAATGTTGTCCATGTCTTTTCCTCTCCTATACTGGTGGATGTATTTTCTTTTCAGGAAATTTTGGTAAAATTAAAAACTACACATGCAGTGCCAACCCACAGCAAGTGCCTTGGATTTTGAATGAGGTAAATTCTTCCTTGGCTAGTTATCTGCAAGAGGATAGTGTGGAAAACCCAGGAATTCTCTCTAACTCAAAATGAAGCTCATGTGAACCAGGGGCTGTGGCTATAAGGGGTTAAGTCCTGTTCATTTTGGCTGAGAAAGATTAGCAACTGCAGAGCTTCCTGCTCATCAAAATTCTTTCCAACCCTGGCACATGGTATCAGATGTGGCATGTTGGAATCTTCTTTTCTTCTGTCTCTTTCCTCATTTGCCCTTACTTCCTTTGCCTCTCTGTGACATTAAAGGGGATTTAACGAGGCTCTCAGATGCTGCTTCCTCATCTGCAAACAAAAGTTCATTGATTTTGCCCTCTTCCATGTCCCTCATATTTTAGAATCAGCTGCTTCCACTTGAGCTCTGTAGTGAGCATTCTCCCTCCACATTCTCCCTTCCCTGGTCCAATTGTCACCATTCCTGGCAGGAATTCTTCAAATATATGTGACTAGGGGCATGGGTGTTTCCTAGTTTTATCTCAGAAAGGATTTTTTTTTCTCACTTCAATTGTTGCTTTCAATTGATTGCTTAAAAAAGTTAGCAAAGATATCTTTACTACACCATTTTACAGCTGTTTAGCTGTTATTTATTGTCTTTTCATACACAGAAGTTTTGAGTTTTTCTTTACCTAAAACCTACCAATCCTTTCATTTATGATTACTAAAGTTATTTTTAGAAAGGCCTTTAATTATAAGAATGCTCATGTATATTTTCTTTTCGTGTTTTATTTTGTATATTTTTAGAGATTTAATTCCCTAATCCTACTGGAGTTTATTTTTGTATAAGGTTATTGTAAATGTTTAATTTACTTATTTTTTAAAATAAATTTATTTATTTATTTTTGGCTGAGTTGCGTCTTTGTTGCTGCGTACGGGCTTTCTCTAGTTGCAGCGAGCAGGGGCTACTCTTCGTTGCAGTGCACGGGCTCTTCCTTGCAATGGCTTCTTTTGTTGTGGGGCACGGGCTCTAGGTGCATGGGCTTCAGTAGTTGTGGAGCACGGGCTTAGTTGCTCCTCTGCATGTGGGATCTTCCTAGACCAGGGCTCGAACCCGTGTCCCCTGAATTGGCAGGTGGATTCTTAACCACTGTGCCACCAGGGAAGCCCTAAATTACTTATTTTTATGAATGGTTAGTCTGTTTACCTCCTAGCATTTGTTTATATCTGTCCTTTCCCCACTGTTATGTAATGCCACAATGTATTAAATTCTGATGTAGACTTTCTGGAGCTCAATGTGCTATTTAACCCAATCATCTGTCATTCTGTTTCTGTTTTAGATCCACAGTGTCTTAATTATTGTATCTTGAATATGTGGTTTATTATATGAAAGACTATCTCTTTTTTTTCCCCCCAAATTTGTCCTAGCTCTTCCAGCTATTTTTGAGGCCTTTTGTTAAATTGATTAATTGATATTTTGCACCCTCGAGGTCCCTTTCAGAAATATGGAATTTATTTCCATTATGTCGGTATATCAGTAAAGTTTTCTGATTTTCTTCACAGATTCCATTCCTGCAAATGTGATTTCCACTCTTTTTCCATTATGCAGTTTCTTAATAGTGACTGCAGTAATAGAGACAAATTTAATATCAAGTTGAGACTGGACCTGTGAAATTCATTGGAAAGATTGCCATTAAAAGTCCATTTAGAGTGTTTAAATATTAAGAATGGTCTATTCCTTGAATATTTAAAGAAATTCCATTAAAACCAGCTAGGACTGATGCCATGCTGTGGGAGGGCTACATTTGCTTTTCTTTAAGTTTTTAATAGATTTAATGGCATAAGAGAGACAAAACCATCCACTTAATTCAGTCATTTAATAAACATCACATGCCAGGCATTGTGCAGTGTTGGGGATACTAAAGTAAGACATGATTTTGCTTCCTAGTTTCTCAAGAATTTATTTTAACTGAATAAAGTGGCAAATACTCAGATATTAAATAATGATTAAACTGGCAAAATAATCTGAGTTAAAGTTCTTTTGACAAGTCCTTCTTTTGAGTTTATCACTTCTTAAAGTAATTCTGGAAGGTTGACTGCTATAATCTTCAAATGAGTCATTGTTTAGCTTTCTGTCTGAGCTCCCACTATAACTTCTAGAGCAGCAGTCTTATCTCTATCCCAACCGGCACACCCAAGGGATATTATGCAAAACTACTGATGCCAGTGATTCATTGGGTTAGTTTGAATTGTTTGAAGAAACCCCATGCTGATTTCTCACCACCCACTCCACACATGTGAAATCACCTTTTTAGAGCTTATAAAACTCACATGTGTTTATCCTTTTGTTACATATAAAATGAATTCACAATTATTTTTTCATTTCCTTCTCAGAACATTCTGTGGGGTAGTTAAGGTAAAGATTATTTCCTTCATTTTTCAATTCACAAAACTGAGGCTTAAACAGAATGATTTTTCCTAGGCTACACAGCTAGTGAGAGATGGCTGAAAGGCATGTTGGAGGAGGTCATTAATAGGAAGTAACCACTAGTTGACCAGTGAGCTTGACCCAGACATTCGGAGGCTCCTTACTCCCTCCCCTGCCCTTGAAATATATGTCTACCCACCATTCCCACAGTGGGAGTCATTTTCAAGGACGCAGCCTTGAGGGAGTAATGTGGCGTTGAGACCATCTGGACTGAATACATGACAACCCCATTATGACCTCTGTATAAACTTTTAAGATTCTGGTGGTCGGGGAACAGATGTACTCATCCTGAGAAGCCTCATAAGTTAAAACTGCCAACCAGTCTGCTGTGGTCTTCCCATTTCTCCTGTCTCTCCCTGCCTTCTTTGTATGAGGGCCACTCTGTGAACCAACAGGCATAGATCCAGACTCCTCACTGCAAATGTCTGTGAATAAAGTAGTTTTTTGTTTTTATTTTTAAATTTTTTTTGCGGTACGCGGGCCTCTCACCGCTGCGGCCTCTCCCGTTGCAGAGCACAGGCTCCGGACGCGCAGGCTCAGCGGCCATGGCTCACGGGCCCAGCCGCTCCGCGGCACGTGGGATCTTCCCGGACCGGGGCACGAACCCGTGTCCCCTACATCGGCAGGCGGACTCTCAACCACTGCGCCACCAGGGAAGCCCCCAAAAAAGTAGTTTTTAATTTACATAGTTTCTACTACAGACAGTGATTACTGTTTGGATCTAAATTCTATAGTGACTAAATTTCCTTTTGAATTATCTTGTAACTGGATAACTGGATAGTTCTTCCTCTGTGCCTGGCAATGGCTCCTACCCTTCCTTTTATTTGGTCACACCGCTTGGCATGCAGGATCTTAGTTCCCCGACCAGGGATTGAACCCATACCCCCTGCAGTGGAAGCACCTAGTCTTAACCACTGGACTGCCACGAAGTCCCAGCTTCTACCCTTCCTTTTTAACAAGGAGCTGAAAAGCGCCATTGTGTCAGCCTTCTAACTTGGCATGTGGGTCCTGACTAAATAATAGGAGTTGTTTCTTCATGAAGACAACTTTTTTTTTATCATACTAACCTTCTAGCTCTGTCCAATTTTATTCCAATTTGTTATTTGTAATTTTTTTTCCTGAGAGAAAAATAGTCTGTGTAATGAGACTAGTAGGGAGATATAATTTTGTATTATTGAGATATAATTTTCTGTCCTGTTTTGTATTTTAAAATGAAAGAAGAACCTTAAAATTATTTCCTACCTTTGGGATTAGAGTCTTTAAGTGAGTGAGATAATATTTCCAAGAGTAAGCATGTAATTATAAACAGATAATGAAAATAGTGTTTTTTCACACCTTTTTTTGTGAAATGTAATATCGTTCAGAAAAAGGCATAAAGTGTAAATACACAACTTAACTTTAACAAATTTTTAGAAAACTGAACACCCATTTAACCACCACCCAGATCAAGAAATAGAACATCGCCAGCCCTCTGGAAATCTACCTGTGCTTCTTCCCAATTACAACCCCCTTTTGCCCTAACAAATGTAACTTTGCTAAACTTTATAATAATCTCTTCTTTGCCTTTCTTTGTAGCATTTCTGTATGCCGCTGCAGCTTTAGATGATGTAGTTCAGTTTGTGTTTTTGAATTTTGTATAAATGGAATCATTCTTTTGTGTCTGATTTCCTCCACTTACCTTTATGTTTGAGATTTGTCCATGTAATTTTAGGAAGTTGTAGTTTGTTAATTTCCAATGGTATCCGATATTCCATTACACAAATACACCACTATTTATTTCACTATATATTGTTGGTGAATATGAAAACATAGGTAATCATTAGTTAAATCATTATACCTGTAACCTGCCCTCACTAATCAAGGTCGTTTTAATGGTTGCTACAAAAAAACTTGCATATCTTCTGAGCGGCAAGAACCCTAAACAAGACGTTCGCCGGAGCTGTTTTCCAGGAACCTGGAGTCAGATGAGTCTAGTTCCAGCTGAGCTGGTTAAGACTAGATAGGACCAACTAACACAACACTGTAAATCAATTATACTCCAATAAAAAAGTTAATTAAAAAAAAAGCCTGGATAGGACCATTGACCCTCCAACTGGGCACAAGCAAATGTTCTCCTGGCTTTTTGAGGGCCTATAGCTTAGTTATGCCTGCGCAGAATGACTACGGTCGCACCTTTCCCCAATCACCCTTCCTCACGCCCTCCACGCTCCCCACGCCCCCCATGCTCCTCACGCCGCCCACGCCCCTCACGCTCCCCACGCCCCCCATGCTCCTCACGCTCCTCGCGCTCCCCACGCCGCCCACACCCCTCACGCCCCCCACACCCCTCACGCCCCTCACGCTCCTCAAGCCCTCCACGCTCCTCACGCTCCTCACGCCCTCCACGCCCCTCACGCCCTCCACGCTCCCCACGCCCCCCACGCTCCTCACGCCCTCTACGCCCCTCACGCTCCTCACGCCCCCCACGCTCCTCACGCTCCTCACGCCCTACATGTCCCCAGGCCCACCAGGCCCGTCACGGCCCTCACGGCCCTCACACCTCTCATGCCTCTGAGCACCCTGCTTCTTTATCGCCTAAATACCCGAGTTACTCGCCTTCCTTTAAGGCATGCAGGTTTGAGGTTTGTCTCCTTGCTTGGCTGCCTGGTGAATAAGCCCTCTCTTTGCTGCCGACCTCGGCGTCTTCTCGGCTTGGGTGGCTGCGCATCAGGTAAAATGAACTTGTTTCGATAACAAATATTTGACTTCTTTCTAGCTTTTTAGTTATTATGAATAATACTGTTACATTCTAATCCATGTCTCCTCGTATTCATATGCACACCTTTTTTTTGCACATAAATCCTGGAATAGAATAGTTTTAAATATTTCAAATATCTTCTCCCACTCTGTGACTTGTGTTTTCATCCACTTAGTGGTATCTTTTGATAAGTAGCTCTTAATTTTATAGTAATATAAAATTTATCAGTCGTTTCATCCTGTTTAGAAATTTCTTTGACCTGATGGTCGAAGCCATTTTCCTATATTATCGTCTAAAGGGTTTATTGTTTTTCTTTTCAAATTTATGTTTACAATCCACCTGGTAACGTTAGGGTTGTTTCCAAATTTTGCCTGTTTTTAACAGCTTTTAATGGTTAGGAATAAAACTCCTATGTATATTTTGTACATGTCTTTTTATTGAGCATATGTACTTGTTCCGCTTGGGTATATATACTGTATAGGAGTAGAATTTCTGATTCAGATGATAGTAGATAATTCCAAACAGTTATCTAAAGTGTTGGCCAATTTATACGTCCACAGCAATATATGAAATTTCCAGTTTTTTCACATCTTTGCCAGCATGACATTGCCAAGGCTTTTTATCTGTGGTCATTTTGGTGGGTGTATACTGGTATCTCATTGCCATTCTAATTTACATGTTCTAATATTAATGATGTTGAATAATTTGTCTTATGCTGATATCTTCTTTGGTAAACTGCCTGTTTTAAGTTATTTGCCCATTTTTGCCATTGTTTTGATTTTGGTTTTTCCTTATTAATATATGAATTCTATATATTTCAGAAACAAGTGCTTTACCATGTAAGTGTAAACATTTTTCTCACTACATATCTTTTTTTTTAATATAAATTTATTTATTTATTTATTTTTATTTTTGGCTGCTTTGGGTCTTCGTTGCTGTGCGCGGGCTTTCTCTGGTTGCGGCGAGCAGGGGCAATCTTCATTGAGGTGAGCAGACTTCTCACCGCAGTGGCCTCTCTTACTGTGGAGCACGGGCTCCAGGGCCGCGGGCTTCAGTGGTTGTGGCTCGCGAGCTCTAGAGCGCAGGCTCAGTAGTTGTGGTGCACAGGCCTAGTTGCTCCGTGGCATGTGGGATCCTCCCAGGCCAGGGCTCGAACCTGTGTCCCCTGCACTGGCAGGCAGGTTCCCAACCACTATGTCACCAGGGAAGCCCCTCACTACATATCTTTTCACTCTCCTAATAACGTCTTTGATAAATAGAAGCTTAATTGCAACAGAGTCCAATTTCTCTAGTTCTTTTCTTTTATGATTATTGTTATTTGTGTTCTATTAAAAAAAAATCTTTGCCTACCCCACATCATAGAGATATTCTCATTTGTTTCTTTTAGAAGTTTTGTTTCATATTTGCCACTTAGATTTATAATGTATCTCAAATTAAAATTTACATGTGAGGTGGGGGTCAAGGTTTATTTTTTCCCTATGACTATCCAACTGACCCAGTACCATTCTATTAAAAGCTCATCCTATCTCCTGTGAATTACAAAGATACCTTTGTTGAAAATCAAGTGACTATACAGACACACATATATTTCTGGATACTTTGTTCTGTTTTATGGTTGATTTCTCTATCCTATGGCCAGTGCTGTCACCTACCCTTTGTTTGGTTCTTTCCCTACCTGGTTATTCTTCTCATCAATAAGGCGAAATTAGTTTTTGTAGCAGCAAACAGAAACCTTATTCATTGGCCAAGGAATGGAGAAGGGAGAGCTCATCCTCTGAAAGCACCTTCTCCCCGATTACAAGTGAGAACAAGCTTTTTATAGACAAGGGTTTAGGAGGTTATGGGGGGCAGGGGTGTATTGTCATTCTGATTAGTTGAAATGGGTGGCGATTTCCCAGAGTGCAGTTCTCACTTCTTTTCTGCCCTTGTATGGTCCTCTGGTGTCTGGGTCAGAAGCAGGTCCAACAACCTCGGTGCAGGTGGTGGAGATCTTACTATTACAATGAACTGTAGAAATGTAAGGAACTGTAGAGCTGTAAGGAACTGTAGAGCAACCTTTGTCCCAGTTTTGAAGTTCAGCCAACTTATGCCAGTTTCTTGTGGTTAAGGCCTCTTGTTTCCTGTCATGTAAACACAGCTAGAAGATACAGTCAGCTTTGGTTTTCTGCAGGTTTGCCCGGAGGGGAGGTTTTTATTAGAAATGGGGAATGGCGTTTCTCGCCTCTTTGCCTCAAGACAGGTGCACTTGTATACTACTATACAGAGAGAGTTTAGATATGGATTAAGGACCCTGGCGTTGTTCCCCTGGGTGACAGTGCCACACTGTGAATTACTGTGGCTTTAAAGTAAGTCCTGAAATCTGGCGATGTAAAACTTTAAAATTTGTTCTTCTTCAAAGCCTATTCTAGGTTTTATGCATTTCCATATAAATTTGAGGATTCTTTGTCAGTTTTCACACACACACACAAAGCTTGCTGGGATTGATTGGGATGGTGTTGAATCTACAAATTAACTTGTGGAGAAGGACATTAATAATTTAGGGAGAAGATGCAATTTAAAATATTGCATCTTTCAATCTATGAATATGGTTTAACTCTGCATTTATAAGGTCGTCTTAAATTTCAATCATATTTGATAGTTTTAATTAGAGATCTTGTACATTTTATTAGATTTATTCCTAGATATTAGACTTTTTTATGCTATTGTAAAAGGTATTGTGTTTTTTGTTTTGTTTTTTTGTTTCTGCGGTACGCGGGCCTCTCACTGCTGTGGCCTCTCCCATTGCGGAGCGCAGGCTCGCAGACGCGCAGGCCCAGTGGCCATGGCCCATGGGCCTAGCCGCTCCGCGGCTTGTGGGATCCTCCCGGATCGGGGCACGAACCCGCGTCCCCTGCATCGGCAGGTGGACTCTCAACCACTGCGCCACCAGGGAAGCCCCTAAGGGATTGTTTTTTAAATGTAATTGTCCAGTTATGATTTTCTTATTATGTTTTCAGTTAAATCTAATCCTTTGGACACCTGTAATATGATGATACTTTGAGAAGCTTGTGTCTTTTCTAATCTTTCTTAGCTTCAGTTCACTTCTGTTTCACAGTTTCACTGTTTCGTTGTTTACTTCCATTCTGGGTTTTTAAATTTCTGAATTGAATGCCCTTTCATATCTGCAAATTCTTGTTTAATTGTTTTGAACTCATATCAGAGCATTTGGGTATAGTTGTCTTTGTGATTGTTGTTTTGTGGACAGTTATCATTAGCTAAATATTTTCATTCTTAAATCCTGTTTTATTCTTGTAATCGCTTTTGCATGCAAAATTTTATTGGGGAGTACTCTCATTAAAAACACTTGTGGGAACCAACAGGACTCTCAGTGTTGTACTTGGAGAGCAGTTAAAATGGACAATGACTTAGAACATTTAGAGAACTCAGAGGAAATAAGCGTTTGAATGAATCATTGAGCCAAACAAGAAAAGCTTCTATATTATTTTAAATGCATCAGAAACCCCAAAATAATTAGTAGCAAATATGAGTACAGTGGAACAAGCCTAGATCTTTGCTCCAAGAGCAAAATGGTGAATCGTCCTTCTGGGGCCCATCTAAAATTAACATTCTTCAAGACTCCCTTCATAGCATTTACTGTAGGTATGTTTCACTTCATCAGAGAAGAGTATGCATAAACTGGTGTTAAAATACGCAATCTAGCCCGAAAAAAATTATTATTCCTTACAATTTTCTGTTTTTCTATAAAATGCCACTTTTTGATATCACTATCCGAACAACTCCACTAAAAAAATAATGAAAATTAAAATGCTAATTGGCTATTGTCTCTAGTCTGTCCATAATAATATATCTGCTTGAAAGATCTATTTTTACACTTCTTCTTTAAATTAGTAGTATCTGTGAATACCAAAAAAAAATTGTATTTCTTGATCTGGATAGTGCTTACAGAAATGTCTTCACTTAAAAAAAAAAATCATGAATTTAAGTATGTTTTGTGTGTATGTTATACTTCAATAAAATGTTTAAAAAAAAATACTTGTGGGAACCAACAAGGACCTACTGTGTAACACAGGGAACTCTACTCAATATTCTGTAATAACCTGTGTGGGAAAAGAATCTGAAAAAGAATGAATACATGTATATGTATAACTGAATCACTTTGCCATACACCTGAAACCAACACGACATTGCAAGTCAACCATACTCCAATAAAATCAAAATAAAGAAAAAAAACCCAAAAAACACTTGTGGGAGGAAAAGAAGGAAGCAGGTTTGCGCTGAAGGAGAAGATGGTGCAGTCGTAACAAGCCCTCAACGTACCCTTTAGGGACCCTTGAAGTTGGGATGGCCCATTAGAGTTACCCCATTTGGAGTGAAGAGGTTATGCCTTGATTCCCTGTAACAACCAGTCGCTGGATGCAGGCTTCCCTGGGAAGGGAGTATTACTCTAAGCTAGGCAGCTCTCTTTAGCCAACAACTTTCCCAGAAGCTGAAGGAATAAGTCCTTTGGTGGTGAAGGGGAATCTGAGTGGTACAGCACCCCATCCCGACAGTAGCCTTCACCAAGATTGGCCCACCAAATTCTGTTCATTTTTAAATGTCTTAGGTTTTCCTCCGCCAGCCATGGCAAATGTTTCTGTGAAGGAGGCGTATGAGGGTTTTGGTTCTTGCTGTGTTACTTATGTATGTTTCTTTTAAGTGTACTCTTGTGTCAGTTCGGTGACATATAGTTTTATTAATAGATGATATTCTTTGTGGGGGGCAAGAGATGCATTATTATGACTTATGATTTTGTGATATTCTCATGTTAATTAAGAAAACCTATAATCTTGGATTTGACCAATGATTTCAGAATGTCTTTACCTATATCTGTTTTTTCAGTGACTGCTACCTATACTAATTCAAAATTTAGATAACATCAAATTTAAGGGTAAAAACATTTCTCAGTTCTAGACCTTTAAACACTACAAAAATCTATTCAACTTATTCCTTTGCAGACTTTATTGTGAATCTCTAGTAAAATGTAAATGTCTCCACTCTATCTATATTCAGTTCCTTGGTTGCTGTTCTTTCTGTGATGGTTATTGGAATGCATTTACTTAAAGCTTCTAGTCCCCTTTACGGTAATATAGAAAACATTTTGCATTTCTGTACAGTGGTTACTTTCATTAGAGACTTTCAGAGCACTTTATACACATTGAACGGTGGATAATTTTATTAGAAAGGATAACCAACAATTTAGATTCTTTCTACGTAACTTTATTGTGCTTTTCTTTTGGCAAGTAGGAATAGAAGAAGAAACTGAACTCTTAGAAAGGCTGAGAGACTGATCCTAGTGTTCTATCATTTATGCTGCTTCTGGGATCAAACATTTTGAAAGTGTTGAAGATTAACCAGAAAGAAAATATCCAGATAGTGAGGAAGCTCAACTGACACCAATTTATCTCAATACCATCTTCAGAGTCTGAGATGCTAAGAGAATAGCTCCGTATTATAGAAGACAGTTTCAACCCTGAGGCTTAATTACTTTTCTATCTATTGCTTGCAGTTGTTCACAGAGATAAACATTTTTTCTCACAGGTCCATCAATAGCTTGGATGCTTCCCTTCATGAAGTTCATTTCATCACCAGTAGAACAAAGCCTCTCTCTGATGGCCAAGGTCCCCTAGGGGCAGCAGAGTAGCAGGTGCCATCTACTTGGCAGTTACTGGAGGAGTCTGGAGGAGTCCTGGGACTGTGGGGAAGCCCCAGTCTGCAAGAAGGACCAGAAGACAAGAGCAGAAAAGTGTCAGGACGTCAGGATCAAGAAAATACATACAAGTGTGCTCTGGGGGCAGAACTGTAACTGAGCTAGAAATGAGAGCTGGGTTTGTGGCAGTTAAATAGAGAAGGTAATGTGTACATTTTCAGCCAGTGTTTCCTGAGTACTTGACCTGGGATAGGCCCTTAAGGAGTATAATAAGGAGTTCTCTGCTCAGTGTGGTACTAAGACACATAAGCAAGTAATTAAAGTACAGTGCATTAAGTGCCTCAAAGAAATGCAAAAGTGCTGTAGGATTTCAAGAAGGTGACTACGGGGGTGGTGGTGTGGTGGTGAGGAGGGGCTTCAAGGGTGGATGACATTGATAGCAAGTCTTAGAGAATGAGTAGTAAGAGAACAGGGAGAGGTTAAAGTATGTACTGCACATCTGGGCAGTGGTGGGCCTTTGGCTGAGCTGCAACATAATGTCCGCATGAGGAAGTGGGAAGATGAGACGGTCAACTTTGCCATCTGTGCAACTGCCCTCGAAAGCATATCATCTGTTAATATACTCTGAAGATAAGGTCCAGGAACCCCGTTCATCAATATTTCATGGATCTTGGGGGTTCTTAAGAGAATGAAGACTAACTTGGTTTGTGGAAAGTTGGGAGGTTTTATAATTTGGTCAAAGCCTGAAAGCCCCAAGGAAAATAAGCACCTGTGAGCCCTTCCTCAGCTACAGTGTTGCAAGGCTAGGACATGGGGGTGGGGAGGAGGGACTTTACCAACAAAGATAACATAGGTCAGCTCATCACACAACCTTTGTTCATTACTCCCCTTGCAGCTTCTCTTTGTGCGATCTAGACATCATGAAATTCTAGGGCTTAAGTATTAAAGGATCGAGGTTTTTAAGATGTCTTGACAGTTGGGTGCCTTCCCTCACTTAGTATTGATATATAAGACATCCAGAAAAATATAGGTCTTGAAAATCAACTAGTGGAGGGAACTCCCTGGTGGTCCAGTGGTTAGAACTCTGAGTTTTCACTGCTAAGGGCCCAGGTTCGATTCCTGGTAGAGGAACTACGATCCCACAAGCTGAGCAGTGCGGTTAAAAAAAAAAAACTAGTGGAGAGGTAACATACATCCTGTGAAAAGTGAGTGTGGGTAATCACTGGTTAGCTTGTTTGATGTGATGTGGGATGTGGTAGTACCAGTTGCTTTGTCTGGAGTTAAGATTCCAGACTCCCAGTGCCTAAGTAAAGGCTCCCAGAACCTCTGCTCAATTCCATTTGCAGCAATATTTAGACTAACATTAGTGCCTGGACAGAATAAGCACTTGGTCAGTAGTTGTCAAATAGATGGATGAAGTCATCAATCAATCAGCTGAACTGTATGAAAACAAAGATATTTGTGAGAGTTCCTAGTCCTGAATTGGCTGCTCTCTAGCTCTTGCCAGAAAATTCGAGAACATTGAAACCTGTGAAAGAAAGTCGTAGAGACATGCTAATTTTTCCCTGAAGCAGAGCTTCCCAACTAGTGTACTGGGGATGGTTTAATGCATGAGTGGTGAGAAACTGATCAACTTATAGCTGATGAGGTTCTCCCACAGCTAAGGCCCTTATGCTAGTTCCTCAGGACATATACAGCCTCATCTGAGGGTCCTCAGAGGGTAGCATGATTGGAGAAGAATTTGAGGGTATGCCCCATGGTGCCCACAAACTCAAAGAATGAAAGTTGGCGTTCTCTGCTTTGTGACAAGAGACCGAGTGTCCAGGAGGTGCTCTTCCACGTAGATTTCTATCTCAGCTGCCAAGTACAGAGTGTGGCTGATCATTTTGGAAAAGAGATGTGCGATGATATAGGAGTTCCTGTTCCAGTTGACCAGAAAGCATTGCCGATGTAGCTCAAGGTGCAGCTGGTAAGGGCTGGCGGAGGGCTGACTGTGGGCTCCTTGGTGATGCACTTTTCAAGTCTGTCTTTACTAATAGGGGATACTTTTGTCACTTTTGTGGCCGATGTACCCTTTAAGTGGAGTCTGAACTAGCCCCAGGCGAACTGTTCTAACAATGCATGTACCATCTGCAAGTTAAAGCATTATCACTATTTTGAAATATTTGATATTGAAAATTTTTATTGCAGTCAAACCCCACTTAAAAGTCACATGAAAATTCACCATTGAATATGTTAAAAGTTAAGGAAAAGTTGTTAGGTTCTTTAAATGTTATTTCAAAAGTTTTAAATATTTAGATGCTTGTAAAAAAAAAGTGGCTTTAAACTTTTTATCATTTGCTTTTGCGAATAGTTTCTCATCAACAATGACTGGAGAATTTGAAAAGTTCACTAAGAAACTTTGTCAGGAATAGGCATTTCAAGTATAAAACCTGAATTAAAACTTACATTGACAAATTTTGACATTGACAAATTTTGTCATTGACAAAATTTCAACTTTCTCTTCAAATTTTGGAAAATATTTTATTCATAAGTTTTATCAAATTTAATAGTATTTCCCCTAATATTTTATTTATCTTATATATTAAAAAGAAAATCTAACAATTTTATTTAACCAAACCCTCTAGAGAGTCTCCAGAATAACTCAGCTTTCTTCAGTGTGCCATACAAATACTGTCACTTACTGTGAGAACCAAGATGTGCACAGCCACCCCTCCACGAGCACACAGAAGGGAAAAAACATGATCTAAGTCTCTGAGACTGGTTAGGACACTTACCTTGACTTTTTTTTTTTTTTTTTTTTGGTCCCCTTGAGAACTGCCTTTAGGTCTTATGATTTAATTCTTTATGCTTGGCTTATGTCAAAGATCAGAAAATTGCTGCATTTTTAGTGTTTTAGTTATTGCTTATTAAAATACCAAGATTGCATGTGATAGGAATCTTTTTGAATGTCTTTTTCTCCTGATGGACTGGTATGATCTGATGTGGGTTTGTTTTATCATCCACTGAGAACTGAGCAACCTATTGGATTTCCTTTTTCCATGGCTTCCACTACAGTAATTCCCAACTGCAGCAACAATTAATGTTAAGACATAATAGAACTATTGCAGTTTGATATTAAAATAGAATAAATTATTCATACAAATAGGCAAGAGTTATAATCCCCTTTCATTGCAAAAAACTTGATGTTATCTGAGGATAAAAAGCTTAATCACCCAGTTATTTTTTGCTATAGATTAATCACCCAAATTAATCTACAGAACAGATTTTCCTTTTATTTTCCTCTGTTTTTTTCTCCCAACATTTAAAATAATATGATAAATATGATATGATTTTACATATTATATGATAAAATAATATGATGCCTACACATCATTCTTTTTATTTTTAATTTTTTTAAGGTTGTCTTGCCTCCTCTCTTATTTATATATTTATTTATTATTATACAGCAGGTTCTTATTAGTTATCTATTTTATACATATTAGTGTATACATGTCAATCCAAATCTCCCAGTTCATCTCACCACGCCTCTCCCCCCCACCCCCGGCTTCCCCCCTTGGTGTTCATTACCTTTGTTATCTGTATCTGTGTCTCTATTTCTGCCTTGCCAACCAGTTTATCTGTACCATTTTTCTAGATTCCACATATATGCGTTAATATATGATATTTGTTTTTCTCTTTCTGACTTACTTCACTCTGTATGACAGTCTCTAGGTCCATCCTCATCTCTACAAATGACCCAATTTTGTTCCTTTTTATGGCCGAATAATATTTCATTGTATGTATGTACCACATCTTCTTTATCCATTCGTCTATCGACGGGCATTTAGGTTGCTTCCATGACCTGGCTGTTGTAAATAGTGCTGCAAGGAACATTGGTGTGCATGTGTCTTTTTGAATTATGGTTTTCTCTGGGTATATGCCCAGTAGTGGGATTGCTGGGTCATATGGTAGTCCTATTTTTCGTTTTTTAAGGAACCTCCATACTGTTCTCCATAGTGGCTGTATCAATTTACATTCCCACCAACAGTACAAGAGGGTTCCCTTTTCTCCACACCCTCTCCAGCATTTGTTGTTTGTAGATTTTCTGATGATGCCCATTCTGACTGGTGGGAGGTGATACCTCATCGTAGTTTTGATTTGCATTTCTCTAATAATTAGTGATGTTGAGCAGCTTATCATGGGCTTCTTGGCCATTGGTATATCTTCTTTGGAGAAACGTCTATTTAGGTCTTCTGCACATTTTTTGATTGGGTTGTTTGTTTTTTTTGATATTGAGCTGCATGAGCTGTTTATGTATTTTGGAGATTAATCCTTTGTCTGTTGATTCATTTGCAAATATTTTCTCCCATTCTGAGGGTTGTCTTTTTGTCTTGTTTATAGTTTCCTTTGCTGTGCAAAAGCTTTTAAGTTTCATTAGGTCCCATTTGTTTGCTTTTGTTTTTATTTCCATCACTTTAGGAGGTGGGTCAAAAAAGATCTTGTTGTGATTTATGTCAGAGAGTGTTCTTCCTAGGTTTTCCTCTAAGAGTTTTATAGTTTCTGATCTTACATTAGATCTTTAATCCATTTTGAGTTTATTTTTGTGTATGGTGTTAGGGAGTGTTCTAATTTCATTCTTTTACATGTAGCTGTCCAGTTTTCCCAGCACCACTTATTGAAGAGACTGTCTTTTCTCCATTGTATAACCTTGCCTCCTTTGTCATAGATTAGTTGACTGTAGGTGCGTGGGTTTATCTCTGGGCTTTCTATCCTGTTCCATTGATCTATATTTCTGTTTTTTTGTGCCAGTACCATATTGCCTTGATTATTGTAGCTTTGTAGTATAGTCTGAAATCAGGGAGTCTGATTCCTCCAGTTCCATTTTTTTCCCTCAGGATTGCTTTGGCTCCAATATAATTCTTTTTTTAAAAAAATTTATTTATTTTTGGCTGCATTGGGTCTTCATTGCTGTGCACGGGCTTTCTCTAGTTGCGGCAAGTGGGGGCTACTCTTTGTTGTGGTGCACGGGTTTCTCATTGCAGTGGTTTCTCTTTTGCAGAGCATGGGCTCTAGGTATGCGGGCTTCAGTAGTTGTGGCTCGTGGGCTCTAGAGCACAGGCTCAGTAGTTGTGGTACGCAGGCTTAGTTGCTCTGTAGCATGTGGGATCCTCACGGACCAGGGCTCGGACCCGTGTCCCCTGCATTGGCAGGCCGATTCTTAACCACTGTGCCTCCAGGGAAGTCCCTGGCTCTGATATAATTCTTGATAGCAATACATACCACTCCCCTGCCCTCAATGTATATAAAAGTCAGGCAACTTAGGATCTGTCCAGCCAAGCTGCTGATTATGACCTACGAGGGCTGAAATATTGTAATCTCCTTTAGCATCATTTCTTCTCTGGGAAGGAATAAGATCAAGCCCTGGGAAGTAAAGACGTCAAAAGTCGCGTCTCCTGCCGCACGTCAGAAAGCATTTTTAAATGATTTTATAAATGTGGCTCAAATTACATATCTGAGATGTGCTAAAGGTATCATATCGTCACGTCGTTTCTTCCACAGTGCCTTTTATTATAGGAGCATCACAATATTTTCTAATACCTATGAACCAGCTTTGTCTTTTCTAGGTTGTTCTCAGAACCATTGGTTCTTCATGTCTTTCCCCTTCTTCTAAATTGTGTCCGGTATATCTGTCCTTTTCTCTGTGTGGTATTTAGTAAAAGAGTTCTCAACTTTTGAGGAAGGATAGAAATCAGCAGGGGCTCTTATATAAGTATATTTTTTTCAGGATTATATTTGTTTTAGATAAGTGTACCACTGTTTCCTTCTGTTAATCTAAATTATTAAAAATAGACTGCATTTTATTTTATCTTTCACATGTATCTACCTGAGCTCTTCTGTCAGATTGCATTCTCTTTGAGGAAAGAACGTACATCTTTTAAAAATCTAGCAACCAATGTATTTAGTATATTCTGATGAAAACAATAGTTGCCTCTCCCACTCAGCACTGTTTTGCCTAAAGAAACATTACTTTAAAGAAGTCTGGGCAGGTCAAGACTCACTGGTCTGAGAATCAGGAGAGCCCTGAATTCCCAAGTCTAACTCTGGTGCTAATTTGCTCTGATTTTTGGCAGAGTTTTCCATTTTCCAGTATTGTTTTCTTTATCTGTAAAGTTCAAGGACTTGGGTTAGATGTTCTCTAAAATTTCTGTCATTCAGCAGTTCTGATGAAATTCTATAGTTCTGTGGAAATACATTATTATAGATCTTAAAATATATTTGAGTTAGCCTGGATTAAAATGAAATTTGAAGTCTGAGACTGTTCGTTATTTTTTTTCAAAGCAGGAAACTTGAGGGCCTGATAAGCTGTTGACACAAGTGCTTTTGAAAAGGGAAGATGGAGTAATTACTAGCTTATACTTAAATAGACAAAGGAAAAGGTTGGTAAATGTTTACATATCATCATTTATCAAAAAATTAAAGTAAATCTATACTTACCTGTGTCTAGTCATTAAAGAAAAACAATGGAGTCTATATCTCAACTTACTAAAAGGGAGAGAGAAATTTTCCCTACAACATTAAAATTTTTAATAGTTCCAAAGGCAGTTGGCTTATACATTTGAGATTATATTTATTATAATTGTATTTGATAAATTATTTGTAGAAAATTATATTTATTTAAAATCATGAACTGTTTATCAGGGGAGATTGTGCATGCTCAAAAACTCTGATAATTAACCTGCAATGACCTCACCAATTTTCCTTAATTCACTCAACCAGTACCAAAAGCATATTCTTAGAATGAGAACACACCTGAGGTGCTATTCCCAATAAATAGTCATCTTACAAGTAAAATAAATGTCTCTAACAGATGAACTTTAAGACAAGATAGAATATAGTTACAGTTGTTACTAAGGAATCTAATAATCATCTCAACCCGTTGTTGAAAATGGAATAAGCTTATGCTCTTCTTTTTATTAAAAGTTTCACACTTCATCTCTTATGATGTGGAGCATCTTTCCATATGCTTATTTGTCATTTGTGTATCTTCTTTGGTGTTGTCTGTTAAGGTCTTTAGCCCATTTTTAGTCATTTTATTTGTTTTCTTATTGTTGAGTTTTAAAGTTCTTTGTATAGTTCAGATAATAGTCTCTATCAGATATGACTTTTGCAAATATGTTCTCCCAGTTTGGGGCTTTTCTCTTTATTCTCTTGACTGGCTTTCACAAAGCAGACAATTTTAATTTTAATGCAATCCAGCTCATCAATTCTTTCTTTGATGGATAATGCTTTTGGTGTCATACTTAAAAAGTCATCATCAAACTCAAGTCCATCTAGATTTTCTTCTATATATTCATCTGGGATTGGTATAGTTTTGCATTTAACATTTAGGTCTGTGATCCATTTTTTCTTTTAATAAATTTATTTTATTTGTTTTTGGCTGTGTTGGGTCTTCGTTGCTGCGTGCGGGCTTTCTCTAGTTGCGGCGAGAGGGGGCTACTCTTGTTGCAAAGCGTGGGCTCTAGGCATGCGGGCTTCAGTAGTTGTGGCTCGCGGGCTCTAGAGCACAGGCTCAGTAGTTGTGGCGCACGGGCTTAGTTACTCCGCGGCACATGGGATCTTCCCGGACCAGGGCTCGAACCTGTGTCCCCTGCATTGGCAGGTGGATTCTTAACCGCTGTGCCACCAGGGAAGCCCCTGTGATCCATTTTGAGTTACTTTTTGTGAAGACTGTAATGTCTGTGTCTAGATTCATTTCTTGCATGTGGATGTCCAATTGTTCCAACACCATTTGTTGAAAGACTGTCTTTTCTCCATCGTATTGCCTTTACTCTTTTATCAAAGATTAGTTGACTAGGGCTTCCCTGGTGGCGCAGTGGTTGAGAGTCTGCCTGCCGATGCAGGGGACACGGGTTCGTGCCCTGGTCCAGGAAGATCCCACATGCCACGGGGCGGCTAGGCCGGTAAGCCATGGCTGCTGAACCTGCGCGTCTGGAGCCTGTGCTCTGCAACGGGAGAGGCCACAACAGTGAGAGGCCCGTGTACCGCAAAAAAAAAAAAAAAAAAGATTAGTTGACTGTATTTTTGTGGGTCTATTTCTGGGCTCTCTATTCTCTGCCATTGATATTTTTTTCTAATGCAAATTAAAACAACAATGAGATACCACTATACACCTATTAGAATGCCCAAAATCCAGAACACTGACCACACCAAAAGCTGGCAAAGATATGGAGCAACAGGAATTCTCATTCACTGCTGGTGGGAATGCAAAATGGTACCTCTATTTTGTAAGATGGTTAGGTGGCTTCTTGAAAAACTAAACATACTCTTACCATACTATCCAGCAATTACACTCTTGGTATTTACTCAAAGGCGCTTAAAACGTATATTCACACAAAACCTGCACATGGATGTTTGTGGTAGCTTTATTTGTAAATTTTTTATACCAAAATTTGGAAGCAACCAAGATGGCTTTCAGTAGGTGAATAGATAGATAAACTGTGGTACATCCAGATAATGGAATCTTATTCAGTGCTAAAAAGAAATGTACTATCAAGCCATAAACAGACATGGAGGAAACTTAAATGCATGTTACTAAGTGAAAGAAAGCAATCTGAAAGGGCTACATGCTATATAATTCCAGCTGTAAGACGTTCTAGAAAAGACAAAACTGTGGAGATAGTAAAAACTATGGAGACAGTGGTTGCCAGGGTTTGGTGGGGAGGGAGGAATGAATAAGCAGAGCACAGGGGATTTTTATGGTAGTGTGGATACTATAATGGTGGATATGTGTTGTTTATACATTTATTCAAACCTGTAGAAGGTACAGTACTGAGAGTGAACCCTATTGTTAACTCTGGACTTTGGGTGAAAATAGTGTCTCCATGTAGATTCAGTAATTGCAACAAATGTACCACTGTGGTGGGGGAAGTTGATAGTGGGGGAGGCTACATGTGTGTGCTGAGGGGGGCAGGGAATATATGGATATCTCTGTACCTTTTTCTCAATTTTATTGTAAACTAAAAGCTATCCTAATTTTTTTGAAAAAGAAATCCCATACCCAGAATATCTTTAATGAATTTATTGCATTTCCTGAAAAGTAAAAGAAATCTCATGTTTAGTTTATGGTAATTCAAAACAACTGTTAAAGATTCATGCAAACCTCCTTCCTCCTCACTCAGCTCCTGGGAGCACAATATAGATGTGACTCTTGGCACAAGGGAAGTAGTGCTGGTCTCCTTGTCTCCTCTTCA
The DNA here is from genome assembly GCF_003676395.1 of Aethalodelphis obliquidens. Classification (NCBI taxonomy): domain Eukaryota; kingdom Metazoa; phylum Chordata; class Mammalia; order Artiodactyla; family Delphinidae; genus Aethalodelphis; species Aethalodelphis obliquidens. Next base: position 75,346,621 of record NW_020837945.1, read on the forward strand.
TGCTATCTTGGATGCTGGTTGGTAGCTTCTCCGACCCCCGCAACTCAGGAGAAGGGTTAAGTATTACTGGATGGCATGGATGCTCAGGTTCCAGGAACAGCGCATGCCCCCCTCTTGTCATTGGCTGGTCTTTTAAGTCCAGCTGGGTAGTGGGTAAGAAGTTGAAAAAGTAAGAGAAAGCTTAGGTAAACTGTGAGGGAGTATGTGAAATATATAGCTAGTAATGACATTTTCTAGAATAATCATTTTGAAATACCAACCTTGTACTTTTGGAACCCAGAACTTGATTTTTTGGAGTGGAAACCTAGGGATGGTCTCCTAAGGACTCCTTTCTGTAATCTCTCTTTCTCTCATCAACTTGCTTATTAAGAGAATCACTACATTAGTGCCGCATGACCGTAACCACTGACCCCAGTTGTTTGGCTCAGGAGTGGGTATACATAGCGCAAGCCTGGTCAGAGTCACTTCTCTCTGAGATTTTTTGATCTTCGGGCTAAGGGTAGGGTCAGTGTCTTTCTGTGGGCTAAAAGGTTAGCATGTAAAATGTCATTGGTGTTGGCAGATGTGTTTCCCAAAGTGTGGGGAAGGGTGATCTATTGCAAGAGAATAATGAAGCCATTTTTAGAGAGAAGCAGTGAAGAGAGGAGGAGGGCATCCTGAGGAGTCTCACGTCCCTGACTCCAGGTGTGCCTGAAGCCAGTTATGGCTTTGCTGTTCAGTTATTTTATAAGGTACTTATCTATTCTTCCCATATATTGCCATTTTGCTTCAACCTGCTGACATTTTGTCACTTATGCCAAATAGAATCTAACTAACACAGCTTTTTATTGCCCTGTGTTCTGATTATCAACAGTATCTGAGGGAACTAGACTGAAATTCCGTGTTCCTAGAAAATTATATAAAATCCGTGGTCTTTTCAGAATGGACTTGAGTTTGAAGCTGAAAATTATGAAAACTGATCTACTAATAATTCTCTATTTATCAGTAAGTTCATAATTTTGAATATCAAGTGAACTTGGAATAGTGGATATGAATACTCAAGCATAAGAAGAAATATAGATATGGATGTGAGTATATGTTTCATATAGTTGCACATTCCTTTATGGGTGAGAAAAATGAAGAAAAAATATCTTAGAGGTGGAAGGTCTCTTAGAGGTCATCTAATGCATTCTTCTCATCTTTTTCAGATGGGTAAACTGAGGTAAGAATGGGGAATTGATTTATAGTACTTAGCAATGTGTCTGCATTTTTAAACTTCCAGATCAGTGTTCTCTATACAGTTATCTGTGGATAGAAGAATACAAACTTGATGTATGACCTTTTCTTTCTTGGTTTCAGTTTGTGTTTTATAAACTGAGTGGTAATCACTAAGATAATCACTAAGATTCACTCTGGCTCTAATATTCTGTGATTCAATGACTTTATGATGTAGAAAATCATTATACAATGTTTATAAAATGTCAGAGGACTTTGATTTTGTTTGAAAATCTGGATTGAAATTCTGCTCTAAAAGAGAAAGAAAAGACTGAGAAAGAAGAGAAGAGCTAGGCCAGAGGACAAAAAATCCCAGAAGTGACACAAACTAAGATCAAAATTTAATTGATTTATTTGTTGGCAGTTTACAAGTTGAATCTATATAGGCTTTTTAGGAATCATCTTGTGTTTTACATCTGGCTTACAAACAGATTTTGCCATTTACTTTTTTGCATTTAGTCTGAGCACAGTGTTTTTCATTTAAAAATACATCAGAATCAGGTTCAGGGAATAATTCAGTAGAGAACACTTACAGTTTCAGCCTTGAGGCTGAAATGTGTTATTTTAAAAGGCTCAGCTAAAATGATACTATTGAATTAGTCATATCTTAAAGCAACTTATAGGGAGGCTACTAACAATAATGTGTTTCTGGGTAATGTAGAAATTTCCATGATATCTTAAGAAAGACATTCGAACATATTCATTTCATTGAGAGACTTTGGTTTGAAGCTAGGTTCTATTACTTATTATCTGTGTGTCCTTGGGCAAGTTACCCAATACTTTTCTAAGACTCAACTTCCTTTTGTAAATGGAGATATTACTTATACCTCATTCAAAGAATTGTTGTCTGTATTAAATGAGATAATGTGGGTAAAGAACTTAGCATGGTGCTTGGCGTGTGGTGGGTTTTTAGAACTGCTCCCAGAAGTAGGCTGTATTGAAGTATGACATTTAAACTGTAGATAACTTTGATAAAAGGGAAAATCGTCAAACAAGGTAGACTCTGTGTTTCTATTTGTATTCCCATAAATAAGTAACCTTATTAAATTAGGCACATGAGTTTTTAACAATTAATGGGAAGGTTTCAGTCCAAACATATTTAAGATCATTGAAAAATTGTACTTTATAGAGTTGTTCGTGGTTTCCAACACTTATAAAAGTGTGTGTGTATAATTCTGAATTTTTTCTGTCCACCAAATAACCATATAGTTATTTTCACTCTTTAGATGAAGAAACTGATTTAGAAGATGATGTTTACGTAGATAGTTGGGGTTGGTACTGGCACTTGGAATCAGATCTTCTGACTGCTTCTGGCCCAGGGCTCTAATTAATGAATGTTTTTAAAGCATTTATTAGGAACAAAGCACCATGATGAGCACTAAGAGATATATATTGGAGGGTGTGCCCGTTGTTTTGCTTACTCAGCATTGCTCCCTCCAACTGTCCTTTATAGGAACTTCTTGATTTTCTGACAACTGTGGCTACCCATCAATCTCTAACCATAGGGTGACTGACAGCTTCTGTGTCAACCTCACCCAAGCCATAGTAACCAGCCAATGTGATACAAAAATGTGAGATTCAGAAATCCTTTAATAGACTCTGCGTCATAGTTCATAGAAGAGAGAGAGAGAATGAATGTGTATTAAGTGTGTTGTGTGTGTTTATTTTAGGGAGAGTGGAACCTGATGCCTTCTGGGCCAATTCAAATCATCTCCTTGAGAATTTCGACTTCTAGAAGAGAAAGTTATCTGGGTGTATATGGATTAAAAAGATGCAGCACTTTGGAAATGATGGCAGTTATGTCCTGCCACTGAGGTGAGGAAGAAGCCTATCTGAGGTGAGACAGGAAAATCAAGTAGATATTCAGAAGCCAGTCAAGATGTGAGACAGAAAGAGTTGTGACTTTCTCGTTGTTCTTGAGCCCAACTGCGTACTTTCTTGCTGTTTCATGATCCACTCTAGTGTCCTTAGAATAAATCCTCCCTTTTTGGTTAAATTAGTTAGAATTATATTTTCGTTACATGCAGAAAAGGTTTAGAATTAATACCAACATCAGGATTAAAGATATGAGCTCTCTGCTCCTGTGAGTAACAAACCAACATTAGTATTTCCCAAATGACTAATATTAGGCTAACTGCTTAGGAAGTACTGGAGAACCTTGTTAAAATGCAGATTCTAAGGCACACTTTACAAGTTCCAGTTCAGGATGTCTGCAATTTAGCCTGGAAATCTATATTTTTAACAAGATTTTCAAGTGATTCTGATCACAGCCAGAATGGGAAATCTCTGGAAGAAATACTTTTGTAAATGTTTGAGGGACATGGCAGTATAACTCAAAGATGGTGCAGGTCATGTCAATTATAATACATCAGCTATATTGCAGTTTGAGTACTGATTAGAGGGTAAAATTAAGCTTTTCCTCTTATAGGGTTACTATCCCTTTAATGTGTTAGGGTAAGGAGAAGAGAAAAGGCAATGCAGTCAGACCTGGGGACAAAGGGTTTGGTGAAACAGAGGGAAGAACTGAACATCAGAATGGAAGACCTTACTTAGGAAAGGAGGAAGAAGTGATGGGTGGGCAGAGGAAGTGGTCACTTGTCTGCCTGACCCTTGAGGGCAATAATCACAGCATTAGGCATCTCTGGCCAGAAGCAAGGGGAAAAGCAAAGCAGAACAGAAAACTCTTTGGGTGGAAGAAGTCATTTCCATGTCTTTGTGTCTCCTTCCTTGATCTGGCCTCTGCTGGGAATGTAGTTCACAGATGTAGAGGGTATTTCCCTGATCTTTGCTTCCTCACCTCATGGGCTTCCTCACCTCATGCCCACCAGGTGGGCATCTTGGGCATCATGGGCTTTTGCCAGATGGGCATCTTGGGTACTTCCTACCCCCCAATTTGACCCTGCTGTAATTTACATTTATCTCAGCATCTTTCAGAAATGCTGGTCATCAGCAATTCATGGAGCAGCTCTAACCACAATCAAACTTACAAGGACACTCATGAGACATTTTTCCATTTGAGCAACACAAACAACTCTATCGATCTTACTAACACCCTAGAGGTAAGTGTGAGAACAATCAAAGTGGTCTTGGTGTTGGAGTGAGGAGAAGGGATGCCATAATGATTCTTGAGTTGTTTCCTGACTTTACCAAAAAGCATTGCTGGAAAATGGAAACTGGGTGTGGTTAAATTCTCAGTAGTATCTTAGAATGTCATTGCAGGAAGGGAACTTAGAGATTATCCAGTCCACAACTCTCTGAGCCCCAGAGAAAGGAAGTGACCTGTCTAGATTCACACATCTAGTTGGTGGCAGAGCCAAGTCTAAAATTTTAGATCTTCTAACACCGAGTTCAGTGTTCAATAAATGCTCTACGATAGTAAAGCCTTGTACTATGTACCCCACACAATCTAAATATGAGTAAAACTCATGACTGTGTGTAAGGCATAAGAAGATAGTATGAGAAGCAGAATTATAACAATGATTGTATTAGTTAATTTAGGCTGCCATAGCAAAATACCACAGTCTGGGTGGCTTAAACAACAGAAATTTATTCCTCACAGTTCTAGAGGCTGGGAAGCCCAGGATCAAGGTTCTAGTGAATCCAGTTCCTGGTGAGGACTTTTTTCCTGGCTGGTAGCCAGGCAGCCACCTTCCTGCTCTGTCCTAACATGGCTGGGGATGGGGTGGGGGCAGGGTGGAGAGAGGTGAGCACAAGTGAGTGAGCTCTGGTGTCTGTTCTAACAAGGACATTAATCCCATTGGATTAGGGCCCTACCCCTTATAACCTCATCTCACCTAATTACCTCCTGACTGACTGTATCTCCATACAGTTGCATTGGGGGTTAGGGCTTCAACATATGAATTTTGGAGGGACGTAATTCAGTCTATAGCAGAATCATCTTCAGACTAGCCCTCAGCCTCTGTCTTTCTGTTTATCCCATGGCTGCACTGATAATGTAGATGAAGGCAGATACTTGCTCTCACTGCCACCAACAAAGATTTTGAAAGGAAAGGAAAGAAGAATTTCCTTTCATTTGAAGAATCCCATGACCCCACTCACAGTAACTGGAGTCAAGGAGATGTAGGATTGCCAGTTCTACACAACTTAGTCACATTCTCACCCACGCCTGTTCTGATGACTTTGGCAAAAGCTCATTTCCTGGGATCTCTGGGCAAACAATTGTCTTTGCTTAACCTTGCTTCTCCCTCCCCCCTCCCCCCCCGCTATCCTTTCCTTTTTTTTTTTTTTTAACATCTTTATTGGGGTAAAATTGCTTTACAATGGTATGTTAGTTTCTGCTTTATAGCACAGTGAATCAGTTATACATATGTTCCCATATCTCTTCCCTCTTGCATCTCCCTCCCTCCCACCCTCCCTATCCCACCCCTCCAGGTGGTCACAAAGCACCAAGCTGATCTCCCTGTGCTATGCGGCTGCTTCCCACTAGCTATCTACCTTACGTTTGGTAGTGTATATATGTCCATGCCTCTCTCTTGCTTTGTCACAGCTTACCCTTCCCCCTCCCCATATCCTCAAGTCCGTTCTCTAGTAGGTCTGTGTCTTTATTCCTGTCTTACCCCTAGGTTCTTCATGACATTTTTTTTTTCTTAAATTCCATATATATATGTTAGCATACGGTATTTGTCTTTCTCTTTCTGACTTACTTCACTCTGTGTTAGCATACGGTATTTGTCTTTCTCTTTCTGACTTACTTCACTCTGTATGACAGACTCTAGGTCTATCCACCTCATTACAAATAGCTCAATTTCGTTTCTTTTTATGGCTGAGTAATGTTCCCTTTTTATATGTGCCACATCTTCTTTATCCATTCATCTGATGATGGACACTTAGGTTGTTTCCATCTCCGGCCTATTGTAAATAGAGCTGCAATGAACATTTTGGTGCATGACTCTTTTTGAATTATGGTTTTCGCAGGGTATATGCCCAGTAGTGGGATTGCTGGGTCATATGGTAGTTCTATTTTTAGTTTTTTAAGGAACCTCCATACTGTTCTCCATAGTGGCTGTACCAATTCACATTCCCACCAGTAGTGCAAGAGTGTTCCCTTTTCTCCACACCCTCTCCAGCATTTATTGTTCCTTTCCTTTTGAAAGGAAAGAGCAGGCAAAATAATGACACCTTATGTCTATTTTATTTTCTGTGGTATTTCTTTATGAAGAGAGAAAAGGTCCACAGGAAAAATCAACCCAGTACGAGACCACTAACACTGACTCTCTTAGAGAGACAGACGGAAACATCAATGTTGGTTGACTTGAACTGAGTAGTACAAACTGAGAAATTGTGCAGATCCATATCCCTTATCTGCAATTCCAAAATCCAGAAAGCTCTGACATCTGATTGCTTTTCTGTGAATGTGCAGCAACCTCACTTTGTGGCAAACCCTGGCCTGTCATGATGCAAGGCTGTTTATAGTCCTTCCTTTGCCCACTTATTGAGAACATTCAAATATTTTGTCAAAGAAATAGTAAAGCATTTGATTATGGGATCCCTGCTGGGATATTTGTAGTATATAAAGAAAGGCACTGAACTGTCTTTCTAAAATCCAAATAAATATGAATTCTTGAAACACGTGTGGCCCCAAAGGTTTTGGATAGGGAAATTAGAGTTTGTATTAAAGTGAATCTTCTGTTCCAAGGGCTGAGATTACGTGGGATATTGTGGGGGGAGGGAGGAGGGAGAAGCAAGGTTAAGCAAAGACGATTGTTTGCCCAGAGCTCCCAGGAAATGAGCTTTTGCCAAAGTCATCAGAATAGGCGTGGGTGAGAAGGTGACTAAGTTGTGTAGAATTGGCAATCCTACATCTCCTTGACCTCCAGTTACTGTGAGTGGGGTCATGGGATTCTTCAAATGAAATGTTTAGGTCAAAACACATGCATCTGTATTGTGCAGGCTTCTGGGGAGGAGAGCCATGGTGATTTGAAGCAGCAAAAGAATGTAGTCGTTTCAGGAATTTTGGTGATGTTGTCTCATCTGGCAAGTTGACCTGCAGGGAGAAGCTGACATTCTGCTGTTTCCTTCTTATTCATCTCTTCTTGTTGGAACTTTGCCAATCACTTGATCTGTGTGTCTCCTTTTCTAATTTAAGTGTAGATGGTGTAAATAGCTTCCCTTACCATGTTCTGAATCAACACATAAAGTCTTTTCAAGTGATATTTTAAGTTCCACATAGGCCTTGTTTGGAAGGTTAGTTGATAGCATAGCCATTGGTTCTAGTACAGTGACCTCTGGGTTAGGGGTCCTTATTTAGAAAACAAGAGGCTTGGAATTGATGATCATTGAGGTCTCTTTTATGGTTAATACTGAACCTGTAAATAACAAGATGAGTAATGATAATTATAACAGGACCCCAGTTTGTTTAGCAATTTATAGCTTATAGACAACTTTCATATCCATTAAACCATTGGATACTTAAGACAAACCTGTTATATGCTGGGCAACTAGATATTATTATTCTCTTCTAAAGAAATTCAGAGAGAAGGGAAGTTACTTGACCAAGGTAACAGCAAACCTAGTGTCTGTAAAGAAAGGACCAGACCAGGTCTTCTGACTGCCTAACTGCCTAACCTGTGTCCTTTCAACTCTGCCTCACTCCTTCACTGGTTTCAGAGTTGCCTTGCTCAGCAGCGTCATGAAAGTGCACGCACACTTGTGTGTTCACAAGAAAGGAGCATTACTTACGGCCAGTTGTAGGCAGACAAATTACTTATACCTTGTTTTGGACTGCTAGAGTTGCTGGCACCAGGATCGGAGCAGGGGCTTGGGTTGTTACAGGAGATGTGAAGCAGCGAGTGTGACAGGGCCAATGAAGTGCTTAACCCAAGCACACTGGGAGAAGCAGAAGGAGGCGAGAAAGCTCAGCATGGGATGAGGCACCATGGTCAAGTGCAGATAGCTGGAGGGTTCCCGGAGTAAACACACTTGTGACTTGGCTCATGTCCAAAAATTTTCTAAAGTCTAATGTGTGGGCCTATGTTGAATAGTATTTTCTACCTTTCTTTTTCTTTTTTTAAAATTTTTATTGGAGTATAGTTAATTTACAATGTTGTGTTAGTTTCTGCTGTACAGCAAAGTCACATATATATATATCCACTCTTTTTTAGATTCTATTCCCATATAGGTCATTACAGAGTATTGAGTAGAGTTCCCTGTGCTATACAGTAGGTCCTTATTAGTTACCGATTTTATATATAGTAGTATGTATAAGTCCATCCCAGTCTCCCAATTTATCCCTCCCCCCCTTACCTCCTGGTAACCATAAGTTTGTTTTCTACATCTGCAACTCTATTTCTGTTTTGTAGATAAGTTTGTTTGTACCCTTATTTTATATTCCACATATAAGCAATGTCATATGATATTTGTCTTTCGGGTGTTTGGGGAGAAAATAACCACGAAGTGTTTTAGCTTTTATTAGTCAAGACATTGGTTTTCCTTGTTAGTTGAGAAGGTATTGCAGATGCAGTTTCAGAAATGTATGAGAGAAAAGGACAAGAAGAGGACAGTCAGATCTCTCTGGGCCTTGGTTTTTTCTCTGTAAATGAATCTGGCATTCAAGGCCCTCTGCCGTCTGGCTCCACCCTTCTATAACACCACTTCTCTGTATACAGACGTCCTTTGGTATATGCAGGGGATTGGTTCCAGGACCCGCTGTGATACCAAAATCTGCTTATGCTCAAGTCCCTTATATAAAATGGTACAATATTTGCATATAACCTGTGAACATCCTCCTATATACTTTCAGTCATCCCTGGGTTACTTGTAATACCTAATACAATGTAAATAGTTGCCAGTGTGGCAAATTTGAGTTTTGCTTTTGGAACTTTCTGGAATTTTAAAATCTTGTAGTTCTGTCGTTGGTTGGATGTGGAACCTGTGGGTATGGTGGCCAACTGTACTTCAATCCAGAAATCCCAACTTTTCTCCCTTGCCCACAAGGCAACCCGACTCTTCTTTTGCTTCTCTAAGCCACTCTCTCCTTGATTTGTTATCACTGTTGTAATTCTCCCTGTTTTTAATGCCATGAAGCTTTCCCTGAATGTCCTAACTGGAAGCTGGCACTCCTTCCTAACCTACCAGTCACTTGTTTGACTTGCAGGTGCTGCTTGTCAATTTCCACCTTGTTTGTTTCATATCCTGTGCTGTTGCTCACCTGGGATCCTTGATGACAAACATCACTGTGTCCTGTCCCCTCCCCAGTGCTGTGTATTTACTTCGTAGTGATATAGGAACTTAATAAATATCTGAATGGATACATGAGATCTGAGGTCTCTTCTAACCCCAATTCTCTATGATTTAAAAGCAACATAATATGTGTTCTGAAGCAAGGTTAACAAGAATCCATTTTACAAGTAGGACACTTTTTACAGTGTTATTGTTGAGACTTGTCCAGTCAAAAACTAAACTGCTTTGGCTGAATTATTCTTGTTTCTTTAAAAAGAAATCCATTCAAAGGTAGGTTCCATGTGGTAGAGGAAGTACTGCCTGGGGGAAATTAATGTTGAGATCCTGTTTTGTTTCTTACTAGCGGGTGTGGCAAGTCATGTCCCCTTTCTGAGCCCAATTTCTTCAACCTGACAATGATGAGATCTGTTCTACCGGGGTGTTGGGAGGGGTTAATGTGATAACCATGTGAAAGTGCTTTGCAAACTGTAAAGAACTCCACATAAAAGGGGTTATTGTTATCGTTATCATTATTATTATTGTAGAAGTCATTTCCATGGAATGTAAATGCAGTCTCTAGAGCTCCTTTGAGCCTCTGAGTGTACAGACTGTATTTAGAAGTTTATATCATACCCAATATGGGGTTGAACAACAGCCAACTAATGCTAACAGCCCTGGGTCCTTATTTACAGAGTGCCTTTCCTCTGAGCTCAAGAGCTGTTAAAAGCTGGATCCATCATTCCGCAATCAATTTCCATTCAGTCATTCACTCAACAAATGTTTACTTTATGTGTCAGGAAGTATTTTTGATGGTGGGTGTGTTGCTGATATCGTTAATGTCCTGTTACATTAGGGGAAACTGCAGATCCATAGAGGAAAGGGGACTTCTACAAGCCACACGCACAGACAGGATGCCGCCCAAGAGTTTAGGGTAGGTAGTGGCCAACGCTGTGCTAAGACTAATCGTTTCAGGAACTGAAGCCGGGCACCTTTGGTTTGAGTCATATGTATTCATCTACAGCAAACTGTGCCTTTGCCTTATTTGCCCATAATAAGAAATGATGTCAGTGGCTGAAAGGCACATTGTGTGACCCAAGTCACAGGGGTTAGGATTCTGAATTGCTTTGGTCAGCTCAGTTTCAGACACTTTGTAGAGAAAAGGTTCAAAGTAGCTTATTGATGGAGAGAGTTGTGAATCTGTCCCAGAGCTGACTCCTGCAGAGTCCCGCACCTAGCTGAGACACATTGCACACCGTTGCAATTTCACTTTTATCCTCCAGAGAGAACAGGCTCTTTCTTCCAAGTGGAGGGTTTTTAAGATGCTGGGATAAAAGCTCCCTTTTCATGTGTGGGTGACTCAGAGAGCAGGGAGTCAGCAAGATGTGGTCTTCCAGCCCAAGGTGCTACAAAGGAGCATGAGGCATGTTTCTCGTGTTCGGCCTTGTAGGCTCTCAAAGACATTTCCTGCCAAGGGTTCTGAGTGAGCTTCCACAGCGTTAGCCAGAAGAGGGAAATAACAGATCATTTGTACCATTTTCAATGGTATGATTGTTACCGTGAATTGACACAGCTGCTGAGGGGTTACGGACCTAGAGAAAGACACAGATGACAAGACCTCCTTCCGAAAGCTCACTATGGGGTGCTTAAGAATATACAGAAATAATCAGAAGGGGCCACTTATTCAACAAATAGCTCTTGACAGAATTTGTTTACCTGGATCATAACTCTTCAAAGAGTAAAAAGAATTTGGTGGACCAGGGTGTTCTGTTTTGTTTTATTTGTAGAACATGGTATTTGGGATAGTTTTGTAGGTAACTGAGAGGAATTTGGGCAAAGAAAGTTTGTTCAATTTGATATAAAGTTTCAGTTGTGAAAGATGAATAAGTTCTAGAGATCTACTGTACAACATAGTGTCTATAGTATATAAGGTGTAGTATAGTAACAGTATTATGTTCTGCGGCTAAACACCCGTTAAGAGGGTAGATCTCATGTTAAGTGTTCTTTCCATATGTGCACACACACAAAGACAAAACAAACAACCACCACCACCAACAATGAAAATAAAGGGACACAGGGAATTCCCTGGTGGTCCAGTGGTTAGGAGTCCATGCTTCAACTGCAGGGGGCCTGGGTTTGATTCCTGGTCGGGAACTAAGATCCTGTAAGCTGTGTGGCACAGCCAAAAAAAAAAAAAAATCAAGGGACACAAAGAAACTTTTGGCGGTAATGGATATGTTTATTACCTTGATTGTGGTGATGCTTTCAAGGGTGTATGCATAGGTCCAAACTCATCAAATAATATACATTAAATACGTGACTTTCTTTTTTTTTTTTTTTTAACATCTTTATTGGAGTATAATTGCTTTACAATGGTATGTTAGTTTCAGCTTCACAACAAAATGAATCAGTTATATATATACATATATTCCCATATCTCTTCCCGCTTGCGTCTCCCTCCCTCCCACCCTCCCTATCCCACCCCTCCAGGCGGTCACAAAGCACCGAGCTGATCTCCCTGTGCTATGCGGCTGCTTCCCACTAGCTATCTACCTTACGTTTGGTAGTGTATATATGTCCATGCCTCTTTATCGCTTTGTCACCGTTTACACTTCCCCCTCCCCATAGCCTCAAGTCCATTCTCTAGTAAGTCTGTGTCTTTATTCCTGTTTCACCCCTAGGTTTTTCATGACATTTTTTTTTTTAAATTCCATATATATGTGTTAGCATACGGTATTTGTCTCTCTCTTTCTGACTTACTTCACTCTGTATAACAGACTCTAGGTCTATCCACCTCATTACAAATAGCTCAATTTCATCTCTTTTTATGGCTGAGTAATATTCCATTGTATATATGTGCCACATCTTCTTTATCCATTCATCCGATGATGGACACTTAGGTTGTTTCCATCTCTGGGCTATTGTAAATAGAGCTGCAATGAACATTTTGGTACATGACTCTTTTTGAATTATGGTTTTCTCAGGGTATATGCCCAGTAGTGGGATTGCTGGGTCATATGGTAGTTCTATTTGTAGCTTTTTAAGGAACCTCCATACTGTTCTCCACAGTGGCTGTATCAATTTACATTCCCACCAACAGTGTAAGAGGGTTCCCTTTTCTCCACACCCTCTCCAGCATTTATTGTTTCTAGATTTTTTGATGATGGCCATTCTGACTGGTGTGAGATGATATCTCATTGTAGTTTTGATTTGCATTTCTCTCATGATTAGTGATGTTGAGCATTCTTTCATGTGTTTGTTGGCACTCTGTATATCTTCTTTGGAGAAATGTCTATTTAGGTCTTCTGCCCATTTTTGGATTGGGTTGTTTGTTTTTTTGTTATTAAGCTGCATGAGCTGCTTATAAATTTTGGAGATCAATCCTTTGTCAGTTGCTTCATTTGCAAATATTTTCTCCCATTCTGAGGGTTGTCTTTTGGTCTTCTTTATGGTTTCCTTTGCTGCGCAAAAGCTTTTAAGTTTCATTAGGTCCCATTTGTTTACTCTTGTTTTTATTTCCATTACTCTAGGAGGTGGGTCAGAAAGAATCTTGCTGTGATTTATGTCATAGAGTGTTCTGCCTATGTTTTCCTCTAAGAGTTTGATAGTTTCTGGCCTTACATTTAGGTCTTTAATCCATTTTGAGCTTATTTTTGTGTATGGTGTTAGGGAGTGATCTAACTTCATACTTTTACATGTAGCTGTCCAGTTTTCCCAGCACCACTTATTGAATAGGCTGTCCTTTCTCCACGGTACATTTCTGCCTCCTTTGTCAAAGATAAGGTGACCATATGTGTGTGGGTTTATCTCTGGGCTTTCTATCCTGTTCCATTGATCTATCTTTCTGTTTTTGTGCCAGTACCATACCGTTTTGATAACTGTAGCTTTGTAGTATAGTCTGAAGTCTGGGAGCCTGATTCCTCCAGTTCCTTCTTTCGTTCTCAAGATTGCTTTGGCTATTCGGGGTCTTTTGTGTTTCCATACAAATTGCAAAATTTTTTGTTCTAGTTCTGTGAAAAATGCCGGTGGTAGTTTGATAGGGATTGCATTGAATCTATAGATTGCTTTCGGTAGTAGAGTCATTTTCACAATGTTGATTCTTCCAATCCAAGAACATGGTATATCTCTCCATCTATTTGTATCATCTTTAATTTCTTTCATCAGTGTCTTATAATTTTCTGCATACAGATCTTTTGTCTCCTTAGGTAGGTTTATTCCTAGATACTTTCTTTTTTTGTATATCAATTATACCTCAATAAAGTTGTTAAAAAAGATTGAATAGGAAGGGTGCATTCCAGAGGTGAACAATGTTCTAGAGACAGGGGACTCAGAAACTGCTCCTGGGTACCTAGAGTGGTCCTATTAGGACAGAGTGAAGGGTACAATAGGCAAGTGCTGTGGGAGAAGGTTCTTTTGGGTCACCTTGACGGCAAGCATAACTTCTGCCTAACTGGATGCACAATACTGTGAAAGTGCTATTTGGAAGAATTTAATGATTACCTATGTACAACCTAAATCTTTGGTCTATAGTTACTATTTTACGATTCACACAGCCTCTTGTATGCTATAGATTGCTCTGTGCAACTGGAAATCTGGCTTCTTCTCAAATAATAAATGATATTGAAATTTCCGATAAGTGAGGGCTCATAAAGATCTATCACAATGGCTTTTCTGGCCACTACTTTGGTTGGGATTTGGTGTGAATACCACAAATACTTTGCTTGCTTTTGGCAAAATGGCTCTATAAATTCAATAACCATAATAGGTCATTAGTTTTATTTTGATAAATAATATTTTGGCTTGGTTGAGACAAAAAAAAAAAAGAGAAAATTCTCCTACCTTCATTTTGACTGTATTCATTTGAATTACAGAATCACCTTTCCCCTTGGTTTAAATATAGGTAAATATATAGATATATATTTTTGGAAGTAGTTTCTTCTTGTTCTTAATTGTAAAGATTACAATAGATTGCAGTGTTGTCAGTGATTTAGCAATTGGTATATTTATCTGGTTTTCTAGTTTTTGTCAAACTAATGTATTCTCTTTAAGTATTTCTGTTTCAAATTCCTTAAGTTTATCAAATGAATACATATGAGTGTGTTTCTATGGCTTCACTCTTTCTGAAATACCCAGAGGCCCAAACTAGTGATAGAGCAGTGTAGAATAGTGGATTGGACCTGGCCCCAGGATATAGGTGAATGCTACTGTGACTCTGACACTTACCAGCTCTGTGATGTTGGGCAAATCACATACCTGCTGTGGGCCTTGATTTTTTTCCTTCAGGAAAATCCCCTTTCCTGCCTTCAACTAATATTTATTGGTGTCTGTTAAATGTGATGCACTGTGCTAGATATTGCATGTATGATCCTGTGGTGTTTTCCCTCTTAAAGCTTAAACTCTGGAAGGGGAGACCTAAGGTCACTGTGCAGTTTAAGGCATGGAGGAGGAATGTATGGGGTCCTATGAGAGCCCAGGGTAAGGAGCATTGAATTACACTGGAGGATATGAGGAAGCTTCCTGGAGGGGCTGTCACTTGTGCTAAATTTTGAGTGAGCTAGAAAGAAAAGGGGGCCTGGAGTGTTCACAGGCAGGGAGGGCAGCACAGATGAATGCACAGAAGCAGGACACAGTATAATGCACTTGGGGGGAACAGCAGGAGGCACATGGTTGGAAAGAAGGATAAGCATGGGGAGAGTTGGGACATGAGCTGGAAATGTAGTGGTGAAGGCTCTTTTAGGCTAAGCTGAGAATAAATAATAATAGTATATAATAATAAAAGAAAAATCTGCTAATAATAACTACCTTTTGTTGACAGAATTGAAAATAGAAGTTAAGCATATCTGTAGATTTTAAAGATTGGCAAAATTAGTATTGCAGAATGCCTAGCTTTGTACCAAATAGTCATTTCATATACATGTCACACCATTTCACGAATGTAAACAAGTTCATTTAAATATTCACCAGAGTGCTTTGATAAACTAGTGCAAATATTAGCATATTCTTGAGAATAATAAGAGTTCAACTACTCGGTAGTATTTATCCTACTTTAGTTCTGAGCACAGACATTCAGGGTATTTTTCATTTCTCGGCATTATTTTATGAGCATTCAAATTAGAACAATTTCTCATGTTTATTGTAGCAGTAACATATTAAACACTAAACAGGAAAAAGTTAAAGTTAGAAGTTGCAGTGGGAGAGAAGTGCTGAAATCCAGTTCACCAGTGATTACTGATTTCAACCACCTGTGAGGTCTAACCGCTGTAGCCAGCTTTAGTGACTTATCGCCTTGTGAGCCATAGGAATAATCATTCACAAACTTGAAGAGTTGTAAGCATTGGAAATGATATATACAAAGCGCATAGGACATGGAGTAAGTGGCTAATAAATTGTACTATCCCTTTTCAGGCCCAGTGCCAAGTGTCCTCTTCATCCCCTGGCCCGGGGAAGGGCAGATGGGAGAGGTGAGCGAGTGGGACTTCTGTGGGAGCAGACACTCTGGGAGATGTAGCTGTGGAAGGGCTGCTCTCCTCAAGGTTGTTCTAGAACTCAGAGGTAAGGAAGAGAGAGAAAAGCACAGGTGGAAGGTCAGAAGTTGGATCTTGCATCATGCTGATTAGGGAGGTGAGGTAAATGCAAGTCTGCTGCAAAGCTGGTGGTCAAAGGGAGAGAGAATCCCAGATCAAATTGCTGAGGGGGTGAGGTGAAAGGATGAAGATCTAAATTTGCATGTGGCCCAGATTTCTTTCGTGCAGTCTCAACAACTTGGAAAATCAAGGCGGGACCCTCAAAGGAGCTGTGTAGGAAAAGGGTAGGTCTGGAGGAAGACTCATGTGCGAGATTCAGTCTTTGCAATCAAAGAGCTAATTTGCTAGGACAAATAAACATGAAAACAGTCAAGGGAGAGCATGCCCAAGGCTTTAGTAGAGGTAAATAAGTACCCAGGAAGGCACTTCCATGCAGGCAACTCCACTGATCCAACACTGTAACAACTACCTGAAATGGCCAAAGCCCTTAGAGCAGAAACTAAAATTGGCCCCTCAGATATGGTAATGGCCGTTTCCCTAATGGGAATCCTGGGGGTGTTAAGGTCTCTTTCTCAATTCAGCACCTTTTTCCTCTTCATCCCCTCACCACTCCAGGAGCATCAGACTATTTGCTTCACCTCAAATCCACCCTACACTCCCTCTCCACTTAAGAGTTTAACGCTGAAACTTCTGTTAGAAATGGCTTTCCCTTCTTCACTGGAAAGGCGTTTTCATCTTTCACGGTTCCTTGCCCCTTCTCTGACTGGTAAAGAAATGCACTGTCTTTCTTGGGCTGCTATAGCACTAGTTTATCCAAATACTAGTGGTGGGAGATGTCTTATCTACCAAGTATATGTCTTTGAGTCATGTGCAGAGCCCAAAGATTTAAATTCTGGAAGTGACTGGTTGGATTTTTAACTCTACAGCTCACTTGCTTGTATTTTGGGCAAATAATATACCTTCTTGGAGTCTCAGTTTCTTATCAGTGTTTTTATGGGATTTAATAACATAGTGGATACAAAGCACCCAGAATGATGTGGGACAAAAATTAACATGTTAAAATTCAATGTATTGAATTCACAGTGTACATGAATATAAGTATAAGCTAGTCAAGTACCTTATCCTGGGTTTTAGGGGCTTGAGAAAGTTGTTTGATTTCCTACATTATCACACTGTCCTTTTGAAAAATCCTCTGATGCTACATAAGAACAAGTCATTCTCTTCTCTTGATTTTACTAGTGAGAAACTGGTGATGTTTTAATCTTATTGGATCTATAACCCACAAAGAAAGATGCTTAAGTTAATTTCATAAACTTAGATTTTATATGTTGATTTCTCTTCTGAATTCTGATTTTCAGTATATCAATAAGATGGATGAACTATTCCATTTTTTTTTTTTTTTTTGGCTGCACTGCCTGGCTTGTGAGATCTTAGTTCCCTGACCAGGGATTGAACCTGGCCCTTGGCAGTGAAAGCGCACAGTCCTAACAACTGGACCACCAGGGAATTCCTCCATTTCCTGTTCTTTTTCATTTCCTTTCAGCTTGATTGCATTCAGACTCCCGTGGTCCTCCATTTAGAGCCTGGGTGACACCTGTTGCATGATCTCCATTCTTTAAAATAATTAAAAAAGAAAACTCAAGTGTAACAAGGCACCATTCCATTAGCGATTCTGCCATCTCCATCTGTGCTGCCCCAAAATGTCTGCTTTCTGTACTTAAAAGACATTAATCTTTTGGCACAATTATCCAGAGCAAATAATGCTGGATGTAATAATAGCAAATGATTTGGCATGTGCATCAATATAGAAGTAGTGTTTACAAATGCACATTAATGTATTCTGCAAGAATACATCATCTTGCAGTACGCGGGCCTCTCACTGCTGTGGCCTCTCCCGTTGCGGAGCAACAGGCTCCGGATGGGCAGGCTCAGCGGCCATGGCTCACGGGCACAGCCGCTCCACCGCACGCGGGATCCTCCCGGATTGGGGCACGAACCTGCGTCCACTGCATCGGCAGGCGGACTCTCAACCACTGCGCCACCAGGGAAGCCCTACATCATCTTTTAAAATCTGCTTCTTGAGTATACATATGTCAAATTGAGAAACACCACATCCATTATTAGAAAGGTAAAGTGGCTTTTTGTATTCAGGGAGGACTTTTTTTTTTTTTTTTTTCAGTACGCGGGCCTCTCACTGTTGTGGCCTCTCCCGTTGCGGAGCACAGGCTCCGGACGCGCAGGCTCAGTGGCCATGGCTCATGGGCCCAGCCGCTCCGTGACGTGTGGGATCTTCCCGGACCGGGGCATGAACCCGTGTCCCCTGCATCGGCAGGCGGACTCTCTACCACTGTGCCACCAGGGAAGACCTCTTTTTTTTTTTTTTTTTTTTTTTAATTTTTATTTTATATTGGAGTCTAGTTGATTAACAATGTTGTATTAGTGTCAGGTGTATAGCAAAGTGATTCAGTTATACATGTATCTATTCTTTTTCAAATTCTTTTCCCATTTAGGTTATTACAGAATATTGAACAGAGTTCCCTGTGCTATACAGTAGGTCCTTGTTGGTTATTTTTTTATTTTTTATTTTTGGCCACACCATGCGGCCTGTGGAACTTCCCTCACCAGGGATCGAATCTGCACCCTCTGCAGTTGAAGCGCTGAGTCTTAACCACTGGACCACCTGGGAAGTCCTGGTGATCTGTTTTAAATATAGCAGTGTGTACATGTCAGTCCCAAACTCCCAATCTATCCCTCCTCACCACCCGTTCCTGCTGGTAACCATAAGTTTGTTCTCTGAGAGTCTGTTTCTGTTTTGTAAAAAAGTTCAGCTGTATTTTTTTTTTTTTAGATTCCACATATAAGCAATATCATATGATATTTGTCTTTCTCTGTCTGACTTACTTCACTTAGTATGATAATCTCCAGGTTGTTGTTTCTTAATCAGAGCAAACTTTGAGAAATGTTCGTACAAGGATTTTTCCACATTTCAAATTATTTCTTACAATTGCAATTATTGAAATTACTGGGTGTGAACATGTTTTAGAGCTCTTGATACATATTTCCAAATTGTTCTCCAGAAAGGTTCTATTAATTTATAACCTCAACAGTATGTAATAATGCTTACTTCAGCTCAGGTTTGGGCAGCACTGCATAGTAGTGTTTACAATTTTTTTCTAATTTAATTGGCAGCAAATAGTTTCTCTGATTTCTTACATGTTTAAAGATACTTGTATTTTTTCTTTTTTATTGATATATGAATATATATATATATTTTTTAACATCTTTAGTGGAGTATAATTGCTTTACAATGTTGTTAGTTTCTGCTGTATAACAAAGTGAATCAGCTATATGTATACATATATCCCCACATCTCCTCCCTCTTGCACCTCCCTCCCTCTCCCCTTATCCCATCCCTCTAGGTGGACACAAAGCACCGAGCTGATCTCCCTGTGCTATTCAGCTGCTTCCCACTAGCTATCTGTTTTACATTTGGTAGTGTATATATGTCAGTGCTACTCTCTCACTTCATACCAGCTTACCCTTCCCCCTCCCCGTGTTGTCAACTCCATTACCTACGTCTGCATCTTTATTCCTGTCTTGCCCCTAAGTTCATCAGAACCATTTTTTTTCTTTAGATTCCATGTATGTGTGTTAGCATATGGTATTTGATTTTCTCTTCCTGACTTCACTCTGTATGACAGACTCTGGGTGTACCCACCTCACTACAGATAGCTCAATCTTGTTTGTTTGTTTTTTTTTTTTAACATTTTTATTGGAGTATAATTACTTTACAATGGTATGTTAGTTTCTGCTTCATAACAAAGTGAATCAGTTATACATATATGTATATCCCCATATCTCTTCCCTCTTGCGTCTCCCTCCCTCCTACCCTCCCTGTCCCACCCTTCTAGCTGGTCACAAAGCTCCGAGCTGATCTCCCTGTGCTATGCGACTTCTTCCCACTAGCTATCTATTTTACATTTAGTAGTGTTTTTTTTTTTTTTTTTTTTGAGGGTCACAGTCATTTATTTTCACATTTTTTTCCCTCATTACATTGGGCTAGGAAAAAAGAAGTCATGAGTGTATAGAATTGTGCTAGTCCATTGTCTGTCCTTCAAATCAAACTGGGATTCAGGTTCCAGCTGTAAGTTCTCACTCTGACTCATTGTCAGAGAGAGTTGACCACTGTTGCTGGGGGCCAGGGTGTAGGGAGAGAAATGCAGGAAACAGGCACAGACTTGACTGTGGAAGGTTCATGTTCCAGGGCTCCCATCTGGGTACCTGAGGATCCTCTATGTAGATCATATGTGGGGGAGCCCACAGCAGCTCCTCAAAGCAATCAGGGATGGCACACGCAGGGGCCTGGTACTCAGGTGGTGGGACATCAGCCACTTCTGAGAAGTCCTTGTTCTCCCCTCTGTGTTCTAGGATCCTGTGAAGGGCCTCTCCATAAGGACATGGCAAGGGTTCACTCCTTGGTCTCTGGTTGGCTTCATGAACGGTCCAATATAAGTCCTGCATGTTTATTAGCATCTGGAGACATTTTCTCCTGGTCTTATTTATGCCCCTTTCCTTTAGATGCCTGGCAATTATTCTTGATGCTACGTGATAATTCTTCTTTAACTCTTCACCTTCAAGGAGTTCCCATTCTCGTAGGAAACTCCTAATCTCATGGTTGCTCCAAGGTTTAACACACCGGGCTGAGGGCAGTTCTTCTCCCTGGGTTTCTTTGACCTTCTCTACTTCCTGGAGGTGTCTAGTCATTTCAGCCTGAAATGTCACTTTCTCCATTTTTATTCTGAGTTTTCTCTGCAGCCTCAGGGCCTGATCCAGGAGCTGAAGAGAGCTGGCACTTACTCTGCTTTGCTGGAATTCAGGAGATTAGGTGGTCTCCTGAAATGTGTCTGGTCCTCTCTGCTTCTGGTAGTCTCTCTAGTAGTGTTTATATGTCCATATATACACTACCACTCTCACTTTGTCCCAGCTTACCCTTCCGCCTCCCCGTGTTCTGAAGTCCATTCTCTAGTAGGTCTGCGTCTTTATTCCTGTCTTGCCCCTAGGTTATTCATGACCATTTTTGTTTTTTTCGATTCCATGTTTATGTGTTAGCATACAGTATTTGTTTTTCTCTTTCTGACTTCACTCTGTATGACAGACTCTGGGTCCATCCACCTCACTACAAATAACTCAATTTCGTTTCTTTTTATGGGTGAGTAATATTCCATTGTATACATGTGCCACATCTTCTTTATCCATTCATCTGCTGATGGACATTTAGGTTGCTTCCATGTCCTGGCTGTTGTAAATAGTGCTGCAATGAGCATTGTGGTACATGACTCTTTTTGAATTATGGTTTTCACAGGGTATATGCCCAGTAGTGGGATTACTGGGTCATATGGTAGTTCTGTTTTTAGATTTTTAAGGAACCTCCATACTGTTCTCCATAGTGGCTGTATCAACTTACATTCCCACCAACAGTGCAAGAGGGTTCCCTTTTCTCCACACCCTCTCCAGCATTTATTTTTCGTAGATTTTTTTTCACCAAATTTTTTTAAACGTATTTATTGGAGTATAATTGCTTTACAATGGTGTGTTAGTTTCTGTTTTATAGCAAAGTGAATCAGCTATACATTTACAGATATCCCCATATCTTCTCCCTCTTGCATCACCCTCCCATCCTCCCTATCCCACCCCTTGAGGTGGTCACAAAACACCGAGCTGATCTCCCTCTGCTATGCTGCTGCTGCCAACTAGCTAGCTGTTTTACATTTGGTAGTGTATATAAGTCCATGCCACTTTCTCACTTCGTCCCAGCATACCCTTCCCCCTCCCCATGTCCATTCTCTACGTCTGCATTTTTATTCCTGGCCTGCCCCTAGGTTCTTCAGAACCTTTTTTTTTTCTTTTTTTTAGATTCCATGTATATGTGTTAGCATACGGTATTTGTTTTTCTCTTTCTCACTTACTTCACTCTGTATGACAGACTCTGGGTCCACCCATCTCACTACAAATAACTCAATTTCTTTTTATGGTTGAATAATATTCCATTGTATATATGTGCCACATCTTCTTTATCCATTCATCTGTTGATGGACAGTTAGATTGCTTCCATTCCTGGCTAGTGTATATAGAGTTGCAATGAGCATTGGGGGACATGAATCTTTTTGAATTATGGTTTTCTCGGGGTATATGCCCGATAGCGGGATTGCTGGGTCACACGGTAGTTCTTTTCTTAGTTTTTTGAGGAACCTCCATACTGTTCTCCATAGTGGCTGAATCGATCTTTATTCCCACCAACAGTGAAAGAGGGTTCCCTTTTCTCCACAGCCTCTCCAGCATTTATTGGTTGTAGATTTTTTGATGATGGCCATTCTGACCAGTGTGAGGTGACACCTCATAGTTTTGATTTGCATTTCTCTAATTATTAGTGATGTTGAGCATCCTTTCATGTGTTTGTTGGCAATCTGTATATCGTTGGAGAAATGTCTAGTGCCCAATTTTTGATTTGGTTGTTTGTTTCTTTGATACTGAGCTGCATGAGCTGCTTGTATATTTTGGAGATTAATCCTTTGTCAGTTGCTTCGTTTGCAAATGTTTTCTCCCATTCTGAGGGTTGTCTTTTTGTCTTGTTTATGGTTTCCTTTGCTGTGCAAAAGTTTTTACGTTTCATTAGGTCCCATTTGTTTATTTTTGTTTTTATTTCCATTTCTCTAGGAGGTGGGTCAAAAAGGATCTTCCATGATTTATGTCATAGAGTGTTCTGCTTATGTTTTCCTCTAAGAGTTTGATAGTGTCTGGCCTTACATTTAGGTCTTTCATCCATTTTGAGTTTATTTTTGTGTATGGTGTTAGGGAGTGTTCTAATTTCATTCTTTTACATGTAGCTGTCCAGTTTTCCCAGCACCACTTGTTGAAAAGACTGTCTTTTCTCCATTGTATATTTTTGCCTCCTTTATCAAAGATAATGTGACCATATGTGCGTGGGTTTATCTCTGGGCTTTCTATCCTGTTCCATTGATCTATATTTCTGTTTTTGTGCCAGTACCATACTGTCTTGACTACTGTAGCTTTGTAGTATAGCCTGAAGTCAGGGAGCCCGATTGCTCCAGCTCCGTTTTACTTTCTCAAGGTTGCTTTGGCTATTCGGGGTCTTTTATGTTTTCATATAAATTGTAAAATTTTTTCTTCTAGTTTTCTGAAAAATGCCATTGGTAGTTTGATAGAGATTGCATTGAATCTGTAGATTGCTTTGGGTAGTATGGTCATTTTCACAATGTTGATTCTTCCAATCCAAGAATGTGGTATATCTCTCCATCTATTTGTATCATCTTTAATTTCTTTCATCAGTGTCTTACAGTTTTCTGCATACAGGTCTTCTGTCTCCTTTGGTAGGTTTATTCCTAGATATTTTATTCTTTTTGTTGCAGTGGTAAATGGGACTGTTTCCTTAATTTCTCTATCAGATTTTTTGTCACTAGTGTATAGGAATGCAAGAGAGTTCTGTGCATTAATTTTGTACCCTGCTACTTTACCAAATTCATTGATTAGCTCTAGTAGTTTTCTGGTAGCATCTTTAGGATTCTCTATGTATACTATCATGTCATTTGAAAACAGTGACAGTTTTACTTCTTTTCAGATTTGGATTCCTTTTATTTCTTTTTCTTCTCTGATCGCTGTGGATAAAACTTCCAAAACTATGTTGAATAATAGTGGTGAGAGTGGGCAACGTTGTCTTGCTCCTGATCTTAGAGGAAATGCTTTCAGTTTTTCACCATTGAGAACGATGTTGGCTGTGGGTTTGTCATATATGGCCTTTATTATGTTGAGGTAGGTTCCCTCTGTGGCTACTTTCTGCAGAGTTTTTATCATAAATGGGTGTTGAATTTTGTCAAAAGCTTTTTCTGCATCTATTGAGATGATCATATGGTTTTTATTCTTCAATTTGTTAATATGGTGTATTACATTGATTGTTTGTGTATATTGAAGAATCCTTGCATCCCTAGGATAAATCCCACTTGATCATGGTGTATGATCCTCTTAATGTGTTGCTGGATTCTGTTTGCTAGTATTTTGTTGAGGATTTTTGCATCTATGTTCATTATTGATATTGGCCTTTAGTGTTCTTTTTGTGTGTCATCTTTATCTGGTTTTGGTATCAGGGTGATGGTGGCCTCATAGAATGTTTTTGGGAGTGTTCCTCCCTCTGCTATATTTTGGAAGCGTTTGAGAAGGGTAGGTATTAACTCTTCTCAAATGTTGGATAGAATTCACCTGTGAAGCCATCTGGCCCTGGGCTTTTGCTTATGGGAAGATTTTTTATCACAGTTTCAATTTCACTGCTTGTGATGGTCTGTTCATATTTTCTATATCTTTCTGGTTCAGTCTTGGAAGGTTGTGCTTTTCTAAGAATTTGTACATTTCTTCCATGTTGTCCATTTTATTGGCATATAGTTTCTTGTAGTAATTTCTCATGAGCCTTTGTATTTCTGCATGTCAGTTGTTACTTCTTTTTCATTTCTTATTCTATTGATTTGAGTCTTCTCCCTTTTTATCTTGATGAGTTTGGCTAATGGTTTATCAATTTCCGTTTATCTTCTTAAAGAACCAGCTTTTAGTTTTATTGATCTTTGCTATTGTTTCTTTCATTTCTTTTACATTTATTTCTGATCTGATCTTTATGATTTCTTTCCATCTGCTAACTTTGGGGTTTTTTTGTTCTTCCTTCTCTAATTGATTTAGGTGTAAGGTTAGGTTGTTTATTTGAGATGTTTCTTGTTTCTTGAGGTAGGATTATATTGCCATAAACTTCCCTCTTAGAACTGCTTTTGCTGCATCCCATAGGTTTTGGGTCGTCATGTTTTCATTGTCATTTGTTTCTAGGTATTTTTTGATTTCCTCTTTGATTTCTTCAGTGATCTCTTGGTTATTAAGTAGTGTATTGTTTAGCCTCTATGATTTGTAGTTTTTACAGATTTTTTCCTGTAATTGATATCTAGTCTCATAGCGTTGTGGTCGGAAAAGATACTTGATACGATTTCACTTTTCTTAAATTTACCACAGCTTGATTTGTGACCCAAGATATGATGTATCCTTGAGAATGTTCCATGCACACTTGAGAAGAAAGTGTAATCTGCTGTTTTTGGTTGGAATGTCTTATAAATATCAATTAAATCTATCTGGTCTATTGTGTCATTTAAAGCTTGTGTTTCCTTATTTATTTTCATTTTGGATGATCTGTCCATTGGTGTAGGTGAGGTGTTAAAGTCCCCCACTATTATTGTGTTACTGTCGATTTCCTCTTTTATAGCTGTTAGTAGTTCCTTTATGTATTGAGGTGCTCCTATTTTGGGTGCATATATATTTATAATTATTATATCTTCTTCTTGGATTGATCCCTTGATCATTCTGTAGTGTCCTTCCTTCTCTCTTGTAACATTCTTTATTTTAAAGTCTATTTTATCTGATATGAGTATTGCTACTCCAGCTTTCTTTTGGTTTCCATTTGCATGGAGTATCTTTTTTCCATCCTCTCACTTTCAATCTGTATGTGTCCCTAGGTCTGAAATGGGTCTCTTGTAGACAGCATATATATGGGTCTTTTTTTTTTGTATCCATTCAGCAAGCCTGTGACTTTTGGTTGGAGCATTTAATCCATTCACGTTTAAGGTAATTATCGATATGTATGTTCCTATGACCATTTTCTTAATTGTTTTGGGTTTGTTTTTGTAGGTCCTTTTCTTCTCTTGTGTTTCCCACTTAGAGAAGTTCCTTTAGCATTTGTTGTAGAGCTGGTTTGGTGGTATTGAATTCTCTTAGCTTTTGCTTGTCTGTAAAGCTTTTGATTTCTCCATGGAATCTGAATCAGATCCTTGCCGGGTAGAGTAATCTTGGTTGTAGGTTCTTCCCTTTCATCACTTTAAGTACATCGTGCCACTCCCTTCTGGCTTGTAGAGTTTCTGATGAGAAATCAGTTGTTAACCTTATGGGCGTTCCCTTGCATGTTATTTATTGTTTTTCCCTTGCTGCTTTCAATAATTTTTCTTTGTCTTTAATTTTTGCCAGTTTGATTACTATGTGTCTCGGTGTGTTTTTTCTTGGATTTATCCTGTATGGGACTTGCTGTGCTTCCTGGACTTGGGTGGCTATTTCCTTTCCCATGTTAGGGAAGTTTTCGACTATAATCTCTTCAACTATTTTCTGTGGTCCTTTCTCTCTCTCTTTTTCTGGGACCCCTATAATGCGAATATTGTTGCATTTAATGTTGTCCCAGAGGTCTCTTAGGCTGTCTTCATTTCTTTGCATTCTTTTTTCTTTATTCTGTTCCTCAACAGTTAATTCCACCATTCTGTCTTCCAGGTCACTTATCCGTTCTTCTGCCTCAGTTATTCTGCTATTGATTCCTTCTAGTGTAGTTTTCATTTCAGTTATTGTATTGTTCATCTCTGTTTGCTTGTTCTTTAATTCTTCTAGGTCTTTTTTAAACATTTCTTGCATCTTCTTGATCTCTGCCTCTGTTCTTTTTCCAAAGTTGTGGATCATCTTTTCTATCATTGTTCTGAATTCTTTTTCTGGATGATTGCCTATCTCCATTTCATTTAGTTGTTTTTCTGGGGTTTTATCTTGTTTCTTCATCTGGTACATAGCCCTCTGCCTTTTAATCTTGTCTGTCTTTCTGTGATGTGGTTTTTGTTCCAGAGGCTGCAGAATTGTAGTTCTTTTTGCTTTTGCTGTCTGCCCTCTGGTGGATGAGGCTATCTATGAGGCTTATGCAAGTTTCCTGATGGGAGGGACTGGTGGTGGGTAGAGCTGACTGTTGCTCTGGTGGGCAGAGCTCAGTCAAACTTTAATATGCTTGACTGCTGATGTGTGGGGCTGGGTTCCCTCCCTGTTGGTTGTTTGGCCTGAGGCAACCCAACATTGGAGCCTACTCTGGCTCTTTGGTGGGGCTAATGGCAGACTCTGGGAGGGCTCACGCCAAGGAGTACTTACCAGAACTTCTGCTGCCAGTGTCCTTGTCCCCATGGTGAGCCCCAGCCACCCCCCACCTCTGCAGGAGACCCTCCAACACTAGCAGGTAGGTCTGGTTCAGTCTCCCCCGGGGTCACTGCTCCTTCCACTGGGTCCCGATGCACACACCACTTTGTGTGTGCCCTCCAGGAGTGGAGTCTCTGTTTCCCCCAGTCCTGTGGAAGTCCTGCAATCAAATCCAACTAGCCTTCAAAGTCTGATTCTCTAGGAATTCCTCCTCCCGTTTCTGGACCCCCAGGTTGGGAAGACTGACGTGGGGCTGAGAACCTTCACTCCAGTGGGTGGACTTCTGTGGTATAAATGTTCTCCAGTCTGTGAGTCACCCACCCAGAAGTTACGGGATTTGATTTTACTGTGATTGAGCCCCTCCTACTATCTCATTGTGGCTTCTCCTTTGTCTTTGGATGTGGGGTATCTTTTTTGGTGAGTTCCAGTGTCTACCTGTCACTGATTGTCCAGCAGCTAGTTGTGATTCTGGTGTTCTCACAAGAGGGAGTGTGAGCATGTCCTTCTACTCTGCCATCTTGGTTCAGGGCCTATCACTTGTATTTTCTTCTTAGGGAGACTGTAGTTTTACCTTCACCCAAGGAAGAGAATGAAAACTTCCACACATAGTAGATAAGCAAGTTATGTTTGCTCTTTGACGGACAGTCCCCAGTCTCTACAGCATTGTCATTCTTATATATGGCTTTGTCACATTGACTCATCATCTCTTTGTCCTTCGAAATTTTTATCATTTACTTTATTCTTCCTTCCTCTATAACTAATTTGTTTCAGCCTCCTAGACTGTTTGTGAAGGCATGGCCCTAGTCTTAGCATGCCTAAGAGATTCGTGAATCTGTGCCTTATTATTTATGGTCTTTGTCCAAGAGCAAACAGTGAGCACATTCATTAAGTGCTTGTGATCATCTTTCTGCTCTTGCAGGTCACTTATGATCCTGTTTATGCCATAAGGATTGCTGACTGATGCCTCCCATTTGCCGAATGAACTGGCTTTGTGGCTGTGGATAAAGCTTTATTTCATCAAACTCTCATTTACTTCTCAGGTGTTAAATAAAACCTTCTAAGTTCCACACACTGTTCTAGATGCTGGAGATACAATAGTGAACACGTGGACATAGTTTTTGTCCTTGTGGAGCTCACACTTGGGTGACAGTTTAGAGTGATCCCCTCAATAGAAACTTTCAGCTGTTCCATCTTACAGTGAATATTCATTTGTAGTCATGAGTTGATCTTATTATCATCACCAAAATGAGTTCTAAATGGTCAACTGTAAGTTAGAAAAATTTTTAAGGCAGATGTTCAGTTATAAAAGATGAATAGTAGGAAAATAATTGGATGAAAAGAAAAGGTCACAAATTCCTCCTAGTTTATATTCAGGACTTCCAGAAGAGCATGGTAAACATGTGGGGAAAAAAATCTCTGTGGACTGGTAATTGATTTGACATATTAGCAAGGCTCTTTGAATTGTTAATTATAATTTAATAAGCTGATGTTAATTAATCCCAGTAATGTATATTGTTTCTGTACATTCTAGTAGAGAATAGAAAAGCTGGAGATTCTGAATATGCCCACATAACCAATCAGTTACATGGGTTAACCAGAATTAGGCTGGCATGTCAGTTTTGGTAGTGCTAGTCTCATTTAATTTTGTAATATAAATACTATGCCTGTATGATTTATTGTTCAAACTAGGGCAGTTTTTGATGGTGAAAGGAGGTATCCCCGAGTACAAGGGATCTAGGCCCACCTAATTCTTGGCATGTTGAAATAGCAAATTACCAGGCTACTAGACTATTTTTCCTTTTCCAAGTTCATCATCAAGCAAGTTCATCATAACCAGATGAAATGATTTCTTATTAACACTTTTATGAAGAAATTCTGCCCTTAAATCCTCTCCCGTTGGTGGGGTGAGTAGACCCTTTTCTTTTTTTAAAAAAATTGGGAAGACCTTGAAAGTTTCCAGCCTCTAATTCCTAAAACCTACAGCCTGGCTAACTGCCCAACTTTTGTGCTCCCACTCTACCTATGACAATCTCTATCTTATACCTTACCATGTATTTTAAAATCATTTATGTTTCTATCACCTTTATTAAGCTTTATGTTTCTCTAGGGCAGAGATTGTATTTTATTCATACTCTAACTTCTCTGTGTCTCTGATTGCTCATCTTTAAAATACAGATAACAGTACTAAAGTCACAAAGTTTTATGAAGAAAAAAATAATTAAAACATTTGGAAACCTTATAATAGTGCCTGGCACATAGTAAGTTCTTAGTAGTGTCAGCTCAATATTATTATCATCACTATTTGTTATCACAGTGCAAGTAGTCAATGTCATGTACACAAAACATGTACACTAAATATTAATTCATCAAACATTTATTAGTGTTTTCTATATTCAAGTCAATCTATACGAAGATGAATCAGGAGCCTATTTTTAAGTAAGGATGGGGAACAGGAATGAGATATGCACATAAAGATAATACAAAATAGAAAGTAACAGGTGATGTAAGAGAGGTAAATATATAGCAACATTGCTCTTACTATTAGAGAATATTTTCAGACTGAAAGGATCAGGGAGGACTGTAGGAGTGAGAATGAATTTTAGCTGAATCTTGAGGAAATTATAAGATTTCGATACGTAGACATCTGTGTTAGTGGTGTAAGGACGTGAAGATATTCCAAAAATGGCTATGTAAGTAAAGGTACACAAAAGGAGAATCTTGAAATCTGCTTAGGATAATGGCAAGTATTGTCTAGGGATTAAGCTTGGAGAAGACCTGAAAGGTAGTTTGGATCCAGATAAGGTCTTGAATGTCACACCACAGATTTTGCATTAAATTTGATTTATTTTTCTATTTAATAAAGCATCTGGGTTTTAAAAATTATGAGTAAAAATAATGAAAGTTCATGAACTTGGAGGTTCTCCCTGTTCCCCTTCACTATAGATAATGGGGAGGTGGTAGTATGAGAAATCATCTTGGAGTCCATGCCAGGACCCTTAGGTTGTGAGCCTGGTTCTGCTCCACTGTGTGACTCTTATCAAGTCAAGTGCCCTGCTTGCCTCTCCATTTGTAAAATAATAAATATTAAGGGTGTACATAGAGGACTCTAAAGGTAACTCCTTCTCTAAAACTTTTGAGAGGGAAAGAACATGTAATGGGTGCAGTGCTAGGAGCAGAAGTTATTTATCCCAATGATATAGGCAATTATTCTTCAGGGTCTTCTCTTACTCTTAGCCTACTTCCAGAAACTATCAGAATTTAAAGAAACACTGAGTTTTGTGATTCCCCCCCCCAATATATATTTTTAATTAATTAGTTAATTTTTGGCTGCATTGGGTCTTTGTTGCTGCACGCGGGCTTTCTCTAGTTGCGGTGAGCGGGGGCTACTCTTTGTTGCGGTGCATGGGCTTCTCATTGTGGTGGTTTCTCCTGTTGCAGAGCATGGGCTCTAGGTGCTCATGGGCTTCCGTAGTTGTGGCATACCACCTCAGTAGTTGTGGCTCACAGGCTCTAGAGCGCAGGCTCAGTAGTTGTGGTACATGGGCTTAGTTGCTCCGCGGCATGTGGGATCTTCCCACACCAGGGCTCGAACCCGTGTACCCTGCATTGGCAGGCGGATTCTTAACCACTGCGCCACCAGGGAAATCCTCCTCCAACTGTTTACTTGTGCATGTGATAGGAGAGCCGAAAGGTTGGTAGACTCTAGGCTGTGGCCTCTGTAATCCCATTCTCAAGCGTTTTGATTCTTCAGTGCTGAATCACAGCAGTTGATCAACAGGAGTCCTCCACCAATAGATGTCCATGTCTGGCTGAGCCATAATGATTAATATTTGTAATCATAGCCCTAAGGCATTGGAGAAGCCCCAGGATATCTTCTGATTCACCAAAGGAAGATGGTATTATAGTCCGCCTCAGGTTTCTTGTTGGGAGTACATTTTATTGTATTTCAATATTTTGAAAATTGGGATTAGACGTCTACTGTGGAGGGATCTTTGTGTAACCTGGGGTGTTTGATTAATTGGCACAGGTCTTCCATTAGCCATTCGGGATATTAGTTTTCTAGATTTGTTTTTATGCCTGAGAATAAGACTATTTTTCTCAAGGAGAGACTGACTGTTCTCTCAGGACAATTTGTTCTATTAAAAAAAAAAAAGGTAGTACACTCTTGCCCTATTAAACATGTTGGAGATAAACTAAGTGTAGTGTGGGCTTTTAAAATGTTCTGATATGAAAAGAGTACTTTAAGGGATTTTTGGCTTTGAGAACTTCCCTAGAACCTTATACAAGAAAAACACTCTTCGTCTGCATCTTTATAAAAATGATTATTTATACAGCTTTAAAGCACTTATCAATAAAGGGCCTCCCCACCCGTGGGGACTCTGCTTCTTGGTAGACTGTTGGAAAGAAGCTAAAGCACCACACAATGTCCTCAGTGGCTTTGTTCAGAGAACTTTAGAAGCCCTGGAGCCTGTTCATGGAACAGTTTTGAGGTGGAGGCCAAAGGGATCTCGGGGAGGCAGGAAAACTCAGAGTAGCAAAGAAGTGGGAGAATATTAATCTTTGGTAGCTCCAGGGCTACTCCCACTCTATCCCTGAGGAAAAAAACAAAACAAATATGGAAATACAAAGAGAAACGAAAGTCAGTGGGGGAAGTGGGTAGAAGAGGAGGAAGCATTCACATGAAAAGTTACTGCAGCAACTAGGAAGAGAACCCCAAATTGTGACCGTTAAATGGAATTTGTAAATACACTCCTCTTTTCTCCTTTCTGCTTCTGAATAAAACCATACCCAGCTCGGAGACCCCAGTTTCCCTCCAAGGCTTCAGTAATCCATCCTGGAAAATCGTATTGGATTGATACACAATCCCAATCCAATCCATTTTCTAGTTTGCAAAGGAAAATCCGGTCCGGCGTTTATTTTTAGCAGCGCTCCCTGTGACCGAAAGCTACAGCTCTTCAGCGGGGATAACTGAGGACCGTA
The DNA here is from genome assembly GCF_003676395.1 of Aethalodelphis obliquidens. Classification (NCBI taxonomy): domain Eukaryota; kingdom Metazoa; phylum Chordata; class Mammalia; order Artiodactyla; family Delphinidae; genus Aethalodelphis; species Aethalodelphis obliquidens. The sequence goes on from NW_020837945.1 coordinate 75,378,588, forward strand.
TTGTGGAGAGAAGGGAAGAAGGGCGGGGGAGCGGGAGGCGGCCGAAGGGACTCCCTGCGCATGCGTGCCAGCGCCCATGCAAATCTGCTGTACATCCAGAGAGCAAAGTGGGATGATCTGTCACTACACCTGCAGCACCACGTTCGGAGGACAGCTCCTGCTTGCAGCTTCCAGACCCAGGTAAAAAAAACAAACGGAGCGGGCACCGTGCATGCATATCAATACCAGGTCTCAACCTATCCCCTGAAGAGGCAATCTGCTGCTGCTGCTAAGGGTCCTTTGGTGGCTGATTGCAGCTTCAAGGTTTAAGAAATCCCATCTTTCAGGAAGCCTGAGGGGAAGAAAGGAAGTACGGGCGAAATCATCAGATTGGCTTCCTGGATTTGGGAATCTGAAGCGGGCCCACATCTTCCGGCCAACTTCCATTGAACTTCCCAGCACTCGAAAGGGACCGAAATGGAGAGCAAAGGTATGAGGCTGTCCCCATCGGGGGACTTCCCGCTGCATGTGCGTGTGGCCAGGGCAGCCCTCGGCGAGGGGACTGCAGTGCTTGGGGAGTGAGCATCATACTAGGTCGATAGGAGGAGATGCTATGTCCGTTGCAGCACCAGGGAAGTGTGGCAGGAAGGCGACTTCTTTTTAACTCCCACAGCTTGGAAGACAGTGTTTAATACTCCATCAGTTGCGTAGTGAAGTGTGATTTTTTTTTTCTTTTTAGGTAGGGGGGTGGGAAGAGTCTTTAGATGGTGGGGGAGGTGAGATATGTTGATAAAGCCGTTTCTTTTCTGTAGAATGGATGGGTTCAAACAAATATATTTCATTTGCTTTAGGATTGCTGACAGGCACGTTTGTATCTGATATCCAATAATGCATTGCTATAGAAAAAATGTTTGGATTTCTCCACCCCCACCCCACGAAGATGGTATTTCTGGGTGTGTATGACCACATCCTACTGCATTTTGAAAATATATCAGCAGAGAAATTGGGTCTATTTGGAACAGTGTGCGTTAGAACTGACCTCTAAGAAGAACAGTGTATCGGAGTACTGCTTGGCTCCAGGCATGATGCATATTACTAGTTCTGGATATGTATATATTAATATTCTCCTCATAGCAAATCTGCATAATATACACATACTAACTGGTAAATGAACTGTAAAAATCAACTTCTGATGGCATATTTAACCATAAACAAAATGACTATTAAAATTGTAAGATTGGATAGCCTTTGGGTTTAACTCCATCTATGCAGGTCTCCTCCTCCTCCTCCTCTTTAAAACGCCCACCAGCTTGCAAGAGTCTTGAGTAATGTGGTCAGATATCCAGTAGGAATACTGGATGTATTTAATTGTGGTGAAATCAGAAGAAATGATGTCAACTTTTATGAAACTATATTCATTACCCAGAACTCGAGAAGCTATATTTGAAACAAGGTTTTATTTTTAAACCAAGAATGTCAGTCATTGTGGTAATGTGCTCAGGATCAGGGAGTGGTGGTGGGTTACCTATTTCTGGGCTGATTAATAAAACTGGAGCGTCAAATGATAGCAGGTACCTGTTCAATAAAGTATCTAATTAGAGGAGTTAAGTATTTCAACCTAGGTAAGCATTTTTAGTATGAAAATAACTGAGTCAACATGGATTCAGACAAGCTGGAAAATTTTAATTGGGATAATTTTATTCTGATATTTTGCTGATGGGCATTTCCTTGACTAACAATGATGTACATATATGAGAGATCCCATGTCAATAAATGTACATGAGGCATATATTTATTAACTGTATTGTAGAATCCATTTTAAAACGAGAAGCCAAGTCTTAACTCATAGAGGTCTGTAATATTCCAGTTGATTAAGTATTTCTGGAACATGAGATTAAACAAAAGACAGTATCGTTTTACTAAGAAGCATTTTTTTTTTGTATTTAGAGGACACCTGCTGTTTGATTATTAAACTTGGTTATTTGGCAGAGGTTCTTGGTAACATTTTTGCATCCAATTTATACACTAATTCCTGGCCCATCATAAAAAGAGGATGTATGTCTTAGTGATAATTTTTTATTTCTCCTCGTTTCCCATAAAATATGCTACATGTTATGCAGGGTTCCAGGTGGTTTATATCTCATGCTGATAACAGTAGCATTCTAGCTGTTCTGCCAGTCTTGGGATTTTGGAAAGGAGAAAGAATCTCAGAAGTTTATCTGGGAAGAATCAGGCCAGAAGTTCTATAGAAATCCAAATAGCAGTGATACAGGCATGAATCACAGCACTGACCCAAAGGCAGTTAATAATTTTGCCCCAAACCAATACTGTGGTCATTTTGCAGAGTTACCATAATTGCTTCAGGCAAAAGACACGGTGAAAGTCCTTTTACATGTTAGTTCTCAGACTTCCTTTGCAAAACTGAATTAGCCAGGTACTGATCATATGAAGAATGGCTAATTATTTACACATTGGTCTCACTTTCTGAGTTGATGCAAATGGCACAGCTAAAAATGGTAGCTAACTTGAAATTTTATTATAGAAGAAAAAAATGTGTATTAAGAAGAATGTATCCATATCCCATTTGAATTGGTGCATCTTAAGTACTTTATGCTACCATGTACAAACTTCTTCCCTCAACAGATTCAAATTTAATTCCAGGAAGACATTTTCAAATGTAAGCATATATATTTTTTTCTACTAGAAACTCTTTCAATACTCAAAGTATTATTACATGAGTCAGTTGAAAGTTCAAGAGTTCTCTATCCCAGAAAAAAGGCTAATGGCCCAATTAATCTTGACTCTTGTTGCCAGCATTTGACAACCTTCACATTACCTCCAGCATTTGAAAACCTTTCTTAGAGCACTTGTCCAGAGTCTCCAGCAAGTTGAGCATCAGTTATTTACAAATAAGGTCAATTTTTTTTGCTTCCTTATTTACTCTTTGCATCACTTCCTGTTATCAGGGTAAAGAGGAGAGGAAAATAAATCAATTGACCTAGCAATCAATTTACAGTGTAATTTCAGTGATCCTTATGTACCATGGTAATTAATATTGCCTCAGAGATTTGGGTTGGTGCGTAGCCTGAACAGCTTTGACAGAATTTGTGCCTTGCAGTGGTTCACAAACTTTGATGCACATTAGAATCATCTGGCATGCTTTTAGACATCCTCATGCCTGGTCAAACCCTTTCTTAGTTACGTCAGAATGTTAGGGTAGGAGAGAGGCGTAGGTGTTTATTTTGAAGATATCAGGTGTTACTGTGTTCGGGAATAACTCATTTAGACTCTTGATAATCAAAATGTGGTTTGATTTAGAAGTGCAGAACCTTGATCTTTACTCCAGGCTTACTGTATCAGAATCTGATTTTTAATGAAATCCCCAGGTTATTTGTATGCACATTAGTTTGAGAAGCATTGATTTACAGTGAGGAAAGAACTTTCCCTCTCTCTCTCTCTCTCTCTCTCTCTCTCTCCTTCTCTCTCTCTCTCTCTCCCGATCTTCTCTTTTTTTCCCCCCCTTTTCCTGTAACACATCTTTTCTTTGTCCAGCTAGGTTCTCAATCTTAGGCTGGTCTATTAGAAACACCTGCAGAGCTTTTGAAGCATAAAGATACTTAGGCCACACCTCTAGACATTCTGGTTTAATGGGTTCTGGAGTAGAACCTGGGCCTAGGTATTTTTAAAAAGCTCCCCAAGTGATGCGAATTGATAGTCAAAGTTAAACATTGGTCTAGGATCTTGCTACTCAAGGTGTAATCCATAGACAAGCAGGATTAACATCACCTGGAAATTGTTAGAAATTCAGAATCTCAGGCCCTACTCCAGACATACTGAACCAAATCTGCATTTCAACAGCATCTGCTTGTCATTTGTATGCATATTAAAGTTTAAGAAGCACTAGTTTAGACCTTAGGGGACTGATTGTATGTACGAATGAACCACTTTGGGGACCTCAGTGTAGAAGATTTGAAATTAACTAATCAATATGGAAGCTTCTGCGTATGTGATCACGTTATAAGTTTTTGGTTGCTTTGGGAAAGAATGGAAATGAAATGCAGAAGAAATTGCTTGCCTCACGGTTATATCAGAAAATGGACTCATTTAAAATACCCTCTCTGTTCTTCCTCCAGCCGTTTAATTTCAACCCCTTGATTATCTTTTTTTAAATAAATTTATTTATTTATTTATGTATTTTTAAATTTTTGGCTGTGTTGGGTCGTCGTTGCTGTGCGCGGGCTTTCTTTAGTTGTGGAGCACAGGCTCTAGGCGCGCAGGCTTCACTAGTTGTGGTGCATGGGCTCAGTAGTTGTGGCTTGCGGGCTCTAGAGCACAGGCTCAGTAGTTGTGGTGCACGGGCTTAGTTGCTCCGTGGCATGTGGGATCTTACCGGGCCAGGGCTCTAACCTGTGTCCCCTGCATTGGCAGGCAGATTCTTAACCACTGCGCCACCAGGGAAGCCCCCCCTGATTATCTTTAAATGCTTATTCTGGGGCTTCTCTGGTGGCGCAGTGGTTGAGAGTCTGCCTGCCGATGCAGGGGACACGGGTTCGTGCCCCGGTCCAGGAAGATCCCACGTGCCGCGGAGCGGCTGGGCCCATGAGCCATGGCCGCCGAGCCTGCGCGTCCAGAGCCTGTGCTCCGCAACGGGAGAGGCCACAACAGTGAGAGGCCTGCGTATCGCAAAAAAAAAAAAAAAGCTTATTCTGTAGGTTTATTTTGAGCTCCTTAAAATGTCCTGGTATTAACCCATGGCAGTGTGATATTAGACTGCTTAAATTGAGGCCCATCTTAGAGTGAATATAGCATTACCTTCTTCTCATTGTCATTTGCCTCTGTTCAGTTCTTTTGAGTTCATTTGCCATCCCCCTTGCTATGTAAGATCTTCCCTAACCTCCCTTACATCTAATTAATATTTACTAGTATACTTTATATGACCTAAAGTCCTTGTTTGTCCTTCACATACTGCATTTCTTACAATCAACATTATAATTTTTGTGTTCTTTATTTAAACAAACATTTATTGAGCACCTGCTATGTTCCCAATGTGCTTAGTTCTGAGAATGTAAAAGAAAACTGAGATGCAGTCTCTGATCTTAAACATCTCACTCTCAAATCTCCATTCATAGATAACTTTTTTGTGGGCATAATATGAATCTCTAATATTCATGTAGCTACTCAGGTGCCTGCATCAGATAAAACATTTTCATTTACATAGTAGGGACTCAGATTATATATGTTGAATTGGATAGCCTTTGTTCATGCATCCAGGAGATTATAAATTGGGAGAGGTGAAAGAAGTTTGGCTATTTCAGAACGTAGAAGGCAGTAACGTGACCTGCTTTCTTTATAGAGAACTACACATGTGTTCCCTGTGAAGATTCAACTGTGTTCTGAGTTTCACACCAACATTAGAGGCAAGCCAGGGGCATGAACCAACATAGGTAAGGTATAGAGTACTCATTTCTCTGAAACCAGAATGGTTCACCCTGCAGGAGACAAAGGAAATGTCTATGCAGCAACTAGTTTATCAGAGCTGGGAAGTGATTTTTAGAAAAGCTACTTTGTGGTTAAAAAATAAACAACCAAATCTCTGAGACCATTGTAGGATAAGTAAAATATAATACGGTACAAAACATAACAGAATACACATTGGGCATAGGAGATCACTTCATATCCCAGCTCTAATGGTGTAACATTGGACAAATCACTTTTCCTGTCTGAGTCTTAAAGATTCTTAAATATCAAAGGGAGTTCATTTCATTTAATTCAAAATATTTAATGAGTTGCCACATTGTTCCAGGCACATTGTTAAATGTAGGGGATGGTGATATGAATAGTGCATTGGGTTGCCCTCCAGGAGCTTACAGTCTGGGGATACATTGACAGGCTCAAGACCTGCCGATTTCTAACATCATATGTCTCTTCTCCATTCATCTTTCAGAGTTCTAGTAGGTTACCCAGAAGGCTAGAATCTAAAGTCGTAGTGATTAATGACCTCTGCGGAGGCACTTAACATTCCACAACAATAATGCCTGCCTTTTGTTCCACTTCTGGTTTCTTTAAACAGAATTTTTGTGTGGGAGAACATTTGAACTCTTGCTAAGTACCTACTCTAAAAGCTGTCCAACTAACTAGCTACCTGGCTAGTAACCTATTGTCTGAGTCAGGTGGTTATTATGAGGTTTGTTAGTAATGAGTCTGGAGGTGGCCAGTTAGTTTTCTTCATCATTCCCTTATCCCTGTCCTTTTATGCCTTTAAGCTTTTGACCCTATTAGGTGTGGTGTTTTATGCTTACTGAATGACTAATAATTATGTTATACTGGATTTGTTAATATTGGGTTTCCTGATTTGTCACATTCATGAGACACTCTGTATTTTTTTTAAAGGGCTATTAATATATGTCATCACCCTTAAAACCTTGTGATTAGACATTTTAACTTCATTTTGTAGATAACAAAACAGTGGCTAAGAAAGACGAAGTGACTTAGGCAATCCATCTTCTCTTTATTTCTCTGTAAAATAAGAATTATTATGCCTTCCCCAAGCCCCATACCCCCTATATCATGATTATGAAATTAAACTCGTACCAATAAACCATTTAGAGTTTAGAATCATAGTCTTTCATTATTATTAGCTATGTTTGTCTTTTCATTAGGATCTCATCCTAGAGGGGAGAAATTAATCCTTTGCCATTTTTGTAGTTTTAGCAGCAAGCATACTGCATACACACTCAACAAGTTATCTCCTTTGACTTCTGCAAAGGCTTTAATTTACCAAAAGGGATTTCATTTGTCCTTATTCTATGTATTTTTTTTGCAGTAACTCCTCAAAAACGTGAATTTATCTCTTTGTTGCTCAGATGTAGTTTCAAGGCAGTTATATAACATCTTGTGGGGTTGGGGATGAAGATGCATTGGGTCAAGTATTATACCTTGGTTGGGTTTAAAACATAGACTGTGTAAAATCTGGCCGCTAACAGGATTTTCAATCAGGGGTGCACATCTGAATCACGGGGCACCCCATGGTACATAGGACTTGGATATTTAAGAAGCACCTCATGTGATCAGGATGTGCACTCTCAGTTAGGAATCAGTAGATAAGCTACAGGGTGATTAATATGAAATGTTAACAGGTACGTGTGTCCTTTGTCAGAAACACTACAGTACTCCTGCTTCCTGGACCTTGATTTTTATTATTGCCTTCTTTAGTGTTAAGAGAGCGAACATGTAGAAGAGAGAAACTAATTCTTGTCCTACAGGCTTGGGTTAGAAAATAGACATGTAAATAGATGGCGTGTGTCTGAGGCCAAGAAGACCCATGACTTCCCCCAATGTCTTCATCCTCATTGGCATCCCTGCATGCAGAATATGGTGGATTTTGTTCCAGGATCAATGTCTATAGTTCTAATTTTAGTTTGCTATTCTCTCCAGTTACTTTTTGAAACAGTCTCTGTCTCCCTGTCTTTGGGAACGTGGGACTCCCACCCAGGGAGGCCATGGTATTTTGCTGCTGTGATCCAACTGATGGTACGTTGGCAGGTATCCCAGGGGACACCTGTTGCCTCTCCACAGAGCTTTTCTTTTTCATTTTTTTAAGCATATACTCTGCCTGGCTTTTTACCTGAAACAAATCCCACCACCAGTGATTCAGAGAGCACAGATAATTGAAAATGGGCTGTAAACACTGTAGAAAAAAAAAAAAGGAATGGTAAGCTGCTATTCTGAGGTCAGTATGTAAAAAGAGGCAATATTTGGGTAATGATGATTGGATTGTGAGGGTTTTTTCCTTTTTTAAATCTTTCATCAATATTTTATTACTTTTTTTTCTATAAAGTACACTAGGTATTGGGCTTAGTTATAAATGTTTTAAACAGATCTACCTAAACTGAACTAAAGCAAAAATCTTTATGCCTGATGTTTTCACGCTTTATTCATGTGAGACATTGAAAGGACATTTGAGGAGATAACAGTCTTTTGAAATTGTGCTTATATATATATTTTACTATGTATAGGGCACTGTGCTTTACATATAGTGACTCTAATCCTCATAGCAATTCAGTGAGGCAGGCGGTATTGTTATCCCTATTTTAGGGAGTAGAAAACCCCAGCATAGAGATGTTAAGTAATTTGACCAAGTCACATAGCTAGTACATAGCAGACAAGCTTCGGAGTCTGTGAGCTTAACCACAACTGAACATCTGAGGCATACTTTGCTGTGATCTGGTATTTCCTTTGCTGAAACCTAGGCCAGTTGTGTACACACACATACGATGTTTACAGTTTATTAGCCTTCAGGATGGTGATCTCTGCAGGCTCAGGCTCACCAAAACCCTGGGCCAATCAGAGCCAGACTTGGGGAAGCATGAGGAGTGTTCCTGACTGCTGTCAGGTGGCTGTGAGAGAGCACCCGAGGCTCATATGCCTGAGGTGGCTTCCAACCCCAGGGGCTTAAGTAAGCATGGGGTTGCACCTCCTCTCACATCACCTGCTTACCTGGGAAGCTCAGTGGTGTTGTAGAAAGATTACAAGACTTCAAATCAGACACACAACTAGCAACTTGTTAGTCCTTGTGACTTGGGCAAGATATCTCTCTGTCTTCGCTTCCTTATTTGTACAATGGCTCTTTCAAGATGAATGAGACAAATAATATATATTATATATGAATGTAATAATATATAATAAATATATAATATATAACAAATGTAATAAATATATATTTTATATTTACATAATGAACCAAGTATAAAATCAGTACTCAGTATTAACAGCTGCTGCTGTTGCGATTATCCTCTGACCCTTAGGCTTACTATTAATACTTCCTCTCTTCCTGTATGGGGCTGGATTCCTGCCTTAAACTCCTCACTATCACATTAGCCCCTTGCATGGAGCCAGATGCAACTTTCAGTATCCTTCAGTCCATCGCATGTGAACATTCCTGATGCAAGATGAGATTCCTACCTGACGCTGATGCTGGCCGCTGCCACCATTCTTACTCTCACAGAACCATAGTCTTTTCTTCCCCTGGTATCGCCCGCCCACCCTACTTTGATACCAGCTGTGATTGGTCTAGAATCCATTCCTTCATACTTTTCTTTAGACTGATGACCCTTGCTGCTTCGCTAGTTTTTCCTTCATTCTGTCTAGTTCTAGTTCACTCATTTTTTTTCCCCCTTAGGTTGGAACAAGCAGAATGCCATGCAGCTGTGGTATATGGCTTAAAATGATAGTTTTTAAGACCTACTGGTCTAAGTCGTGCTAAAAAATTAAAGAATAGTGACAAAAATGAAAGAAATCCACTAATCTTTTTTGATCAGAATTTTATATTATTCCCATTGTCTGGCCTAAGATGAAGTTGAGTTTCCTCAGAAAAGAGAACTTGACTGTTGTGATAGGAATGTTGACATTGTTGCTTAGGTCCAGGTACCATTCCACTGTTCAGGGAAGAATAGTGAGAACAACCTTCTGCCCAGTTGTACCTGGTCAGGGGTTTTCAACTGTAAATATGGATTATAATAAATTGTAGGCTTGTTAAAACATATTTCTCGACCTCCTATAGTTTCTGACTCTGTGGGTCTGGGGTGGGCCTGAGAGTTTACATTTTCTAACAGGTTCCCCGGGGATGCTAATGCTGCTAGTTAGGGGATCACACTTTGAGAACCCCTACTGTAAACAATGTAGTCTATGATTCTCTTGTATTTGGGTATTATATCTAGAAATAAATGTACATTTGGCTGATCTTGGGGTAGCACTCTCATGACAGAACTCCATAGCTTAAAAGAGTAACTAAGATCACATCTACAAAATCATCCCAGTATTACCCATACCCACACACTGGTTAATTAGTACCAAGATGTTATTAATGGTGTATACAAATAATACATGTTTTCATTTATAAAATGAATACATATATTTATTTATCTGTGCCAGGCACATTGCTTATCATCAAGATTAGAAATGAAAAGAGACACAGTTTCTGACTTCACAGACTTGGTTTTGAAGATAGACACAAACAGAAGCCTAGGAAGAGCTGACAGTGGGGTATGCACGTGAAAATTTAGATTAAATTTAAAATTTACTTTTAATATCATACCTTCTGTGTGGATTACTCTGCCTAGGTGTCATAGACCAGGAACCAATGAATAATACAAGATTTATACCGTCTGCTGTTACACCAGATACAGAAATATAATCTGTGGGAATACAGAGAAGGGAGTTGGCATTTGAGCTTGGTCTTGCAGAAGGGATGGAATTGAAACATTGGAAAAATATTCCAAGCTGATGCAGTAGTATGAGCAAAGGTATAGCATCATTAATATACATGTAGCAACTAGGAAAGATTAAGTGATTGGTTAATTCATTAATCTGGCAAATATTTGATAAGCTGGGCACTGTTCTAGGTGCTGAATATAGTAGTGAGAAGACAAAGTCCCTGCCCCCATGAAGCAGGTAGTCCCTGCCGCCCAAGATTAGAAGAAAATTGTGGTGGCCTGTTACAAATTACATAATGTAAATAATGATAACTTATACTTCAAAAATATTAATATCAATTGTTTTTTTAAAAATTAGATTCCAGGGCTTTTAGAGTATAATTCCATTTGCAAAGCTTTAATTATTCCCTAGATTTTCAAGAAAATATCCATCGCACAAAGCAAGGTATACCTGTAAGCACAGTTCCACGGCCAGAGGAAATGCTGTGATCCAGTATTGCACTCTGTGACTTTTGCCAACCTCTGCTGCTGACACACTTCCCTTGCTTAGTGGAACAGTGAGTTTCATTTCTGTTCACCTTGGGCTCTCAATCCCCTGAAATTTTTGCATTGAAACTTACAGATTGGTATTTTAGGGGGAAGATCCAAAAAATACTTTTGAAATGTGTCAGGCTCAAAAATTGCTCTTCAGTGATCTATAAATTATTATCAACTCTCAGAATTACAGTAACAGGACAAACACTATACAGGTACTAATATGCATGCATTTTGCAACTATGCTATATGAAGTTCTTCAAATTCTCCTTAAGTATATGAAGATTCATGTAAGATATATGTTCTTTTTCAACTTACCATCACTGTATTTTGATATTTTGGCTGTCTTTCTTTAGAGAAGATGAAGAAATTAGAGCAGTTTTTAACCCAATTCTGGTTTTAACCCAATTCTGATTTTGATGTCTACTTCCTAGCAGAAGATATTGGGCAAGGTTCCTAATCTTCCTAACTCTAGATTTTCTCACTTATATGATAGAGATAATAATAGTATTTATTCTTAGAGTTGTTTTGAGGATTAAATGAGATAGTATATGAAAGTGTTTGCCACACTGCCTGGCAAATAGTAAGCACTTAACAAAATGTAGCTATCATTAAGTATCTCAAAACTGCCTTATTATAACTTGGGGTACAAAATCATAGCCATTGCTTTTGCTGAGTCTGATGGATTCAGTTTGCTTAAAGGTTTAAATGAATTCCAAGCATAATACTTCCAGTCTGAGCCTTTAGTTGTAACTCAACATAGAGCTGTTTTGGATCAAAGTCTTAAAACAGTTTCAGGAAGACACTTCCTGCCAAACTGGACAGCTGTAATCAATGGTTGAAATCTAGAATACCACCTGTATAGAGAAGGTCTCAGCCTGGCTGGTGAAAGATTTATGAACAAGATTTTGAAAATGAAGGTCAGCAGATGATTTTCATCAAATAACCATAAGGAGCGGTTACACAGATGGCAAGGACAGCCTTGTCTTTTCTCTGAGCAACCTCTTTTGATCCCTACTCCCCATTGAATCATGCAGGTCTTAGTAAAGGTGTGAGGGGGCTGGGGAACACTGCAGCCTCTGATGCTACTCATTCCTTCAGAAATGCTTCTAGAGCAAGAGAGGTGTAACGATGATCCCTCATGAATAACTTTTTTTTTTTTTTTTTGCGGTACGCGGGCCTCTCACCGTCGCGGCCCCTCCCGCTGCGGAGCACAGGCTCCGGACGCGCAGGCTCAGCGGCCATGGCTCACGGGCCCAGCCGCTCCACGGCATGTGGGATCTTCCGGGACCGGGGCACGAACCCGTGTCCCCTGCATCGGCAGGCGGACTCTCAGCCACTGCGCCACCAGGGAAGACCATGAATAACATTTGAGGTGTTGTCTTCCTTTTCTTTTTTGTGCACTTGCCATTTTTGTCACAGTTATGGAAAGTGTATTATCAAAGATAGCACTTCCTTGTCCCCTCCCTCAAATTTTTTTTCTCTCCAGAGACATCACTCGCAATTCTTTTTGCTATTTACCTCTGTGTTCTAAATGACATTCTCTTCTTACCTCCTCTCAATTTCTCAGCTCTATTTTTGATGTCCCATTGTAGAAATGAAGTTTTCATCTCTCTCTTACCATCACACTCTCACAACAGGCATTCCTCCTATCCTACCATCTTCCCAGGGCTGTTACATTAATTGTTTTGGTTAGCTCAGTATTTATTAGTTACACTTTTATGACTATGTAAACGTTTTTAATGACTGTGATTACTCTTCCTTTCTCTTATGATTTTGTTTTTTTCTGTGGTTGATAGTTGTCTTGTTTTTTGTTTGTTCAGCTTTCTATACATACTTTTCACTATTTAACTCCAAGCCTCTGCCACCGTTCTGAATCTCAGCTCCAGCCGTTCTGATGCACAGATATCTTATCAAGTTCATCTTCTTGAAGTAATCTCTCTTGGAACCTTCTGACTTGGTTCTATATGTGCGCTTTTCCTTTTATGCCCTATGCACTGGTTTGATCCTGGAATCTCAGTTTCCATCACCCTGGAAAATCTCTGCAGGTCTCTTTGCTTGGTTCTCTTGTTTTCTTGTATCCTCTGTATTCTTCTTTCTTAATTCACTTGCTTATTTTGGTAGAATCAATTTTCCAGCAGCTTCCTGAAAAAAAGGATACACAGTTAAATTTTTTGGACCTTTGCATATCTGAAAATATATTCCTTCTTTCCTCATATTTGGGCAATAACTTGGCTAGGTATAGAATTCTAGGTTGAAAATAATTTTCCTTCAGAATTTAAATGGCACCACTATAATGTCTTCTCCCTTCAGTTTTGTTGTTCTTGTCTGATGACATTCTGATTCATCATTTTTTGAATATGATTTATTTTTTTCTCTTTGAAAAACTCTTTTTTCCCAGAGTCCTGAAAATTTATGAAGATTTGCCCTCTTATGGTTTTATTTTCACCCATTATACTGGGTACTTAGTTGGCTTCTTTAATGTGGAAACTTATATTCTTTGCATCTAGAAAATTTTCCTGAATTTTTTTTTTGATGATTTCCTATTCTCTGTTTCTTTTTTGTTGTTACTGTTGTTTGGCTCCAGCTTTTTTGAAATCTTGTTACTCAGATACTGATACCCTGAAATTTTTTTTTTAGTAGACTTTTTGACATGGACCATTTTTAAAGTCTTCATTGAATTTTACAACATTGCTTCTGTTTTATGTTTTGTTTTTTTGGCCCCGAGGCATATGGGATCTTAGCTCCCTGACCAGGGATCAAACCCACATCCCCTGCATTGGAAGGTGAAGTCTTAACCACTGGACTGCCAGGGGAGTCCCTGATGTCCTGAATTTTAAAACATTTTTATTATTAATATGTTTTATTTCCTGTTTTCACCTCCTTTGCATTTTTTCACCTGTTTTCTTGATGCTAGGCTCATTTTTATCTTCTACTCTTTCTGTTAGGTTTTATTTTTAATTTCTGATATCAGACTTTTAGTTTTCAAGATCCTTACTTGTTGTTTTTCTTTGAATGTTTGATTTTATATTATGCTGTCTTGTTTCACTGAGGCAATATTTCTAATACCTTGTTAGGCATATTAATAATATAGCTTTTAGAAGTTTTCATCTCCTTCCATAGCCTTTGTTTCCAGTTAGCTTTTATTTAATTACTTGTTTCGATTTCTGTCTTTCATGTTAGAGACTTTGTACAGATGTTTTTATATTTGTTGCCTGTTCATATTTAAGAGCAGGCTAAAGAGGCGACTGGAAGCTCTGTACACATGGGTGGGGCTTATTGATAATGATCTTAGTTACAGGGTCACTTTCATGGGCTTTTCACTGTGGAACTCCTGATATCAGTATCTTTAGGTCTTGATTCTTGTTGTTTATAAATTCCTCAGAGAAGACTCTTTCTCCTGCCTGTATGATAAAGACATGGCTGCCAGGATTCTGTGGGTCTCAGCGATCAGCATGTAAATTCACTTAATCTCTTAGTTTTCAATGTGGTACTTACTCGGCCCACTGTACAGAGAGCCTCTCTTCTGTCCTCTACAAAGAACACATCTGCAGTCTTCTGCTGAGGTTGGGGAGGGCAGTTGTCTAGCTGTTCAGCGTTTAAGAGAGGGTTTGAGGTTATAATACCTTCTTAAGAAATAACTGTCCACCAGTTCTGTGTATTTTATCCTTTTCCCCTTCACCCTACTTCTAGACAAGCTTGGTGCTACTGCTGTCTAAACTTTTGAAGATTCTGCAGTCCAAATTAGATTGCTTATTGTCTTTCCCCACTACTGGCTTAGAATTGAGTTTTCTCAGGTCTGCTAAATCCTTTTTATCTTCACCAGCTTCCTGTTTCTAAAATTTGACAGTTGTTGTCTCCTCTCCCTTTTGCTGCATCTTTATAGATTTATCACACATACACACACACACCTTTATTGTACTTTTAATGGTGTTTCAGGTAGGAATGAAAGTAAAAGCCTGTGTTCAACTTCCCCATCTTTACTTAAAAGTCTTTACTTTCAAAAGATACTGAATAATCTTGTGGAAAGATAATCTCAGGTCAGAGGTCCTGGAGATAGCATTTTGTGGAATTCTCAGCAGTGTCCTGGCTGGTTTCCTCTGTTTATCCATCATAGTTAGGGTGTCAGACATCAGGGTCATTAAAGTAGTCTTCCCATGAGGAAACACCATGTAAATACCTTAAAAGAGTTACAGGGTTAAGAGAACTACCAAGATCAGGTCCAGACAATTTTTAAAAATTGCCCTGAGATACTAATTTATTCATTCTTCCACTACCCCAGCATCCATTGGACACTTACCCCGAGTCATGCATTGTTGGGCATTGGCAAAACATTGAACAAGACACAGTTCTGACCTCATGAACCTTCCACGCTAGCGTGGAAGACAGACAGCACTGCTCAAGATGCAATATGGTAAATGCCATAATGGAGATATTAACAAGTGCTAGAGGCTCTTTGGGATGGGAGTGATTAAGTCTGCCTTCAAATGCATGATGGGAAATGTGTCTTAGCTCTCACAGTTCAAGCAATAATTTCCCAGAAAAATCACCTTGCCAATTCATAACTGGCAAAGTTACTAGCTTCCCAGCACTGTGATAGCATCTTTATGGTCAGAAGAGATTTTAGAAGTCATTTTTATGTTCGTCATTTTACCTGGAAAAACTGAGGCCCAGGGAAAAAGGGGCTCAATCCTGGTAAAGTAAAGAATGAAAACCAGTTTCTTGAATCCCATACTATTTTCTATCTATTAAATCATATTAAGTCCCCACCCTAAAGCCTACTTATCTATAAATATGATTAAAAATTTTAATCAGTGGCTCTGAGTCTCAGAGATCTGGAAGTACCAGTTTTGAAACCCCTGAGGATTTCTTTAAAAACAGTAATTCGAATGAAAGACCTTTGCTTTGGACATAGGTACAGGACTTGAAACTTATGCAATGTCAGAAAGAGAAAATGGCTTAGAGTTCTCATTACTTATTTTGAAAGCAGGGCCAGTTCTTAAACTGGAAGAATAGGACTCTCTTTATTTGCACAGGTTAATATTGATTGAATTTCAATTCACCTAGCAAATTCAGGGGAGAGCTTCCCAAATGCAGCTTTGATCTTACTATTTTACAATATATTTTTGAGATTTTTCCCATGTTTGCATTGTCTTGAAAACATACAACAGATGTACAAACATAGAATTTAAACATTTTGGAGAGGCAGAGAACGTTGTCTTCAGTGAACATTAAGAATGTAATGTGTTCTGTTAAATTTATGGTTTCATGACTTAATTAACTATTAGCAAATGGTATATTATGGGGAAGCTAGGAACTATAAATAACATATTGTTCAATAGTCAGTTCTTCATCAGTAATAAAATACTAGCAATAATTACATTATTTGTTAAAAGCAAAACACAACTTGAAATCTCTTAATATCTTCCCCAAGTACATTAACTTTTTATATCCACAAGTAATGAGATTATAATTTTCTTACTAAAGATTTTCTTGGTCCTTCTCTGCTGAGAAAAGTCTTTCTGTCCTCCGGCCCTTTGAACTCTCCTGCCATGTTGATTTCTTTCTTCACTATAGTACAAGGGTCCCCAACCCTCTGGGCTGCGGACCGGTACAGCTCTGCGGCGTGTTAGGAACTGGGCCACACAGCAGGAGGTGAGCGGTAAGCAAGCGAAGTTTCATCTGCTCCCCATTGCTCCCCATCGCTCGCATTACCACCTGAACCATCCTGTCCCCAACCCCCCACCCCCCGCCCCCATCCGTGGAAAAATTGTCTTCTGTGAAACTGGTCCCTGCTACCAAAAGGTTGGGGACCGCTGCTATAGTATACATGATTCCTTGATTGCATGTCAGGCTTGTCTTCTAGGCTATGAGCATCATGAAGGCAAAGACTATGTCTTCTTTGTGATCCCAGTAACTTGGCCATATTAAGGTCATTTCAATTAACAAAAGAAACTTAATTGAGTGAATAAAATATAAGGTGCTTGATGTATAATAATATTTACTTGTTTGGTTTTCGTAGCACTTTTCATTATATCCTTGGGTGTAAAGTAGCTAAAGACTCGGGGTTGACACACATGTAGTACACAGCCTCCGCTTACCTTTTCTTCTTGTTTGAACAGCTCTCAGATCTCACCCTGAGCTCAAATATAGCTCTCTAAATAATGGATCGTATTCACTGTGACTTAACTTCTTGTTGCCCATGGAAGAGAACTATTGATCTTCCTCCCTATGAAATCTGGCTAGGCGTGAAAACTTCCTCCTCCTCCTTCTTGTTAGAAGCAGTTTCTCTCCTGTTTCTGAAAATGAGAAACAAAACAGTCTCTTCTGTGTTGTTCTCATCCTGTCCCATGGGGAGTGGCGTGATCCTTCATCATCATCTGTGCATGTGCCTTGTCCCCAGTCTCCTGGTCCTCTTCACTCCCATCAGAGACTGGATGCTCCACTCCCTGTCCGCTCATGTGAAGACTGCTCTGCACACCTCACATCCTAATTCTTGTCTTTAGATACATCTCTGACCCCAGCGACTCTGGGGAACAGACTGTACTGCTCAGGACCTTTGGTGAGTGCCAACAAAAAGACTGCTGTATCAGTGCAAAGGGGTGGCATTTCCAGAGTCATGACTATCATAACTTTTGTTCTTCAAGAAACCCTGGGATTTCTACATTTTAGGGTTGGGAGATAGAGGTGTTTTAGTTCCCTCAGCTCAAAAGTGGGGGCTGAAATAAGTAGATAATGAAGACCTTTCTTGTCGTTGGTGTCTAAATCAATTTGCTGGACCTGCATTTCGGTGGCTGTCCTGCTCTTTTTCTCAATTCATCTATTACTTTTGCATAGTTTATGCATCTGGTTAAAGTTCTTTCAAAGTCAGCCTTTCTACTTATAAACCCTTCACAAAGTTACTGGGGCAGTCCCCTTAGAATCTTGGCTTAATAGGATGCAAATGAGGGTTATGGTGGAAGAATTTTTTTCTTTGTATCTCTGAAAGAGAGGTTGCTGTGGATTTATGTACACAGACTTAAATTCATAGTGAGAAAGTCAGGGTTCAAATTTGGCTCTGTGACCTTGGATATATCACTTTACCTTTCTAGGCCTTAGTTTATTGTAAATGGTGGTAAATTGTCTGCTCTCTGGGGTTTTGGGAAGGAATCAAGGAGAGAGAGTATATGGAAAGTGCTTTGTAAACTATATGGTACTATATAAAAGCAAATTGTTATTAATAGAGGTCTGACTATTCCCAATTGTTTCTGCTTGATCAGTTAGTTCTGGATGAATAAATCAGAGAGGACAGGCAGGAAGGAAACAGCACTGGGCTAGGAGTCGGGTGATCTGGAGTCTATCCTGGTGCTGCTCAGCACTCACTCACTAACTTGATGTGACCTTGGCAAAGTCACTTTACCTCCTGCGCTTCTGTTGCGTCATTGGTAATATGAGGTGGGCTAAAGAAATGATGATATAGAGATTCTCTTCCACTTAAAAAAAAAAATCTGATGTTTTATGAGTCTAGCTGACAAGAGATTATTATTTATTTAAGGGTGTCATTATGTTTAGATTACTGAATCAGAAGTCTTACCAATTATGTGCCCAAATAATATATATATATATTTTTCTGATTTTATGTTTCATTTTTTTGATTTTATGTTTTTTTCTTGATGGAAATTTATGTTCTTCATACGAAAGTTTAAAGTTATAGGGAAAATTGCAGCATACACTTAAAGACAGTCACTCCTAGTATTGCTTCCGAATTCCTTCACATCCATGTAGCTTTGATTTCTTATAACATGCATTTTTTCATTAACATTAGTCCAATCATACTTTATATATTTGATTTAAAAAAATTTTATTTTTATGCAATTTTTAAAGGTTACCTTCCATGTACAGTTATTAAAAAATATTAGCTATATTCCTTGTGTTATATAGTACATCCTTGAGCCTAGTTTGTACCTCCCACTCCCCTACTCCTGATACTGCCCCTCCCCCAAATAATACATTTTGAATACATGATTTTAAGGAATTATTTTAAAGAAGACGCCAAGACTTAATCCTTCAAACACTGAAAAGGAACTAACGGACTCTGCTATCCACTGAATTTTTCTGTTTTCTCTGGGAGGAATGTGTATATTTAAAAAGGAGGCTAAGTACTAAAAACAGATGAAATTCTGTATAAGAAATTATGGCTATGACACCTAAAGCACATTTTGTAATATATTCTCTAGTAACTTTAATTCTTTATTTCGTCAAAAAATTATTGAGTATTTGTTACAAATCTCACTATGCTAAGCCCTATAGATGCTCAGGTGAGTAAGATAATTCCTATTAGAAGGGATGGTTGATCTAGTGTAGAAAAGAGCATGGATTAAGAATTTATAAGAGAGGTGAAACAAAGTTCCAATAGTACAGGATAAGGAGAGATTAATTTTGCTGGGGAGATGGAAGGAAGGTAAAAAATATAGCATCTTTAAAATGCTTTACAGATTGTAAATGTTTTCCCATATACCATCCTGTTTAAATAAAGCACGGACTCTGACAGGTATAGAGCAAGATACTGTCTTTTGGAAATCAGTTTGTAATCCCTGAAACCTCTGAGGCACAAGCAATGTAGAGAAAATACCAATAAGACATATTGTTATTTTAAAAACGAAGGTGGGTGCCTATAATCAACTCGTAAATTTCTGAGAGTTTTGCCCAAGGTGACATGGACTATTTTTTATATTTGAGCCTGCATATCATCCTATTAACTATCCCTTTTTTAAATGAGAAGGCTATAAGAAATGCCCCAACTTAAATAATGCATTTAATTCCATGTCTATTTTTAAGGTGAATTTATCTAATACTTATAGTACATTGGTTTATGATCACAAAGCTAGAAGAAACCTCAGTTCAGTTACCTAACTTGTTAGATAATACAATATGCCCTTTTTCCACACACACAAAAAGTTATTTTCACAGAAGAAGTGTCCTGCCCAAGTACAAAATCAGGACTATAATCGTGGTCTCCTGGACCAGGTTTTCGCCACCACATCACAGCCCAGGGTCTGTTTAAAAATTGCAGCAAGTATACCTTCATTTGATATTAAAGATTCCTAAAGCGGCCTCCATCTCCTTTTTGCCATTCACACAGTATTTTTCCATGAACGTCTTCTAAAATAATTAATGCTGTATCCAAAATTGTTAGAACTATGCAATGCTGATATTCGAAGAAACGTGACTCTTTTGTGACACTAAATGCTTTTAATAATGTATCTACTCGAATATGGTAAGTGACTTCCACTCATAAAACAAGGAAATACGGTGCTGAGAAGTCATTGCTTCATCGCTGCCTCATTTTCAGTGACAAATCTTTTGAAAGAGGAAATGTGTCTTTTTATTATGATGCTACAGGGCTTTATTTAGGTTTGTTTCATTGCAAAATAAAATTCTAATTTTATTTTATCTGAGCACATTAAATATAGCAAATCTTAAACTTCAGTAACTGTGGCTACAATTTATTTAAAGACACATAATTTTCTGGGTATGTGAATGTGATCTTTGGTTATAGTCTATATTATTTAGATGTTTTTAAAGCTTTGTGTCCATTTTTGGACTCTGCAGTTTAGAAGAACCTAGTAAATATAGAGTATGCCTGTAAAATGAGCACTTTAATGATAGGTTAAGGAATTAAAGTTGCTTAACCTGAAGAAGGGAGAGCTCAGGAGATGAGCTAATTACCACCCTCAGGCTTCTAAGTGATTTTATGAGGAGCATGTAGTTTCCCCTTCCAGCGCAGAGAGGTTTTGGTCTTTGTTAGTGGTGAGGGAGCATAGCAGGAATTCAGCAAGGAGGAACTTATGCTGAGTCTTAGTTCACCTTTTAAAACAAGAATAGATGACCATCGGAGTTTTTAAGTGATCTCTTCTTGTTCTGAATAAAATGATCTCACAAGTTATTTTTAAGTTCTGTTGTTACCTTTGGGGCAGAGAGATTCAAACAAATTTCTTTTGCAATGAAAATGATTACGTACAATGAAATGACTGACTCAGAAGACCTGGGAATTGTCTCACCAACGCCTCATCCTACAACTGAGGAACCAGAAGCTCAGAGAGAGCAGTGGAGAGAGACCTTGCAGGAAGGGCTATTGACTCTTCCGGCAGGGCTTTTCCATCCCTCTGCCCTGCCTCTGAGTACCTGACTTCGTAAACTAATGTGCAGTGGATTTGATTGGTCACTACACAAAATTAAAGTAATGATCGGGGTGGAAGGTCAAGCTCAGTATAAACTGGGAAATGTACCTCTTTCCAAGCATTGCAGGTAATGGCTTATTCTCTTAGATCTGTGGCTTTCTGCCAGTGTGGCCAAGGACAAATAGATTTGTTGATTATAGACAATTCGCAGTTAGAAATTATGGAATTTTTATGTTCTAGATCATTGTGCTCTTCTCTCAAGAGCTAGAAATAAATGTGTAGGAGTGGGTATCTTGCACCCCATCACAACTGAACAGTTACTACTTGGAATTTTTCATACCCAGCAGTAATGTTAGTGTCCCAGAAGGTATTGGTTTCCAAGATACATGACTTACCACTGACTTACTCCTTTTCCGTGACTTCAAATTGTGTAGGAAAGGCAAGGGCAGAGAGGTCCAAACAGATTTCCTTGTTGCGGAAAACACTAAGTACAGCAAAATACTAGAGTTGGAAAGGGCATGGATGCTGTTTTGCCTAGCTTCTCATCTGGCAGATGTAAAACCTGAATCCAGAAAAAAAGATGTGGCTGGTATTTGGTGAGATTTGGAACCAGAAATGAGAAGAAAAAAGCATTTGAAAGCTACCTAGTGTGTTATGTGTCCTCCTTGGGAAATGTGATGGCAGCTTTTTAAGGACTTAAGACAAAGTTGTCATACACATCTTTAGACAGGATGAGGGAAGACATCTCATCACACGTAATTCTCTTAATAGCATTAACGGAAGAGAGTTTTCCTGAAAGGGACAAAGGAGCTAATATTTAAAAAGGAGAACAGTCTGATGAGCACTTGGAGAGGCTGAGGGGCTGTTGACAACTTCTCACCAGGGTTGTGTGGTTTCTCTTTGAAAAATAGGAGTGATAATCACCTTTTGGGATAAGATAAAAAACTAGTAAGCTCTCTGTTGCTATTTGACCGTCTTTGGTAAGTATCTAACCCTTTCAAATCTCCAGAGAACCAAAGGTCAATTATAGAGCTGGCAGGAATATCAGAATTCATCATTCCTGCTCAATGTAGGAATCTAATCTATCTTTTGGATTAATATTTAAATTTTCATTAAATTTTTGTCTTTTCTCTTCTTGCTCTTGGTAGTAAGTAAGCTATATTGGAGCCAAAATCTATGTTTGGCCACCTTTATGGCCTTTGAGTCTCAAGGATAGTGTCCTACACACAGTTAATACTTGGTAAATCTTTTTGTTGTTATTGCTGTGTATGAAACCCTGCTACTCTTACTTTTAGTATTATATCAGGTTGGTGTTTGGAAGAGACTTAAGAATCTGGTGTAATTCCTACATTTTATGGTAGAGACTGAGACTAGGAGAGGGGCCTATATAAATTTATATAGCTACATAGCCGCAGACCATAAACAGAATTTAGATATACCAACTGTTTTTTTTTTTTTTGATCTCCCAGTCCGGAACACTATTTTTTTTTTTTTTCTGACATGTTTAATTTTATTAGGAAAAGATTTACAGAACTGGAGGAGAGGAGGTAAGGGACTTAATTCATGATCGAGTACATAGAAAACTAGAAAACGAATCAACTGACCAACCAATAACGAAAATCTAACACTAAGGAAACAAAAAGTTGTGCAAGAAAAGAAAAATGGAAATAGAAACCACAATATACCACATAACTCTGCTATGAATATTTACGTAGTCATAAAAAAGTGAACATAAAATGTTAATTTAACCAAAATTATGATACAGCTATATTGAGTATCAACTCAATATGGATGGGAAGTGTGCATCTGTGTGTAGTTGGGGTGGAGGAGGGTGCTGTGAAAACTGATTCCTTATATTTTATGGTAGAAAGTTAATAGGTAAAGCTTAAAATTGAAAGAAAAATTGTGGGACACTAAATTTTTAAGTAAACAGTTTTGTTAGAAAAATTCATATAGTTGTGATGAGCAGCCACATTGCCTGAAATTCAAGACTTTAGTAACCCCGTTATTAATTAATTAGGTAATTGATTAAAAGATTTATTCATTAATATTTCTTGGGACCTATTGTGTGCTAAGCACTGGTCTACACAAGAAAGTGAAGAAAACCAACAAAATTTTCTGACTTCATGGCATTTGTCTTCTGTTGTGGAGGAGAAACAACCAAACAAGTAAAACATTTTATGCCAGATAGTATAATGTACCATGAAAAAATGAGCTGGAGAGGTGAGTAGGGAATTCTAGGAGGCAATGCAGGGGTTCATTTAGAATTTTAGGTAGGTGGGTCATGGAAGGCCTCACTGAAGAGGTCATTTGGTCAAGGATCTGGACTAGGTAAGGGATCAGGCAATGAGCAAGCAAGGACCCGCCCATTTGGGGGGAACAGCATTCCAGGTGGAGGGAACAGCCAGTGCAGATGCTCTCTGTGGGAGTGTGCCCGGCAGGTGTGCTGAGAGCAAGAAGGCTGTGAAGTCAGGAGAGAAAGTCGGAGGTGAGGTTTGGTGAGGCCACTGTACATCTCTATCCTCCTGCCTCATTTCTCCTGCTGGTGGCTTCCATCACAGACACATCTCAGGTGTGCAAGAGGACACCCCTGGGACTAGCCAGCGCACACTTTCCCTAATGTTGGGTGCTTTCCACCATCACCAGCTTCTTCAGACAACCAACACCTGAGTCTGCCGTGTTAACAGTGAGTGTTCTGGATTTCTGAGCTGGGGCTGGGAGTTGACCTGCTTGTGAATGCCCTTGTATACCAGAAATTTGGGACGGTATAGATAATTTCCCAGTAGAAAATGTGAACATCTCTTCTGATGTTGGAAGAGCCTTGTCTTCCTGGTAGGAGAGACAGAAATGCAAGCGAGTTTGCAAGAGGTGGAATTCTCTCTATCCTGTTTCCGAGAGCAATGCAAGTCCAGTGGAGACCTCTGAAGAACTGCTGGAGAGCCAGACTGAGTTTCATTTTTAAAGGAGCTGTGTGTTTTTCCACAAGGTTCCTCAGAGCCCCCGCAAGTAACCTTTGGGGATTCATTGCATTGCTAAATCACTGCATTAGCCTGCTGCCTTCTGGAAAAAGCTAATCTGACTGCTTCTGTCAGAAGGAGAAGTCAGCCCTTGGGCTGGAACCAACCACACTGAGAGGTCAGAGAGAGCCGGGAAGCCCTTAAAAACAGGTTCAGATCTTCAGGGTAGGGTGGGGTGCAAGCGCCCCTAGGAAATGCTGTACTGAAGTAGACCCAGCGAAAGCATTTCTGTTGTTACTGTTTCTGTTATTGTTAATCATAATAACTTTATTCAGTATACTAGTTTATAAAGCATTTTCCTAGCCTTTACCTCACTGTCTCCTCTGTAATTCTCTATAACTTTGTTATCGAAATGATGTCTGCAAACCAGCAGCTCTGTGTCACTCAGAATCTTGTTAGAAATGCCCCATCCAGAACTTCTAGGCTAGAATTTGCATTTACTAAGACCCTAGTCCTTTAAAGTTTAAGAAGCTTTGCTCTGTGGTCCATAGAGCAGTCATTTCTCCCTGTAACAGTAAGGAAGAGGAGGAGCGGCATGGTTGGGTGACTGAGGCAGGGTCACCCACTTCAGTAATAGTGAAGGGGAGACCTCATACCCAGGCTTTGTGTCTCCTGGTGCAGCAGTCTCTCTGCTGCACTCACTTCTTCCCTCTCCATGATCCTTGGCGGCTTACCTGTGATGTACTAGCTTCAAAGGAAAGGCAACCCTTTTTCTCTGAAGCTAGGCTATCGCCTTCTCTCATTCTCTCCATCAGCTGCCCTGGGCCCTCCCTCATCTGCTTGCTGGTTCTAGAAATGCAAACACCCTGAAAAGCTCTGCAGCATTGCTCACAAGGAGCCAATAATGAGTGAGTCTGATAAGAACTGCTGGCATTCATCACTTGCACTAAGCTTCTCTACAAAACCTTTCCAGCTTTGAAAGAGAGGGGTGCAAATTCAGAACAAGGCAACTGAGGGAATGCAGCTGGGACATGCTGATGGGTACGACTGGGTTTTTCCCCTCTTGCTCACAGTTATAGGATGGCAGATGACATCTGGTTCAGTACCACCGAAAAACACGTGTATGAAGCCCTCATGTCTGCAGAGAACTTCCCAGTCCACCATTCACCGTAGCTTACTGCAGTCTTGAAAATAGTATTCCCGTTTTAAGGCTGCAAAACTATGCCTAGAAGTCACTTACATTACACGCAGAAAGTGAGTGCTTCATCCTTTGCTGACTAATGGACCCAACAGGTAGGCAAAACTGAGTCTATTAGTAAACAGTACTTCATCTACAGGAGTCATGCTTTGGGTGAGGAAAAGTTCTAACAGAATTTTAAAGATGTGACTCATAGATCCTTAGCTGAAATTCTCAAAGTTACTGAAGCTCACTAACCGCACAGTGAATCTTCATATTTTATTAATTAGTTCAGTGAAAAATTTTATATTTAGTGTGAACCTACTGTGTGCATGACGGTCACCATAGCATGTGGTACGAAGGGCTCAGTAATGAATGAGATCCTCTCTAAGAGCCTGCAGGTTAATAGAATGTACATATGTGTATAGGACAAACTGTGATGGGTGACAAAGGGACACTCCTTCCTCCACCCTAAAAAGGCTCAACCTAGGAGGTGACATTTGAGTTCTTTCATGACAGACGGGTAGGCTTTGCACCTTCAGAGTCTCCAGAGTACGGAACTTCATGGGGGGTGGGGCAGTGTGTACAGAGACACAGATGAAAATGCTAGGTTTGTATCTGGAGCAGCAGATGAACAATGCATTGACTATGACTTGTAACCTATGAACTCAGAGGCAAAAGAAATATGCTTTTACTTTCTTTCAATTAATTCTTTCAATTAAATTGACCTAAATCTTTCTTTCAATTAAATTGACCTAAAGAGTTTCTTTCCCTCTCCATTGTGGTAAATTTATTATTGGGCCCTATTCCCCTCCTAGCAGGTAGAGTCAAGGTGCTGCCTGGATCTTATGAGCCTCAGAGCGTTTGCAGTTATTGACCACTGTCCTGGAGTGTGTGCCATGCTTGGGACATGAGCGTCTTTACTCCTCCCAAGAACTATTCTTTGCCTGGGGTTGGGCTCCCCATGCAGCCATCACTCCCCAGAGCACTGCTGCTCGCCTCTGCCCTGCTTCCCCTCAGCACTCTGCTGGACAGGTTTTTAGTTCCAAGGGAAATTTTTGCCCCCATCTAGATGTTCTTAAGAGACCCCTTTCATGGTCCCCTCAATGACTTCATTCTTTTTCAAGAGCTCTGGTCTTTAGATATCTTCTATTTTCCTCACTGGAAAAATCCTTGAGTGGAGGAAGCACTACCTTAAGTGACCTACTTCAAGTAGCAAAGGCAAAGGAGAAGAACAAATGGGAGTCAATACTTTAATAAACAGCTGCGCCACTGTCAGAGTTCCTGGGCATGTGGTGGGCAAAGGGGAATGGTGGGTGCTTGCCCTGGGTGCTTTGTTGGGGGAGTGGGAAAGAGGGAGCAAGGGGGTTTCTTCCACTGACTTCACTGACTTCTCCACTTTCCTGACTGAGAAGGGCCTACGTTTTGGTCTGAATCTCAACTTTCCAAAGCCTTTCATCATATATGAACTTGCCTCTATCTGTGCATCTTCAGAACAAGACTTGGCTCTCCCTCCATTCTGAGCTGGTCAGCTTTTACCCTGGATCTCATTACCTTCTGTGGCTTGTGCTGCATCAGCACCATACCCCCAAGTCTCTGGTATTTTCATCCCCGTTCGCTACTGCCTTAGCTTATCAACCTGCTCAAGTCTACCCTACTTAGAAACACAGCAGCAGCAGCATGTGAAAAGCCCTCTTTACCTGCCATCTCTTTCTAGTTCCTTCCTTAACTCTCTCCTTTCTTCACAAAATCCCCGATCGTGTCTGAGAAACAGCCTGGGCAGCTCCAGTCTTGGAGAGACAGATGGGGGCTCTGCCAGTTACTGTAAATTCTCGGAAAATATACTATAAGCCTTCCGAAGTCTCAAGTTGGTAATTTCAAAAATGATAACAGTGAGGCCAGCCTCAAAGTGCTCTTGTCAGGATTCAGTAAAAACGTGGGTAAATTACTTAACACAGTCCTTGTATATGATAGACACTAAAGATATGGCACTATTATTATTATCCACACATATTGTACCCTTGGCCGGAAAACCTACCCTCTCCCTCTCACATCTCTCCAGTTTACCTGGCTGATTTTTTGCTTATCATTTAATGCTCTGTTGTGTGCTGGTATCTGCTCCCATCTTCTTCCTCCTCTCCCCCAGTCCAGTGTACTCCCACTATCCTCTCACGGTACCTGAGAAGTCATCTTAGGTTTGTGGAATATCTGCCTCCCTCTCAGCACTCCTCTGGGAGCTCCTTGAGGACAGCAACAGTGATGTAAATCTCTCGTCTCCATGTCCGCATTCAGGAGCTGACATGTCAACACTCAAATGCTTGTTGAATTTAATTTTATTTCACAGATATTTTCATAGTGCTTATTATGTACCAGGCACTTTAGAGATATTAATTTGTTAATCTTCATAACAACACTATGAGGTGGGCACTGTTATCTTCATTCCATAGATAAACTGAGGCACAGGGCAGTTAACTTGCCCAAGACCACACAACAAGTAAGTAGGGGAGTTCAGATTGGAACTTTGCCCATGTCTGGATTTAATACTGTCTGCCCTGGGGTAGTATTATATGCCTTGTCTCTTTGAAGATTATCATGAAGACTATGCAAGATGTAAGTTAACTTTGTAAGTTGCAAAATGTTGACTAAATAAGGGAAGTGAGTTCTTTGATTCATGTTGAAAGTGCTATAAAAATGTATGTTATGACACTGACTAAAAAGAGATCAACATGATCATAACACTGAATAGAAATCTGATTATTGTCAAAATGTCAAGATACTCTTTTTTACCCTGATTTTGAATTACTGAAAGAAGAAACTACTTTTTATATTTTCTTTTCCATCAAAGGAAAGCAAAAAATGGAAAAGAGTTTAACATACGTCACCTCTGGAGTGTGGTCCCACCGTCTTTTTCCTGCAAGGATCAATTCTACTTGTGAGCAGCTGTTTAGAGCAGATGAACTTCCTAAAATGGCCCTGGAGAGAAAAAAAGCAAACAGGCAGCTGCTTGACCTTTTTCCAAATGAAAAAACAAACCCTGATCAGTTGGTCTTGATTGGCATGTGCAGAGTCGAGGAGTCTTTGATCAGTTTTTATACCAAATCACCCGTGATGATTACTCATTGCTCACTAACATTATACCACAGATCTTCTGGTGGATCTGATGTGTGTTACCATTTTAGCTTCAGAAACACAGCTGTGGACAGCAGGTGCTGGTGCCCGGCCAGTGGTGACCTATGGGGAGAAGCAAGAGAAAGTGTTTCTTAGTGTACAGATCGCCTGGGTTGGGATTACCTGGAAGGGTTGAAACATGCAGTTATATGGGACCCACCCTGGATCTACTGGTTCAGAATCTCTGGGAGAGGATTCCCAGCTGTTACACTGAGAGCAAGCACCTCCAGTGCAACTTGTAGAGCAATGCAATTTGAGTACCGTCGTCTTAACTTGGGCTGCCTTAACAAAATTCCATAAGCTGGGTGGCTTCGAAAACAATAGACATTTATTTCTCACAGTTCTGGTGGCTGGGAAGTCTAAGATAAGGATGCCACAAGATTTGGTTCCCATGAAGCCCTGCTTCCTGGCTTGCAGACAGCCACCACCTTCTCACTGTGTGCTCACGGGGTCTTTCCTCAGTGTAAGAGCATGAAGAGAGGGAGAGAAGCAGAGGGAGAGAATGAATCTCTTTTTTTCTTATAAGAACAGTAATCCCATTGTGAGGGCCCCACCCTCATAACCTCTTCTAAACCCAATTATCTCCCAAAGGTCCTACCTCCAAATACCATCATTTGAGGGTTAGGGCTTCAACATATGAATTCTGGAAGGGACACAAACATTCAGACCATTCAACCATGGAGGTGGGACCGTGGTCTTCTGTGGTGTCATGGAAGGTGGGAATAGATCTAGAACTTAATTTGACATTTCCCAAAAGAATGACAGATTCTCATTTTTTTCCTGCTGGTTGTGATCAATTCACTGATGTTTAGACCTTCACAGGAGCTTAGAGACTGAGTTTGCATTAGAACAAAAAGATATTCTTAAATCTGTTTTGGCTCAGTTGTGTCAGTGATTTCAATTTGGTTCCCTGTGCCTGTAGGAAGGAAAAAAAAGGAATGAATTTTCGGGATGACCAACATTTGAATTGCTTGAGAATGATAAAAATAAGCCCCACAGAGTAGTGGTTAAAGAGATGATATATTAGGCAGGGCTGTAGTCACCACCTGAATGATGGCAGCTGCCCCCCCAAAATTTTTTTTCCAACTTTGTAACAACTGCTTAATATAGCAGGAAAGTGTTTCTTTTTTAAGCCCTGTTAGGAGGTGCCGGTGCAGACTAGTGTGTCCTCTCTGAAATCTCAGAACGGTTTTTCATGTCATTCATCACACCAGCATAAGAACCATGGTTTTAAAGTGATGGCAGTATCAAGTCTCTTGAAATCACCTAACACTCCAGCTGCTGCCACAGAGCACCACCTTCTGTAAGTCAGGGAGCGCTTGTAGGTGTTTGGGATCCAATCATTTGTCTAAGGACATGTGCAAACTATAACTGTTGTCCAGTAGGTTTATCATATGCAATAGTGCAGTTCAATTCTGACACTCACCACCTCAGTTTAGGCCCTCTCTTTTGAGGATACCATCTACTCCCTGTCTTCAACCGCCTCCTATATTCCTGTGACTCGTATGTCTCCAGGCCAGAACTTTCTCCTGAACTTCAGAGTCAAAGCAC
Source organism: Aethalodelphis obliquidens (assembly GCF_003676395.1). Classification (NCBI taxonomy): domain Eukaryota; kingdom Metazoa; phylum Chordata; class Mammalia; order Artiodactyla; family Delphinidae; genus Aethalodelphis; species Aethalodelphis obliquidens. The sequence goes on from NW_020837945.1 coordinate 75,408,325, forward strand.
CTCAAGCTCTACTGGCCCAGACTGAGCTCTTTATTTTCTCCCCAGTCACTCCCCTTCCCCTGTTTTCTCGACTTGCCAAATGGCACCACAGTCTGCCAGGTACTCACAGCAGAAACTTAAGAGTTATCCTCAGGACCCCCCTTTCCTCACCTAGTCACATTCCCTGTTCCCTTTTATCATCTCTAGTTTAGATGATGATGTCCCTCTAATTCTACTGTCTCAGTTCAGACACTCATCATCTTTTGTCTCCATTGCTCGATGCCTCACCGGCCTCCCTTCTCTGGCAGTGCCCCTTCTCCCCTCTACCATTTTACAATAAAGTGCAAATTCTGTGCTCCGTATTGTACTGAGCCACCTGGCTTGCAGTCAGGAACCGTACTGAATGGATGCGCTGCTTACAAGTCATCCCTGAGCCACGTTGCTGAACATCAGAACAACTTGAGGACTTGGTCAGCTGCATCCAGCACCAGGCCCTTATTAAATAACTTTATGTAAATAAATTATTTAGCCTAATTTAGGGCAGGCTCCAAATCTCCGCGTTCTGTAGTTCTGGCAGCTCCTCATAGGGTCAGTTTTGTTTTTTATTATGTGTCTGGCACCGAACTACCTGGTAAACAGTACGTTCTTATGTTTTTTGTGGACTGACTGCAAGAAGGTGCTTTCTCATATACTTGAGAGTGGAGAGACCCTCAGAGCAAATTGAAAAGAATCCATTCATTTATAGATGTGCACGCTGTAGTTAAAGGAGAAGAAGCAAGTCACATTGTGAACCCGAGCTTGTCTGTCTGGGCTGTTCTGATGCCTCTCACGTCCCCGGCTGGGTTTCCTGCTGTGCAGTTGTCCGTCTTTTCTGTTGCTGAGTTTTCTGTCTGCATCAGAACTCACCTCACTCTCTAACCTCTTTGGCTTTCACCATGTAATGACCCAAATAACCCCTGCAGTAGCTTCTTCATTTTAATAATTTCTTCATTTCATTTTCCTGCCATTACCTCCCAACCAAAGGCCACGACCTCCTGCTTTACCGCCTGAATGTGTTTCGGTGTAGCCCCTCAAGCTCCTTTTACCTCATCACCCTGGGCCCTGGGCAAGAGTCTCCTGTCTCTTTCACACCATCTCCTTTTGCAGCAAGCATCACCCTTCCAGTCCTGTTTGGCCCATGGCTATGGCGTGAGTCTTTAATTGCTCCCACTACCTCTAATTCTTTGTTGCAAAGGTTTGAAGCAGTGACACTTCTAGATTTTGCTGAGGGTCCCACAGAACCCCTCACTTGCTTCTGCTTCTGCCTTTTAAAAGCTGCTTTCTTAGCATTGAGGGAATAGGATACGTGGGGTAAGCTAATTTTTCTATTAATAAAAGCAGCCCATAGTCTGGAAATCTTGTGCCAACCCAGGAGCAAAAGAAAAGGTTTGTTTTTGTTATTTCCGTCTTTTAAACTGTGAAGTTTTACTAGCACACGTTCACCTGGTGGCAGAGAGGATGGAAGAGAGAATTTTACGCTCCTCCATTTCAGGAAACATTACTCTCCCCTGCCCTGCCACTTGGAACAACCTCCTGGCCTCCAAGTCTGAAGCCCCATTGCCAGTGCAGCTGGACTCCCGATATTGCACAGCTATATGGAGAAGCCACACACAGTAGCTGTAGTGGTTTAGAAGCTTTAGAACAATTAGATGTTTGTTTTTAGGTCTGATCCTTGGGTGTGGTGGTAGTGTTAGGGGTGAGAGCTAGGGCTTCCTCGTTTGAGAAGCTTTATCCAAATCTCTTTGTGATCTGACGATGGAGCCGGACTGTTTATCTTCCGAGTCAAGCCCACATTCTCTGCTGATCTTCCCCGGCCCCACCATGCACATCTCACACCCCACAGCCTTACCCAGCTGCTCATGTTACCCATACAAGTCGGACCTTCCATGCTTCTTTGATTTCCTCCCTACCCTTACTTTACCAGGATGCTGCTGCTTTATCTACTTCTTTCTGTTGTATTTTAAATACTTACTATTCTCCAAAGCTGGGATCTAGAGTAGTGCGTCTCAAAGGTGGTCCACCAGTCCTGCAGCATTAGCCTCACCAGGGAACTTATTAAGAGTACAAATCTCAGACCCCACCCCAGATCTCCTGAATCAGAAACTCTAGGAAAGGGCCCAGCAGTCTGTGTTTAGTGAGCCCTCCAGGGGTTTCTGAAGCATACTCGAGTTTGAGAACCACTGCTCTAGAATGAATTCCACGTCCTCCCTTTCCCCCAGTGGGCACTGTCAACGGTCCTGTTATAGTGGATGTAAGTCAGGCTGCCTTTCAGGAAGGCCCTGGAATTCTGCATTATGCCATGGAACTGGCCCTGTTTTCATTTATGTCATAAATGGTTATGGAAAAGACCTTACTAAATGCCAGGGAATATGGTGGGCTTTGAGGAAATTTCAGGCATGACTCAGTCATGAATTTTTCACATATATGAACTGTGGGGAAAGGAGGGAGGTTTAAGATCTGCTACCAACTACAGGGCGGAAATTAGCAAATGATCTAAGAGGAACTGAGAAAGGTAAATGAAGGGAGAGAATGTTTCTAGGTTAGGGTCCAGGGACACGGATGGGTTTGAGTCATTCAAGGATAATCATTAAATTCAGGGGATAAGAGGACAAGGCTGAGAGAGGAATAGTCCCTGACCTAGAAGAGCTCACAACAGGGGTTGGGGCTAGGGTGGGTGAGGGAGACAGCTGCAGCAACCATCGCGACTACCAGTACGAGAAGTACGAGAAGCAGTCTAGGTCAAAGTGGTGGTTAAAGTGTGAGCTCTGCAACCAGCCTGGCTTCACGTTCTGCACCTGCCCTTTACTAGCTGTGTAGATTTGAGCAATTTCCTTAACCATTCTGTCTCTGCCTCAGTTCCCTCATCCATGAAGGGGAACAATAAAAGTATTTCCCTCACAAGCTTGTAAAGATTAGCACACAATAATTGATGAAAAGCATTTGAAACAGCTAGCCTGACACATAGTAAGGGCCTCTGTAGATGTTATTTGTCATTAACTATTGTGATAGCAACTTGTATAACACACCCATAAGTGGGTGTTCTATAGCTTAACTGTTCTGATGGTATTTCACTCGTGGTGGAGTAGCTCTAGAAAGCATTTAGACAGTCAGTCCAGCTTGGCTCAGTGGAATTGCTTTGTATTGGTCAAGAATACAATGCCAGGACTTACTTGAGCAGGAAATGATTCCAGTGTTTCCTCTTTTGGCTGATGGATTCTCAATCAGTCTGTTGCGAACTTATAGGCTAGGATTGCCTAATTCAGAACATCCAATGCCAGGCAGCCCACTCGTGGTACCACCTCTGCGTAAGATGGAAAACATGCTAGAAGCTATCTTTTGCATCACCCACAGGTCTCTGAGTGGGGCGGTGGGGCAGCTTGCACTGAAAAATAGAGAGAAGGGTCACATTTCATCCCCACTGGTGCCAAGGCATTCTGCTCAGGCATAGACCAAATGGCTGTTTTTTTTTCAATTTCCAGATTTAGAGTTTCTTATTCTTTGTAGTCATTGCATCTTCCTGTTAGAAGACAAAGAGAAAAACAATATACTGAACTAGCTAGTAAAATGATTAGAAAATATTATTCATTGAAGCAATTGGAAATACAGCTTAAAGAGAAGGGAATTCTGTCCTTGTGTAAGTATAAAATGCCCCAGGCCAGTGCTTTGAGTGCATCACTGCATGTGGTAGAGTTTGCTTGCTACAGCCTCCAGAGCTTCTCTCTGGCCTAGCCTTCTGCAGAGGTGAGATGAGTGGAGAGGAGGGGTGAAGTCTTCTCAGCCCTGAAGTTCACAAGAGATTATAGATGCTGGGCTCAGGTTTGCCTACAGAACTAGGCTCAGTCAATTCCCAGTGTGGAAGCTGAGGGAGGTGTGTGCTGATTGTCTGGAGGGTTATAGTTTGAAAGGTAAGGAAGGAGTAGAGGCCATGTTTGGAATGCCATCTTTTGTATGTGTGTTGGGGTAATGGGCTATTCATCTGCACAAAATCAAGCCATCTCTGTAATGTGTGTGCGCGCTAGGGAATACAGGCTGTCACTACGGAACGAGCAAATCCACGCTGCAGACCAGGGGCTTATCAGACACTGGAGAAAACTGTGTGTCTACCCAAACATTGTATTAGTTTGCTAGTACTGCTCTAACAAAACATAATAAACTGAGTGGCTTAATCAACAGAAATGTATTGTTTCACAGTTCTGGAGACCAGAAGTCCAAGATCAAGGTGTCAGCAGGGTTGGTTCCTTCTGAGGGCTGTGAAAGAAAATCCATTCTGTGACTCCCCCCTAAGGTTCTGGTGACTTGTTGGCAATCTTTGCTGTTCCTTGGTGGGTAGAGGCCTCATCCTATCTCTGCCTTCATCTTCACATGGTGTTCTCCCTGCACACATCTGCCTCCAAATTTCCCCCAATTATATTGGATTACGGCTCATCCTAATGACCTCATTTAACTTGACTACCTTTGTAAAGACCCTATCTACAAATACGGTTATATTTTAAGGTACTGGGGGTCAGGACTGCAGCATATGAATTTTGGGGAAACACAGTGCAACCCATACACTCACATATAATGAGTCAACTATGATTCAGTCCCATATACTATTACATGGAGAGAGCCATGGACCATGAAACAGGAAGCCTGAGGGGTGATGCCAGCTCTGTCTCCAATTCGCAGTTTACTCAGACACGTAGACTCTGGGCATCTTCCGCTTCTATAAGGAGAGGGTTTGGCGGTGTTCTCTTAGATTTCTTTTATCTCTGGTCTTCTAGGAGTAGTTTGCACCTCTCTCTCTGAAGTTCTCCCAACCTGTCGAGAAGTCTTATGTTGGTTTATAGCATCATACTTTGCCTTTTGGCTCCTGGTGATGTGAGCTGGGCCAGGGACTGCCCTAACAGAGAATTCCAAGCACTTATCACAACAGGGGAGGAAGAACTGGCTTATGCTTTTATTTGAACTGTCAACCTTCTGGTTTGGTGAATGTTTGATGTGTTCCCAGCAGTGCCTTCCTCATCCTCTACATTCTCTGTATGAACAGGCTTTGTCAAAAGTGTAACCTCTCCAGTCTGGCATTACCTCAGCTATGTCATTCTGAACAAGCCTGATCTCCTGAAATGATGGCCTGGGTTTAGGACCCTTTTGGAGTATGGCCAGCGCTAGATGTCACCAAGTCTTCACAACCGATGCAAATAGTGAGCCACACTACACAGGCCTGAGTTGTTTCCACTGATCTGCTTAGCCATCTGTGAGTGCCTGTGAAGCACACCTGGGGAAGGTTGAATTTCAAGCGTTTTAGTAACCTATTTTATAGGCACATATGACCTTTAGATTCTTAATTTGTTTTTTAATGTTTTGTATGTGTGTGTATGCTTTATCAGAGCATACATTTGCAAGTAGCATAAACTTACTATCTGTGTGTACTGGGCAAGATGCTTCGCCTCTCTGAGCATCAGATTCCTCATCTATAAAATCGGCATAAAAATCTCCATTCTGTCCCCTTCTAAGGATTGTGAAAATGGATTGGCTGAAATGGTGGATAAACCAAAGATGAAGAGAGAGACCATCTGTCCCTGTTTATATCTATTGTCTTGGGGTGGTAATTAATAGCATCTCCTTGTGCTCTCAAAAATGTCTGTTTGCATAATGAATCATATGATCATCGTGTAAAATGATGAATGTGAAGATTCTCGGTTTTATCATTCATGTCACTATATAGATGATCTTAAATTCTGGCTCTTAAATAATCTCACTTAAAAAAGTTTTTTTAAGGGAGTCTGTTGACTTTTGCCCCAGTTCAGTGCTGAATTGTCCTCTGCTCAAGCCCCTCCCTGAATATGCATGTACCCTTAGCTTAAAGTTTCTCCAGTTTTACTGTTTAGGGAAGACACTGCTTTGGGAAAGATCCCTGGTGTTCTCCTTCCTGGCTGCAAATAATAAGTCCTTCCCTCTAAAAAAGAAATCTTTTTAAAAAAATATTTTTCCCTTACTTACTTTGCAGGTCAGAATAATCTATTTAATGTGAGCCCTACAGATCCAGACCCATTCATATTATTGTTGTCAAGGGCCCTGGTGTACCCCAGATGGACCCTGCTGTTGCTTTGCCCCAGGACTATCCTAGGCCCTGCCAGCACTCAGGCTATCCACAGGCCTCAGTAACTCAACTGATTTCCCCCTACAGCTTACTCTACCCTTAGGATACAGGATGATACTAGTTTTCGTGGTTCACCGTTTTCTTTCTGCTCCGAAAGACACGTACTCAGGCCCTGTCCATTTTGAGGATAAAACCACTGAATACACTGGTAGACAGATGGTGATATGAAGACATGGGGAGGTTGCAGAGCTTAAGAAAGGATACAGTGTTCTTACAAAGTCCTTGGTGTATATTTCGCTACTCTCTTGGTATGACAGTAACTGCACACCTCAGCGGGCTTCTATCCTCTGCATTTATGCCTAAGGCTGGACACACCACAGCTCTTTTTTCCTTAGACTCCATTTTCTCCTTTAAAAAAAGCATGCCCCCCTCAATGTCCTGTCTCTCAACCAATGCTGAATAACAGGTTATAGGCTTAACTTGAAAGAGCATTTGCATCTCGGAGGATTTACAGACTGGAGAATACTCATTTAATGAGGACTTTTATTCATCTAATTGCATATTTCTTATTACTATTATCATTAAAATTTTTGGCAGTGGAAAGCACAAAATCTACTGCGCCTCCTTCCCCTTTGTACAGTTGAAGAAAAGGGAGGCTCAGAGATTAGCAACTATCCTTTAATCACAGAGTAGCCTCATTCTAGGTCTTCAGGCTCAAGATTTCATCCTAACATACTATTCACAGTCATTTATTGAATATTTATCATTTTTGTTTTTGTAAGATGTATTAGATATGTGTTTGCCAATGAATAATGAAATTCTAGATGGATTGTATAGTTTCTAAGTGTGTATCACAAATGCTTAGCCTCTTCCTTCTGTGGATTATAGTGGCCAGATTTTGGCATCAACACTTTTGACCTTCATGGGGTTTTGATTATTTACAAAGCAACTGACCAGAGTCTATGGCATGTGATAATTTGTCATGTAATTATTATGTAATTGTCACATAATAATTATGGCATTTAATCATTTGTCATGAGGACAATAACTGACACTTGGGTTGTTCTAGGGACTAAATGAGATAGGGCATGAAAAATCCTGAGCATCAGTGTGAATTACTTGGGCTGCAAAGCTGGTAGGAGTGATTACTTAGTGAGAGAGCCTAGTCATAAAACACCCAGCATTGACGTTTGAATGAGTTGGATTTAAGGATTGGGTGATTTGGAAAGGTCTCTGGACGTAGTCTTTATGAATGCAGGAGGTCTACTGTAATTCTGTGAACATAGTAGCATTCTTTACATTCTTCTTGCTAACACACTAGCCTTTGTGGTTACCCCCTTTCTGGGGCTCTTCTAGGTGACCTGCTGGTGTGACCGTGTTACCTGCAGAAAGTAAATCAGTGATGAGAACACCTCCCCATGCTCAGGAGGTTCAGGGAGGTGAATCACCCAGATTTACCCATTTCATGGACAAAAACTACCTTTCTAATTCTCATTTTCCTACCAAGGCCTGGTTCAAACATCCACTTCTCCTAGCCAGAGCCTTCAACTTGAAGTAGTCATTCCTCTAAACCACAGCAGCTGCACCTCTCATATGCATGCATGCCTCTTACTGCCTTTTGTGTTGTGCTCTAGCCCATGCCTGATTTTTTTCTGTATTTCCCAGCATGCCTTGAGCGGAATATGACGCATAGTAAGAGCTCTTGAAATGGGCACTGAAATTGAGTTGAGCAAGGGAGGTAAGGGTGAAGGAACTCAGGGGATCAGGGCCAGACCTCTACTCCTCGTGGAACATTTCCAACTCTTCTTTTTAGTGCCAAGAGTTCTAAACTTCATCTTTGTACCTGGGCTGCATATTTCTGTGGCCTTGATGGATTCCTTGGCAGCAGCCTGGTGGCAGAGAAGCTCAGAAACGTTTATGGAAATTTAAGCAAATTGATTAATAACGGAGGCAAAAAGAAACCTACACAGTCTTTTCCTCCCATGCTCTATTTCTTTTAAAGAAGCCTGTTTGTGTTATCACTTTAACAGTTTGGTCAATAACTGTGCCTTCTCACTAATCTGTCCTCCTGTGCTTGCAGTGGTAGAAGCTGTATGCATCTTTCCAAACTGCTTTGGCAATATACATGCAGGAATCTGAGGTAGAGATGAGTGTGTGGGTATCCACTTACAGGTATGATTTTAATATGTGTTCACTGACTTGGACTTTTCAAGTTCGCTCATACCAAACTTAAAGAAAATAAGAGAACATTCTGACACTGTAGTGATTTTATTTTTTATTATAATTTTTTGGCAACAGGAGAATCTTACTTTTCAAAACTTTTGTAAAAAGTCCAGAATTGTCCTCAGAGTAGTTGGGCTGGGAGGTGTGTGCTGGAGAGGTTGCCTCTCTTTCTTATAGGCTCCCACCCCATCCTAGGCCCTTCTCACAACTGTAGGGTTCTAGGAAACACAGAAAACTTCCTCATTATTTCCCATCATTATCATACTCATGCAGTTTATTATAAGTGACTATTGGACTAGAAGTCAGGAATGATTGGTTCTAGTTCAGGCTTGACCATTAACCTGCTATAATATTAAGTCAAACTCTTTCCCTGGGTTTCAGTTTCTTCACTGGTGAGATCAGGGAATTTGTCTATATGAGCTCTTTGGTATGGTAACCTAAAGAGTGATAGTTTTACTTTAGTCTATTTTATAATTAAAAGTTATTTATTCCTTTAAAACTAACTTAAAATCACATGATTTTAGCACTGGGTATGGGCTTGGTCAGCTTCAGATTTCTTACACGATCTTGGAATTTTATTTCTTTTTGTGGGCCAAGATGCTTTGCTGAATGCCTGCACTTCACAATAGCCTTCAGCTTCTCACCTGACTAGAGGAGTGTTTCCAGTCCTCTAGTATATATGTATGTATGTATGGGCTTTCCCATTCATCACCTCCTATGATCTTTATAGGAAGTGTGTGAGGTATCAGGGAGGGCATTTCATGTCCATTTTACAGTAGGGGAAAGGGTTAAAGTCACCCAACTGGCCCAAAGTCACACAGCTGGTGAGTAACGATGGTTATTTCCCCCCACTCATTTGATGCTTCTGTATATTGGGTATTTTGACCTTTTAGGAAAATGATGGTTAGAGAACATAAACTAATCCATGGAATTTTCATCAAAGCCTCATGAACTTTTTGTCTTTAAAAACTGACTGCTATGGATCCTGTTTTCCTAATCCAGAAGAAATAACGAGTGGACCATGTAATCTCTAAAATGTCTCTTAACTGTTCACCAGGTCTCCTGTCACTCCTGCCTCCTCTGATTATCTGCTCTACAACCAGGGAGATTTTTTTTTCCAAGCACAAAAATAATCATATCACTCTCCTTTTGGGTTTTCCTACTGTCTTTCCCGGAGGCTCTGGAGGGTAATCCAAATTCCTCTACTTGGTGTATAAACCTTTCATAGTCTGGCTTTTGCCTTCCTCAGCAGCCCCCCTCCCCTTCCCATTTCCATGCCCTCCATTCATGTGCTCAGAACTGACCTTCACACCCATGATATTCCAGATTTCATGCTAGGATGAAGAAGAAAGGTGATAAATGAGATAGATCCAGGTGATGCCCTGTCTGAGATAACTATCTAAAATCTAGCTGAGTCAAATGTCATGCCTTTGATACCACTCAGCTCAGAGTGCCCTCCCATTTCACCCATCCTCCCTCTACCTGGCAAACAGCTTCTCATCTTCAGAACTCAATCTCCTTTGCCTCTACGATGCCTCAAGGAGAATTGAACTAAGCTATCCTTTTGGCTCGCATTGTACCTTGTGTAGAGCTCCGTGATAGCACCCATAACACTTTAACTATGTTCTTCGGTGTACTAGACTGCAGACACCTTGAAGATAGGAGATTTAGCAGTTGTGAGTGCTTTATGTAGTGCTTTAGCATTTATGTAGTGCTTTAGCAGTTGTGAGTCAAAGTACTGCACAATGAATAAACCTCTGCCCAGAAATAGAAGACCATTTACTGTACTTGCATTATCTTTAGAAAAGTTGATCTGCCTGTAGATATATCCCAATGTGTTATCCTTTGTGTTAGATCATATCCTAGATCACTTGCCATTTCAACAAATTATGCTGAGCCTCTTGACAGATGCTGTTGGTTTGAGTTAACCTTCATAGAACTGCAGAAAGTGGCAGCTAACGGATGGGTGAACCAGAGCCTCATGTGTGCTACAGCCATTTACACTTAACATTAACCTTCCTATAGCAGACATATGAATGAGGAAATAGCTAGATATGGGCCATGCTTTTTGCCTAATTTAGGTTATCTTAGATCATCTACTATTATGTTATTTAAAAAGTAAATGAACATTTACATACAATTCCAGCATTTATTAGAAGTTCATGATTTATTTTTAGAATTTTTTAAATTACTGATTAAAAAAAAAAAAGTAGCAGGGCTTCCCTGGTGGCGCAGTGGTTGAGAGTCTGCCTGCTGATGCAGGAAACATGGGTTCATGCTCTGGTCCGGGAAGATCCCACGTGCTGCAGAGTGGCTGGGCCCGTGAGCCACGGCTGCTGAGCCTGCGCGTCCGGAGCCTGTGCTCCGCATCGGGAGAGGCCACAACAGTGAGAGGCCTGCGTACCGCAGAAAAAAAAAAAAAAAGCAAACCAAAATACAAGAGAGGATGAAAATGCCAGTATAAAAATCTGAAAATTTAATTCTGATTATGATTCCTTCTAAACTATTGTTGTTAGTGCATATTATTCAATGAATCCATGGAAATCTGCCTACCTTCCATCTTCCAAAGTACAGCAGAAAACTTGATAGCAAATGAAGATATGATTGCTATTCAATTTTGAAACCCATGCTGTGGATTTTTGCATTTCCAGTAGGTGTTTTACTCTGAATTCAATCCCTACATACACCTTGTGCATTTAGTTGAGATAACCTTTTCTGTACTCTCCAGACACAGGCCCAAAGTCACCTCCTTCAAATGCCTTCCTAGTTAACCCCGTCCATCTCTAAGTGCATCCCCATCTCCTTAGCGCTTTGGGAACTTTCTGGAATTCTGTTCATTTCTGCTAGTTTGCATGTTTGATGTGTTTGCCTTCTGTCTTGTTTTCATGCTTAGTCAATCAATTTTTTCACGTTCCACCAGCATGAGATCTGTCATGCATCAGTCTGTCTGTCTGTCTTCCCTTATTCTCAAACTAAATTATGTCCTCCACTCCCCCCACCCCAGTTATTCTTTAAACTAATCAAGATTTATAACCTGATATTTAAATAGTGTGTATTTCATTTATTCTTAACTTCTCGCTAAACTGTGAGGAGGGTCCATGTTTCTTCTGTTCACAACTACTAGCCCAGTGGCAAGATAACATTTGTTAAATAATATTTATTAAATAAAGGTAATATAGAAAATTCAGAAAATTCAAATGCACATAAAGAATAGAGGGAAAAATCACCTAATGGCTAGTAAGTTTCAAATAACCATTGAAACATTTTTATCATGTATACAAACTATACACACACACACACACACACACACACACACACACATAAATGTTTATTTAAAAACCGGGATCATACACTATATACTATTTAAATTTTTATGCATGATATCATGACCATTTATTATATCTCCATATATTATTTACATTATTAAAAATATTGTTTTTAAAGATTATCCATATATCATCAGTTCTCAAGCTTTTTAGACTCAGGAGATCTACACACTTCAAAATTACTGAGGATTCCAGTGAGCTTTTGTTTGAGTTGCTATCTATTGATATTTACCTTATTTGAAGTTAAAAACTGAGAAATATGAAAACAGTAATTAATTCATGAAAAATAAATGATTACATGTTAATTTAAGCCACATGTTTTTCTTAAAATAACTATATTTTTCAAAACAAAAATATTAGTATGAAAAATAGTATTGTTTTATATTTTTGCAAATCTCTTAATGTCTGGCTTAGTGCGTGACAGCTGGGTTCTCATATCTGCTTCTGCATTCAACCTGTGGCAAATACTCTTGTGAAAGTATATTTAGAAAATCCAGCCTCATACAGATACGTAGTTGGAAATGGAGGAGTATTTCAATAGTTCTTTCAAGTAATTGTGGATATTCTTTTCTAATACTATATCAGAACTCAAAAAGTTATTTTCTTATACTGTTTCACATTGGTCTGTCTTCTACTTTGAATGGATCTTTTACCCCCATGCATTATGTTTTACATTACCTAATGGCTACATTGATCATTTCGAAAATACTGGTTCACTGAGTTATGCAGATCTTCTAAATGTTGACATCGTTCATTATACAGTGTCATCCCATGTCATGAGCCTCTAGAAAACACATTATCATAAGAGATTGATAATGGAAAAGGCAGATAACACTTTAATATTATTGCAGAAATAGTTTTGATTTTGTGGAACCCCAGAAAGATTCCATGGACATCTGGCATTCTCTGGACCACATTTTAATAGTTGCAGCAGTCTGTCAGTCATTCATGTCAGTGTTCAATTCTGGACAATTCTCAGCTATTTTAACATTGCTTCCTTCTATCAATTTGGGCAATACCTATTATACAAACTGAGCATAGTTATCGTTTTGCATTTTCTATTATACTAATTCTAACTTCCATTTCACCAATGCTAAATTCTACTCTAACTTGTATACTATTTAAGCTCATCTACTGAGATTTTTTAATTCATTTTAAAGATTTCATCTTTCTTTCTTATTTGCCTATTCTTGTTTCCTAACTGCCTGTTCTTATTTCATAAATGTCAGTTTTATATCATGATTATTAATTTTTTTAATCCCTGAAAGTCTTAATGCTACTTTTTAAAACTCTTAATCAGATTTATCTATTTTCTCTATTTCATGTGTATGAAATAGTCTGTTTGTTGGGTCAGATTATTTTATACCACATCGCTGGGCTTTTTCATGTGTTTTAAAAGTCTTACTTGAGGGCTTCCCTGGTGGCGCAGCGGTTGGGAGTCCACCTGCCGATGCAGGGGACGCAGGTTCGTGCCCCGGTCCGGAAGGATCCCACATGCCGCGGAGCGGCTGGGCCCATGGGCCATGGCCGCTGGGCCTGCGCGTCCAGAGCCTGTGCTCCATGGCGGGAGAGGCCACAGCAGTGAGAGGCCTGCGTAACGCAAAAAAAAAAAAAAAAAAAAGTCTTACTTGAGATATTTTCTTCTTTCTGAGAATTTCTCTCCGATTTGGGGGAGTTTCTCTTGAGTTCTGTAGGAGAGTTTTGCATTTGGATCTGGTTTCTACAAAATGCACAGTTCCAAATCAGGTCTTATGATAGAAACTCAGTTTGAGTTTCCCCTTTGGGAAACAATTGTTTGGGAAACAATTCTGGTCTTGCATCCTTATGCCACATAGACCCAGATCCCACTTTTACATAGGTATTTCTGCTTCTTCCCACAGAGTGGCCCTAGGAGAATGGGAAGACTTTTGCCATCATCTTTTGCAGGTGGGCAGTACAGTCCCAGATTCTGGATTCTTTGGGGAGCCCATCTCTGTCCCTCCTACCATGCACTAGTCATATTTGTTCCCCATTGCATGTTCCCATTAAGAATCCTGACCCAATGTTTGTATCTGTTCCCAGTGGCCTATAGAATGGTAGCTTTGTCTCTACTTACTACTGTGGGTTGCCTCTCTATTTCTGCCATGCAGAATTTTTCCATTCTTTTTTAAGAGTATTCTGTTTCGATTATACATAATTCATGTTGTCATTTCTTTTTGTTATTTTATCAGTTATTTCTGACCTCAGAGTGGAAGAGGGAATTTTTGGTATGAACTTAATTTGCCATCTTGACCCATTTATTGATTATAAGAATCTACCAACATTTATTAAAACAATTCCCCATTCTTGGACATTTAGGTTGTTTCTAGTTTCTTCTTGTTAAAAATATCAAAATGATAAACACTTTTATAACTAAATATTTGCATGTATTCATTATTATATCCCTAGATAACATTTTCAGAAATAAAACTGATGATTTTTACCTTTTCATTATACATGTCTGATCATGCCCTTCTTCCAGATTTTCATGGACCTTTTACTGCCTTCAGGATAAAGCCTTAACAACATGGTGTGGGGTTAAAGTGCGTCAATATCTTACTTACCTTTTTAACCTCATGTTCTACCACTCTCCTCCATTCACCACACTTGCAATTCTGCAGATATACTCTGCTCTCTTATTAATCCGTCTCTTTACCTGTGATGTTTCCTCCATCAAGGATACTTTCTTCCCATCTCTTTGCACCGTGAAATTCTACTCATCCTTTAAAACACTGCTCGGGTGAGCCCTCTGCTGTGAAGTCCTCTGTGACCTTTCCAGAAAGCATTTCTCTCTTCTATGCTATTATAGTTCCTTTGTTATAGCATTTAATACATGCTTGTCTCCACCACTAGGTTGGGAAATCCTCGAAAATTGTTGTTTGAACTCCAGCACTTAGCATGGTGCATGACATATAGACGGTACTCAGTGTATAATTGATGAATGAATGTTATATAACTTGGTGAGTAATATCATTGAATCACATAATTTTTTTGGCTTCTCTAACCACATAGTAAACTTGTTTTGGGTCAGAACTCTATCATGATATTCTCTATCTCTGGTTTATCATAGTCTTTTCATCTCTCATCTACTAATGCAGTATTAATAATATTCTTAGCATGCTCTAAATATTTATTATTTGATTGACTGTTAGGCTATACTGCAGAATCAGTGAGGTTGAAAAAAATGTACTGTGGGTTTTGCTGCAGGTCATTACATGCCAGGCCATCAGGACGTTTGCACTCAACACCCACCTTGGATGAGCCTTTTTCCCTTTCTTAGTGTTCTCAGGTTAAACAAAGGCTTTGGACTTGAAGACCTCCAAGGCAGCTTCCAGCTCTACTAGTTTATCTTCTTACTCATAATTACAATCCTATGTCCAAAACTTAGACTATGGCCCCTGTTCTATGAAAAATGAGTGAGCACCATGTTTCATAAAAGCTCTTGTTTGCGGTATATTTTTAGAGTGCCAGAAGGGGAGTCATAACACGTGTATTTGTGTTTCAACTTGCATCTGGAGAAATGACTTATGCAATTTCTGGGAAGAAAGCTTATAAACTCTTCTTGAAATATTCTGACTACAAATGAGCACACATATTTCTGGTGAATTTAGAAATGATAGCAAAAATGATAAACTCTGCTGCTTTCCAGAGTAAGTTCAGAGGGTGAAAATAAATTCTTAAGTTAAGCAAATCTGAATGAAACTGAGTAGAAAACAGATATAAAACTCAAGATAGCATCCTTAATTGGAATAGGAAGGTATTATAAAATGACAGAGCACCCTTTTCTTTCACATTTATTTTATTATCAAACTGGGAGATATTGCTTTGGGTTCATTTATTTCTAAAAGTCTCTATATCTTTCATTTCACAGCTAGCTTATATTGGTTTTGTTGAAGATTATTTCTTAGTGGTATTAAATGATGTATGAACTCAGCCCAAAACAAACAAACATGCCCTTTGATATTCAGTTCAATTTCACTATTACTGATTGTGTTTTCTCTGTGAAAGGCCTTCTTCCGTAATTAATTGAATTGAGTACCTTGAACCAGAAATTGTGTTTGAGGTGCTGGCCCCACATATTTGAGACTTTAGACAAACCATACACATTTACTGATTTCAGATTTATCATCATGGTGATAGCAACCTGTTCTCTCTTTTTTGGCTTATCTCTGGTTCAGTGTTCATTTCCTTCCCTGTTCCCATGATTGTTCCGTGAACCATGACTTTGATCAATGATTTTTTTCATACTTCGTCACTTTTGAAATCCTATAAAAATTCAAAAATTCATTAATTCATTTCTTTCACTCTTTCCCACCATTTTAGTTCTAACATACAACATGCATTCAGGAAATACTTTGAAACTGCCTGGATTTCAGTGAAAAACTCAAGCTTTCTTTTTTTGTGTGTGTGTGGGCTTCTCACTGTTGTGGCCTCTCCCGTTGTGGAGCACAGGCTCCAGACGCGTAGGCTCAGCGGCCATGGCTCACAGGCCCAGCCGCTCCGCAGCACGTAGTATCTTCCCGGACCAGGGCACGAACCCGTGTCTCCCGCATTGGCAGGCGGACTCTCAACCACTGCGCCACCAGGGAAGCCCAAGCTTTCTGATTGGACTTGAAGACCTCCAAGGCAGCTTCCAGCTCTACTAGTTTATCTTCTTGTTCACAATTAAAACCCTATGTCCAGAACTTAGACTATGGCCCCTGTTCTATGAAATCATAATTATGATTATCCTTAAATCAACTCTGGTCCTGATTTTCCTGGGTTTTCAGGACTAATGTATTAAAAATCTCACTGAATTCTGGGTGGGTTTTCTGGATAATTTGTTTTGCTTCTTTATGCTTTTCTTTGTATTCTAGTTCTTCTGTACTAGGTAGGTATTACTTAGCTGTACAATAACTGTTACTAAAAATTTAGAAAGTAGACATCATTTAGATTTGTACTGGATTCTGTATTCCCTGTAGAAGGAATATTAATAATAATAGACAATCAAATTGATGTGAGGTTGGCTTTTTGGTGATTTTAGACACCTTTTTTTTTGTATAAATTAAGGAAGTAATGCCAGTGGTCATGTTAATGCTGTGATCTAACTTAAAATCAGAATCTATGTGGTCCTAGCACAACTGTGGGGAGTGGTTTTAACCACCTGGTAAGTCTGTTGCTCATTTAAAACAGGAAGTGCTCACAGTGCTGCTCAGTTGCTACTGCTTGTCTAATTCAAACAGGGATAATTTTATTGGGTTGTAAGATCTCTTCATCTCATTATTAAGATGTCTTTTTTAATATCTCATGATGGGTTTATTTGGTTGGCACAAAGTGAAATGTTGAAGTATGCTACAGTGAGGATGAATTGGATTAACTTCAAATTCCATCCACTTCCTTTTCCACGTACCTTGAGAAAAGCTGAGGCAGATAGTGTATTGGAGAGCAGGTTAGTCTCCGGGTCAGTAGACTCTGGATCTGCTCGTTCACTCATTAGTGGTAGGAATTAGAGCAACTCACGGGGCTTTTTTGGCTCTCAGGAGCTTCCTATATAACACGGGAGAATTATTACCTACCAGTTTACCTAATAGGGTTCTATAAAGCAAGCGAAAATGCTAGGTTAATTGCGAAGCACAGAACAGATGGATATTGTTATGATTATTGTAAGATCTATATGTACAGGCAAAAGTGAAATCCTTGGAAACGCTGGAAGATTTTTATTTAGCATCTCTTCTGCCAAAAACGTTTATTGATTGCAGCTGGAAGGAAACCATTCTGAGAAGGAAAATGATGCTGAATAGGAGTCAGAACCTGTTTAACATTCTGACAGCTGGAACGTGTTTATGTATCACAATAATAATTTAGCTTCTAAGTGACTTCTCTGACATGAGAACCCAGTAAATCAGGAAAGCTATAAATTGCTGAAAGGTTACCCTCAGGGAAATGACCAGGAAGGGACAAGTGGGATCGGACCAGTGTGTTTGGCCAAGGGGACTTGACCGCCTAAGGCTTTATATTCCTTAAAGGAGGCCAGTTGTGTGGCATGTGAAAGATGAGAGAACTAGCCGCCTACTAGCCTTGGACCTCATCTGTTGAGAGCCTACTGTATGCTACACTCTGTGGTAGGTGCTTTGACCGAAGTATTACATTTGACCTTCAGAACAACTCTTTTGGAAGAGTACCATTAATACATTTAGGAAAACTGACATTCCCTAAACTGCAATTATGCTCAAGTCTTCTAATTCTAAATCCAGTACTCTTCATTTTATAGACCCTACCCCACCCACCACAAATAACTGTATCAGTAACTATGCATTTACAAAGTATTACCACACAAATTACCTTACTTGATTGATACTTCGTCTGTCCCCAGTCTTTCCAATGCATGCTTTTGTGTTGTTTCTTGCTGAGTTCTGGTGGCATGCCTGAAAAGGGTGCTACATGAGAACCAGAACTCTGGCCTGGCCTCCTTCACCAGTTAACTTTGTTACATCAAGCCCTGAAAGAGAAGGGGGTGGCCTCTAGTCTAGTTAGTTAGTAGAAGAATCTGGAGTAGAAGTCAGGTTTCCTGAGAACCAGGTCTCCCAAGCATCTTCGGAGATAAAACATACTAAACACACAAGTAAAGTATTTGTGCATTCATTGAGATCATTATGTAATTAAAAGTTGTAATCATGATTTAATTACAGGGAGCAGATAAGACTTTGACTATAAAATGGGGTAGGGGAAAACGTTGGTAGAAAAAGGTTTACTGTAAAGGTTTGATCCTAATTTATAATGAAAATGATGGTAACAAAGAGGAAGCAGCTGCTTAGAGTTTGCATTTGTAGAAGTTCCAGTTTAGGCATTGCATCTGTACAAAGTGGGACAGAATCTGGGCCCTCTTTAAGGGAGTCTGACCACACCAAGCACTCCTCTTTGTGCAGGGTACAGAGCAGCTTACTCCAAAAGGTGAAAGTCTGTAGAATGTCAGCCTGTCTCATAGAAAAGGAGTGTGCTGGAGACTTCCTCTAACCTAGGTTGCTTTCAGGTAAGCCTATGGGAAAGATCGTGTAGAGTGTTAATTAATGTGGTGGCTAATGTACTTATTAAAATTATTGGAGGCTATTAATTTGGATTTTTCCGTGATTCACATTTATGAAAATGAATTTGTAATGAAAATGAATGACAGAAATGAGCTAATGAGGGGAATGCTTAGCCTACTCAGGCAAACCTGCCTTTCTAGCAAGACAGGGATCTCACCTCTGGAGGATGAAGATCACATATTTTGGGGGATATTTTATTAAAAGTTAGTCATGATTCTCTTTTGAGATCAGTTGCTGTTACTCCAGAGAGGATGATCTTAGGCTACTTCCTTCTTTCTCTGATTTTTCCTTTCCTTTCCTTACACCCTTCCTTCTGGATACACCCCGGTGAATGAAGTCTGTGGGAGATGGAGTAAGGAATGAGGGAAGCCCACTCAGACCCAGGCAGATGCTATAGGAGATAGTGAAAGGAGATTTTCCTTAGGGAGGGGGATGTGTAGAGGTGAGAAGACTTCTTGAAGTAGAATTTTTATGGCAAGCTTGCTGTTACTGCCCACATTTTTACAGCCTGTAAGTGGTAAAGCCATGATTGAACTTTATCTGTTTGACCTGAAGGCAGAGAACCCAGGGAATCACCAGGGCTGGCTCTCGTTGGTTTTGGGTAGCAGAAGGCTCACTCTCCAAATGCCAGTCATTATTTTCTTTGCCAGATTGGTTACATTTTGTCTGGAACATGGTACTCTCACACTGTGGTTGGTCTTCTACTCGGGAACTATTTCCTTTATTTCTTGCTTGTTACTTCTGTTCCATTAGGTAAGACTTATTCTTTAAGGATAAAAAATATTTGTATAGTTAGATCTATAGTCTTTGTTGTATTTATGATCTCCCCTTTCAAAATTTTTCATAGTTTCTGATTTGGGGGAGAATTTCTTCTTTATATCAATGACTTTTTTTTATAGTACCAGTTTTGTTCTTTTCCCTTCCCAAAGTGGAATTAATTTGGCTTTTGCTGCTTTGCTAATCTTGGCCAGGTTCCTTAATAATTTCAGACTGAATATAAATTATTTTTTAACCTCATCATTCACCCCTTACCCTAACAAGTCCACTATTTCATGTATTTACTTGAAAGAACACAGATATTTCCCAATTTTTCTTTTATTTTTCAAATGTTAAATATTTTTTAAAAACTGTGGCTTTCTCCTGTACCTGCAGAGCAGTTTTCCCCCATTCAGATGTTGTAGCATGGGTCCCACTTGTGCTGTCCCCTCCTACCCCGCCATTTACTTCTCCTTGAGCATGGAGTTTTCCAAAAGCTAGACTTCTCTGTTCTCCCTTATTCACCAATGATTTCCATGTGAATGTGATACATTCCATCTCTCAGGCATTAAGCTGGAGGCTTATTTGATGTACAAATACGTTCACTAATTTTTAGGAGATCAATTAGTAAGGCTATGCTTTAATAAGAAAGTATCTTCTGCTTCTAATGCCTGTGTATTAATTAGGGTTCTCAAAGAAATGGAACCAGTAGGAAATATTTTGGCTCACATGACTGTGGAGGCCCATAGGTCCCATGGTCGGCTGTTCACAAGCTGGAGAACCAAGAAAGCTGGTGGTTCGACTCAGTCAGAGTCCAAAGGCCCGAGAACCAGAAGTGCCAATACTCAACATCTGAGGGAAGGAGAAGAGCTCAAACAAAGAGCAAATTTGCTCTTCTTTTGTCTTTTTGTTCCATTCAGGCCCTCTAAAGTTTGGATGATACCCATCCGAATTGCTTAGTCTACCGATTCCAATGCTAATCTCTTTCAGAAACACCCTCACAGACACATCCAGAAATGATGTTTTACCAGCTATCCAGGCGTCCATTAGCCCCTTGAAGTTGACTCATAAAATTAACCATCCCAGCCTGGTCCTTTTTCCCTGAATGATCTGAAACGCTTTTTAGTTTTTAGTTTTTGAGGAATAGAGTATACAACTGTCAAGACTCTTTCTGTCTTCTCTGGTTCCCACCATCAACTTTCCATTCCTTTCTTTTTCAGCCTTTCTGCCCCACTGGGCATTACAGTCTTCAAATTTTCATATCAGAGAACCCACTAATGCTGACAAATGTTAGGGGAGACAGACATTATCTTGGATAGCGTAGGAAACTGTTTCCTTGCTGTATGCATGGAGAGGTGGGTGTCAGATTTCTGATTTCTGCCTTTCTTGAGATGGAGGCACGCAGTGAGAGGCAGTGATGGCTTCTGCTGCTTGTCTGGCCCTGTGTGGACACCTAAGCTGGGGATGAGGTCCCATGCTTGTCCCATACAGATGAGTATGGATTTCTCCCAGATGCTGAAAGATTGTTGCTAGGTAATAGTTTCAATTGCTATAGTGATGTCGTCACATTTTTTGGTTTTTATGTATTTTAATGGGACGTGGAGAAAAAAAAAGAAGTACCAGAAGATGTATCAATACTTCATTTCTTAAGATGTTATCACCACAGACTTACCTTCAGTAGCCATTGTAAAAAATTAATAGACAGAAATTTCAATTAAATAGAGTTAGGAGACCAGAACGGGGAACTCTCATGCCCTGCAAGGATAGCAGAGCCCAACTGGAAGAAGACTCTTCTTTCCTGGCAAGGACTCCTCCAATGAAAAGCCATGGACTCATTGTCTACTCTAGCCCTCCCAGCTTCCTTTTCCTCTCTATAAAAGCCTTCTCCTTCACTTGCCACCGTGGGGCTTGCACATGGCTTGCCATGGTTGCAGGCCCTCAACTGCAATTCTCTGCTGATCCCGAATAAACCCATCTTTTCTGGGGAAGTATCTGGCAGTCTATTTGTTTAAGGTCAACACAATAATTTCTTGGAGTCTTTTTAGAAGAGAAGATATTTGTTCTTAAGCTCATGTTTTTCTGTAAGTGGAAACCTAGCAACAGCAGCTGAACCTAAAAATCTTGTGATTTTCAAACCTGATTTGTCCTGTTCTGTGTTCCCCTCAAGGCACGTGGGAAAGCTGCTCAGCATGGCTACACCACCAGTGCCTGGAAAGACAGGGCCAAATATGACTTGTCTTTGCATCCTAAGTACTTTACAAAGGACCTAGCATCTGACTTTCTATATGGTTACTATAAAGCAAGTTACTATATGGTTACTGTAAAGCAAGTGCAGGGCCCTGTAAAGATTTCAAGGGAAAATGCAGCCAGCTTTTCAACGACTATATCTTCAGTCCTTAATTGTATATCTATCTTGATATGTAGCCAATGAGGTTTTTTTTAATCATCTTAACTGCCATGGTAGTTTTATACAGACTCTTCCAACTGGAGAAATAAATTATTTTCATTGAAAAGCTAAGTTATGTAAAACTATGATTTAAGAGAAAAGCAGAATATTTATTTCTTCTCAAGATAACGCTTTATTTTCCAAATAAACCAAATATTCTGGTTTCTAGGGTAAAGATAATGTACTCTGAAATTTCATTTACTAGTTAGCATGCTCCAAACTCTGCCTTGCTCTGCTCTCCATGATGATCTTAGTGCAAAGGCTGCAGTTTGCTCAGCCTCACAAAGTCAGGGCAGAATGTAATAAAACTGCTGGTAGCAGCATTCAGGTACCCAAGGGAACATTCTCACAAAACAGCAGCAGCTGATCTTGAGTTGAAAGAGGCAAGTGACAAGCAGGAGCAATACTGCGTTCTATGCCAAGTTCTGAATATCCAATCACCAGCAGTTTCAATACCAGCTTTCAGCCTGCCAAAGCATGGACCCAGTGTACCACCTATTGTTGACTTAAAGCTATACAGGAAATCTATTTAAATGTGATAGTTTTAAAACAATGGACTAATGGGTTATTTAGCAAACTTGTCATGGTTTCTTTTTTAAATTTGTATTTTATATTTATAGTTGATTAACAATGTCATGTTCGTTTCAGGCATACAGCAAGATTTGTCATGGTTTCTTGCAATCTTCAAGAATCACTGATGGGTCTGACTGTATTTTGTCCTAGTTAAACCTCACAGCATGTCTGTGAGTGCACCATTTTGCATCTGCAATTGCAAAGTGCTGATAAGAGTCCTTTACATTCTCCAAAGGAACAATGATGGAGTGAAAAAAAAACACAAACAAACAAACAGACAAAACAAATGGTCTTGTGGGCCTCATTGGAGAAACAGGTTCCTCCAGAGTAAAGCAGACTTTGAAACTTCATATTATCTTGTCACATTTATTAGTTTTGAGAATTTATTAGTATTTTAATCGTTTTTTTTTAAATTAAAAAATGGGGAGGTGCATGTTTAAAAACTAAAGACATTGTTTGGATATGTATAGGAAATGTGTTTCTATTGATAAATTTAAGCTTGTGTTAAAAGACGTGCTTAGGGCTTGCCTTGGTGATGCAGTGATTGTGAGTCCGCCTGCTGATGCAGGGGACGCGGGTTCGTGCCCTGGTCTGGGAGGATCCCACGTGCCGCGGAGCAGCTGGGCCCGTGAGCCACGGCCGCTGAGCCTGCGCGTCCAGAGCCTGTGCTCCACAATGGGAGAGGTCACAACAGTGAGAGGCCCACGTACCGCAAAAAAAAAAAAAAAAGATGTGCTTAGTGTAGTATAAGCATGGCACAACATCCCATTATAATACAGCCAAATGCAGGATTATGATGATTAAAATGTCCATTATTGTAACACCTCATGAGTCTAAAGCTTACAGATCCAGCAAACTCAGCTAACTGAAACCCAGCTGCAAACCAGGAAATAAAGCCAAAAGGAATTTGGAAGAGATAAAGTTGGTACCTTAAAGCTTACATTTTCTTTATCCCTCTTCCCTCTTCCCCATTTTCCTTCCCTGCCCAGCCCCTCCACCCCACCCTCCACCCCCGCCCAGTACGCTGTTGGAGATTCTTTTAGGATTTAATTTTGCATACAGTTCTAATAGACCTGGGGATCTCTTTGTTTATTCCATAGAAGACTAGAAGCATCTGAAAGTAGGCACAGTAGCTATAGTTAAAAGAGGCAGAGAAAGCAAAATGATAAAAATCAGACAAAAACTCTAAAAGCACTGGGACCATCTAGTGAAGAGACAGGAAGCTTTGTACATGCCAGTAGATCCAGTGGACATTGCAGTTCAGGACAGTGTGGATATCCCTCATAACCATCCTGGCATATCAAGATTAAATTATGTCCAATATGGTCTGCCTAATAAAGAGTAGAAATGTATAGTTCATTTCAGGAAGCATTCTGTACAAGAAAGTTATTGTTTTATGAAATTTAAAGGGGGGAAAATCCCTCTCAAGTCATTAGAGAATGTAGGTATCCAGACAGAATTGCAACTATTTCATGACTGTACATTAAGCTTCCTGTAGTTTGATATTGATAAGTTCTGTGACCTTGGGCATGGGATTTCATCTCTCATAGCCTTCGAGTTCTCTTCTGTAAAATGATTATAATAGCATCTACTCTTCAGGAACATTCTATGGATTCAATAGGATTTCTTTGTAAAGTTTTTTTCATTGTGCCTGCCAAATAATGTATATTTAATCATTGTGGCTCTTACTCATTTCCAGCCTTCTGTGAACAAGGAAATACGTTGGAAGCTGAGTAGTACCAAGAATTATCGACTGTATACCACATTTTTATGATCCTACACTGCTAGGTGTTTTCTTGTTGAACACTTTGAAAAATATTACATGAACTAAAAGACTGTCAACTCTAGGGATATTATGCCATACCCTTGAAGTAGCTGGCACTGTTACCGTATTCTGAGCAGGATGCTTTCTTGCTGGGGTGAGGGCTGTCCTGTGCATTGTAGGATGGGTGGCTAGCAGCATCCACAGCCTCTACCCACCAGATACCAGTAGTGCCTCCTGCCACCTCACTTGTAACAACTGGAAATGACTCGAGACATTGCCAAATGTCCCTGCAGGGCAAAATCGCCTCAGTTGAGAACCACTGTGCTAGAGAAACAAATATGTAAATATCAAGTATAGCGTTTTAAACAGTAGTGACAAGTTAATGCTGAGTATTTTAAAATTCTTGTTCCCTTTGTGCTGTGAGGCTTTGGTGACATGTATCTGCTTTACTGCAACTACCTCTATGTGTATCTTTTCCTCTTATAATTTAGGTGTTCTTTCGTGACAGTTACTTTAGAGAGTGGGAAAGAATTGGGGTGAAACAGTGTGTCCTGTGCAATCTTTTGAAAATGAGGCTTCTCAGGTGAATTTCAATCACTGACTTCCTGGATGGTTTAAATCAATCACCATACCTTTATTGAACATGTGCCAATTTTTTAAGTCCTATGCCAGATATTGCAAGAGAAGGAAACATTTTCTTTCTGAATCACCTGGATAAATGAATTTC
This sequence comes from Aethalodelphis obliquidens, assembly GCF_003676395.1. Taxonomy (NCBI): domain Eukaryota; kingdom Metazoa; phylum Chordata; class Mammalia; order Artiodactyla; family Delphinidae; genus Aethalodelphis; species Aethalodelphis obliquidens. The sequence continues at coordinate 75,433,323 of NW_020837945.1, forward strand.
TTTTCTACTCCCTTGTCTCTGGGGGCTAGTGATGCTAGCTCTTCCAGTTCTCAACAGCTTGCCTTTTCCTCTTGCTCTATTAGTCTTTCACTCTAAATTCCTCCTGCTTTAATTCACCTCTCCACCCTCCACTCCACCCCCACCTTATTGAATGATTATGCAGGGTTCCAGACACCATCATCTTTCTGGCATGACTCAGACTCCTGATTAAGTTCCATTTCTGGAGCCTCATTTAGGGAAAAATCATCTGCTTCTTTTAGCCCACAGTAGTAGGGAACACTGGTTCATCTATTAATCAGTTGGTCTTTAATTCTAAAATTCAATCATAATCAAATATTTCTGGCTCTTTAACCCGTCCACATCTGGAGAGATTCATCAGTTACGATTAAATTGGTCAACTAGCAACAAAGAGCTGACATTACAGTTACTTAAACTAAATAGAATTAAATTTCTTTTAACACAGAATTCAAGAGGTAGGCAGCTTAAGGCTGGTATGATGGGATTATGACTTCATCAGTCTCTCAGTTTTCCTCTGTCCTTCTGCTCTGCCATTCCTATTGTGTAGCTTCCATCCTCAAGGTCACCCCATGGTCAAAAGATGTCCATCTATTGCAGTTCCAGTCATCACATCTGAGTTCCAGGCAGAAATATGGAGGAAAAGAGAAGGGCAAAAGGAGGAACTGATAATGGAATACTTTCTTTTTTCCCTAAGTCCCTCTTAAATTAGGAGTTTGGGGTTAACATATATACATTACTATATATAAAATGGATAACCAACAAGGACCTAGTGTATAGCACAGGGAACTATACCCCATATTTTGTAATAACCTATAAGGGAAAAGAATCTGAAAAAATACATATACACACATATATATATGTATGTATATATATGTATAACTGATCACTTTGCTGTACACCTGAAACTAACACAGCTGTAAATCAAATAAATTTTTTAAAATTGTTTTGTTCAAATTTTAAATGCTGTCTACAAGGGGGTAGCTGGAATATGTAGCTGGATGTATTACTGCTTCCAACAATATAATGATAGTGTTAAAAAGGAGGAAATGAGAATAGTTATTGGTCTGGCACAGACATCTCTGCCACACAGAGACCTTTGAGATGAATGTGTATCATGGATGTTATATATGCTGTGCGTGAAATAGGACTTCAGTAAGATGTTTCATATTCTATACAGCAAAGATTGCTTATTAGTACTGAGTTATTTTTCCTAATGTGTTCCTCATGCTCAAGTACAGAGTTGGAAGGACTCATTCTCATTGCCCCAGGGAGTGAGGTGGAAAACTGTAATATTCTACTGAGAAGTGGAAGATGTGGTCAGTCAATCCGGTTGACTATTTTTCTCAGACTTTCAGAAATGGCTGATTAGCTATGGGTTTTGTTTTTTTCTCATATATGTATTGAATGCCCACCTATGGCAAGACACTGTTATGGGACAGAGCTATTGTGAGCCTTAAATGAAAATACCATATATGAAAGCATATAGAAATTTGAAATGCTATTGGGTTGCTGGTATTGATTTTATTATTCAGATCCAGATCAAATTTTAGCCATTGTTGGTGACAAAAGGCAACAAAATACACTCTGTTTCTCCAAAAATATTCTAGCAACAATGAATTATCGCAAAAAGACTTTTCTCTCCTGTGTGATACTGCAACAATGTATTATCCATTAATACTAATTAAGGAGGACCTAGGAAGCACAGCCAGATAACCTATTGCTTACTCCTGGCCTCCTTACTTGCCTGTCAGACTTCTACAAGACACTAGGTTCCTTAATGCCTACCTCCAAGTCTAAAATTCATAAGTAACACACTCTGTTCTTTATCCCTTTAGGCAATGGCAAAATCCTGGGGTCCTTCATATGTTCGTTATGCAACATGCAGTATTTGTGAAGTTTGGGTGGTACTATCACATTAAAAAGTCCAGAATGAGGAATGATACTGAAAGGAAGTTTTATTTATTCTGGTTTAATGAAAACTTGATCCATTGTCTTTTTCTTAATTAGAAATGATTTGCATCAAGGTTTTCTCACGGGGCATACAGGAACTAGAATATTTTTCATAATACAGATACACACTGTGTCCCCAGAAGGCTACAGAGCTCTGTAAGAGAAAAATAATTCTTTGGGAGTTACTGTCCAGGAGGGAATTGTATCTGGTCGAGTGAAAAATAGTGGCATTTGAGCCCAGCTTTGACAGGTTTTGATGGACAGAGAAAGTGAGCCTGGGTGAGCATTCCAGGAAGGAACTCCTAAGGTAGGGACTAGGAGAAGTCCTGGGGGTGATTGGGGAAAGTGAGAGCATTTTTTGTGCATTCCAAAGAAATAGACTAACTCCTTGAAAGGTAGAACTGCGACTACTACCCATCACCACATCCTAACCAGTGGTGATGACATAGAACTTGGTGATAAGTTATCAAATTGGATTGCAAACAGTTCTAAGCCAAACTAGAAGATTACAGAAAAAATGGGCGGGCCCAGCTTCTCCTCTATAATTGTCATACTTGAATGTGACATGAGTGTTCCATAAAGAGTATTTCACAATTTCTGTTTATGAGCCATTTGAAATATGATGTTATAGAATGGCTAACAGTTAACTGCTATTTTTTGCGGGGAGGAGTATGCGGGCCCCTCACTGTTGTGGCCTCTCCCGTTGCGGAGCACAGGCTCCGGATGCGCAGGCCCAGCAGCCATGTCTCACGGGCCCAGCCGCTCCACGGCATGTGGGATCTTCCCGGACTGGGGCACGAACCCATTTCCCCTGCATCGGCAGGCGGACTCTCAACCACTGCGCCACCAGGGAAGCCCTTAACTGCTGTTTCACAAAAGAAATTTATCCCAGGGAGAGCAAAGCCATAGATGGTATCTACTCAAATCAGCAACAGATGTGTAAATCTCCCCTTGAATAGCTCTGAAGAGTGGTAACTGTGCACCTCAGCATAAATGCCTAGTTCATTCCCAAATAATCCATTTTACCTTTGGTCAGCAGACTTACACACACATACACACACACACACACACAGACATAAAATTAGTCTGTGGACTTGGGGGAGAGTCAGATAATTTGGGGCTAGGATGGATGTCTTACAGTAAAAGGCGGGCATCCTAATAGGCAGAAGAAATCTTTTAAGGCAGTGGTTCTCAAACTTGAGCAAGCAACAGAATCACCTATAGGAGGGCTCCCCAACCCCCGGGCCGTGGCCCGATAGGAACCAGGCTGCACAGCAGGAGGTGAGCGGCAGATGAGCGAGCGAAGCTTCATCTGCTCCCCGTAGCCCCCCATCATTCACATTACCACCTGAACCATCCTCCACACACCCCCACACCCCCGGTGGAAAAGTGGTCTTCCATTGGAACTGGTCCCTGGTGCCAAAAAGGCTGGGGACTGCTGACCAGTAGGGCTTGTTAAAACACAGAGTACTGGGCCCCACTCCCAGAGTTTTTGATCTGATAAGTTTGTGACCAGGGCCTGAGAATGTGCATTTCTCAGTTACCCGGTGATACCAATGCTACTGTGGTGGACAACACAAACTGAGAAGGATTCTTTAAGGATATTCTGAAGCCAAGAGCAAGTGAGCATCCTCTTGGGAAAAGCTTGGAGAATGAAAGCATAGGGAGGATATTTTAGTTTGCAGCATCAGAGCTGGTCTGGCTTTCTCTGAACAAAGCTGGTGTCCACTCCATCTTCATCTTGCTAAAAGAACTGCCTCCCTAGGTGAGCGTTGCATTCTTGCCCATCTGAGCTGTCACTCATGCTGTTCTGTTCACATTGGCATGCCTTCCCTTCCTGTGTCCACCTGTGGAAATACTCTTCAAGGTCTAGCCAGAGGCTGTTTCCCATAAAGAGAATGAATTGTTCAAACAATGTGCTCCCATAGCTTCTTGCTTATTTATATCTTTTAGTGGCATGTATAACTTCTGCCCATGTCATATAGTTAGTTTTATCCATTTCAATCTCTCCTTAAGTGTAAGGGCAGGGAGTCCTGGAGGTCAGGGTCTGAGAGGGGTTTGGTTTTCCCTGGCATCTCGCAGAGTGTCTGGCACAGAGTGGGTGCCTGACAGATATTTCTTGAATGAATAAATAAATCTTTTAATTCCTTTTTCTCTCACGTAGCAGTGTCTTCTTCATGAATAGTGTGACTGGAGGGAGGGGGAGCATTGATACAGAATGAGACTGAATTTGAAACCAAGAGACTGACAACAGAATCTTAGCTCCACATTTATGTTTCCTGACCTCAGTTCCATTATCTGTCTAATGCCAAGAATCCTAACTATCAGAGATTTTTTTGAGGATTAAATGAGATGCTGTACTTGAGTGCTTTGCCAAACTGTAAGTTCTATATAAGTATCATGTTAGTTGCATAAAGTTTCTGTGTATGATAAAAGGATGTACATCTTCCAGAAAGGCCCAAAAAGTAACAATGGTTTGAGCACATTTTGTGCAGTAATAATGCTCTAGACTCAGTGTTTTATTGGTCCATTGTTCCTGGCCTACAGGAAAAGTATCTGGCTGGGGAGGTTGTCTTCAAAGGCGAGGGAAAGGATGGGAGAGTTAAATTGAGAAACAGGTCTGTTGTTTGCCATTTACCAGTAACTATCACTCACCCTCCCTCATCATTTTTTATAATGTGAAGCAGTCCTGGGACTGATAGGACATGAGAGCTGGAAGGCGCTCGGTGATGTCCTCTAGGCCCCTTATCTTACAGAGGAGAAACTGCAGTTCAGCAAGAAGTAATCTACCCAGGTTCACACAGTTGGTTGGTACCGAGTTCACCCCACCTGAAAATCCCGCCTGAAGGCTGCAACAAAAGTCTATTAGTCTAAGAAGCTTAGTGTTCTGTGTTCCTCAGCCATGGGACTGAGGTTTCTATCAATTTACTGACCTGAGTAATTTGGATGTTTTTTGTGTTGTGGGATTTTACCTGAATTTATACCTCAATTTCCTGGTAGATGTCTGCTTCTATGACCATAAAGGACAGAGATGTACACATTTCAGCCGAAAATTTTTTGGTATTTAGGTCGCCACAATCTTCTTGGCAACTTGAGACATTAGGAATAAAATAAGTTTAACTTAATATTGTATTCATTGTTTTAGGATTAAATGTTGACCAATGAAACCTGTTATTTATATTTATATCTATGTTGTTCATATTTTCTCAATAAAAATCAGGATATTACCTAACCAGTCTATGATAGGACAGAATATTTAAAGCCAGGATTGTTCCATTAGATGTATATTAATAAGTCACATATTATTTTATTTTAGATTTTAAAAAATCATTGCTCTTTAGTCTATAACATTTCATTCTTTAGGTCATGAATACTTCAGCTTCATTAAGGAGCTTTTATGGAACATTATTTGTGCTAATTGCTAATGATACAAAGTTGGATATATAGATCTTCTTCTGAAGAAACAGACTGATGAGAAAATGTACTTAAATTATTACAGTGAAGTATAATAAATGCAATAATGGAATAAATAACAGAGGGTTGGCACAAAGGGGTTGAAGTAAGTTGTTTAGATGGCTCATGGAAGCACTGCAGCCGGGAGCTCTCTTCCAGAGAGGGTAGGAGTTCATTTGAAGCAGGAACTAGGAGAAGGGATAGCAGTTCCAGTACCAGAATTAGCAGGTGTAAAGGTATGAAGATTCGTAACAGTATGGCATGTTCAGGTGAATGTAATTCTGTTGATGTCTCTGGAATGACGAATTTGTACAGGTAACTGGCTGAAATTGAGGCTGAAGAGGTAGGGGTGAGTTCCTGGAAGGCCTTGTAAAGGCCATTAAAGAGTTTGAATTTTCAGGCAAAAAGGAGTTTTGAGTATGTGCAATTTGGGGGTCATGTGACATGGTCAGGTTTTACTTAAAGAAGATGCTTTTCAGGCTTCTCTGGTGGCGCAGTGGTTGAGAGTCCACTTGCTGATGCAGGGGACATGGGTTCGTGCCCCGGTCCGGAAGGAACCCACATGCCGTGGAGCGGCTGGGCCGTGAGCCATGGCCGCTGAGCCTGCGCGTCCGGAGCCTGTGCTTCGCAACGGGAGAGGCCACAACAGTGAGAGGCCCGCGTACTGCAAAAAAAAAAGAAGATGCTTTTCTCTCTTTGTTGCTTTCTGCATGACTTTCCAGTTCCTTTTTCTTGTGGTCTGTAAAAGGAGTACAGAGTGGTTTCCTACATAAGGTAGGCAAGAGAGGGAGGAAACAGGTTTATATGTTGCCAAGTTATCAAGGAAAAAGCATTTCCTTCAAAACCAATGATTTCCCCCCTAAAACTACTAGTAAGATATAAGGAGTGGAATATACTACAGAATAACCTTAAACTGCATTTTTAGAAAAGACTATCATCCTATATGAAAAGAATTCACAAGTGAAAACCTTAAGATGAGATTTTAGTATAATTTTTTTAAAAATAAATTTATTTGTTTGGCTGCATTGGGTCTTCGTTGCTGCACACGGGCTTTCTCTAATTGCGGCGAGCAAAGGCTACTTTTCGTTGTGGTGTGCGGGCTTCTCATTGCAGTGGCTTCTCTTGTTTCAGCACACAGGCTGTAGGCATGTGGGCTTCAGTAGTTGTGGCACGTGGGCTCAGTAGTTGTGGCGCACGGGCTTAGTTGCTCTGTGGCATGTGGGATCTTCCCGGACCAGGTTTCAAACCCGTGTTCCCTGCTTTGGCAAGTGGATTCTTAACCACTATGCCAGCAGGGAAGTCCTAGTATAATCTTAATAACACATAAAGCTCAGAATACTTATCACTACCCAAAATTAAAATAAGAAAACTAGATTGTCAGGGTAATCTATGAAATAAGAATTCAAACTGCTGTTAATTAAGCAGCAGAACTCTTGCAGGGAAGTTAATCAGTCATGAGATCTCTTGCACTTTGGGAGGGGTCAGTCCCCCCCTGCCCATCGAGTACACGTTATCATTTGAGTCACCCTGTTTGTTACAGTTGCTACTGTTGTGCACAGTGGCTGAGGTTTAGGCTTTAGGATTAATCCTCTGCTAATGGGTGAGGGGTAAATGAGATCACTTGTGGGGTCACAGTAGTGAATTTTCCACTGTCTGGGGACTATCAGTTAAATCAGATGGTGGCCACTTAATGTATTGATCTGAGAGCTGAGATAATTGCAACTTGGTAGAGCGACTCAAAGCCTTTAACTTGGACACCATGGTGGTGCTGATTTTCAGTATGATTCAGTGAACACTCAAGATTGAAACTCCCCTTCCTCCATACCCAACATCTGTTCTATCCCCCAAAGATAATAACTTGAAATAATTTCAAGGGCGAGTTTATTGATCTACTTGAAAATCCATTTTGGAGATTAATCAACCCCACATCTGAGGAAATCCCTAACTGCCTTCTATCCCTATACTGTAAATTTAGTTCATATTGGATTGTTACTCAATTGAAAGCCTTATCTCAAGGATAAATTATTCTGATTTCTGAAAGCATTATTTCCCCCCAGTGTTTCTTTCCTTTCTATTGCTCCCTTCTGATGGCATTTCTCGTTTTTTTATATTTCTCCTAAATTTTGGAGCAGAAAGCAGAATCACCAGTAAATGGCCTAAATCAAGGCAATTCTCATTTATTCAGGAGATGCTTATCTAGTTGGAGAAGAAGAAAAAACCAACAAGGCTGGCAATTTGGTAGGTTAAAAAAAAAAAGTTTGTTTCTGTTAAAAGAGAAAGCATCCACTGATGTGAGAATTTAAAATTATGAGAGATTTAAAAATTCTAAATATTCTTTGTCACTATTAAGGATGGAGTTGAGACTTGACCATATAGTGGGAGGAGACACTCATCTCATGTATATATAGGTGTTTTAGTGCCTTGATTTTCTTTATAAAATAAATAAAAGCAATTACAAAATCAACAAAATCATATATTTTTCAAAATACATTATTTTCTAGTCCACTAGTGAGTTTTTATACCATAGACTATTTTCACTATACCATAAATCACTACTCACTTTCTATCTGATGTTTGTGTGTATCTTTTAATCCTGTGATAATAAAACAGTACTAAACATAACAATAGAATACTGTGTCATATCAGAAATGCACTGGCCTTGAGGTTGAAAGACGTGGGTTGGCACACAACTGGATATGCCACTTTGTGCAGAAGTGTGAGTCTGCACAAAGTGGCCTTCCCCTGTTAAGCCTTATTTTCCACTTCTGTGAAGAGGGGCTCTTTCTGTTCTACTTATTTCACAAAGCAGATGTGAAGGTCAAATTTGTTAATAGATATGAAAATACTTTGAGACCTATAAAATACTGTTTTTATTGATAAATATTTTCAAGCTGCTGCTTCTTGAGCAGCTCCTCTACTTAGTTTGCTAGCTTGCTTATCTATTTACTTATTCATTTATGTGCATCTCATTTTCTAAGGAATTTGCTAATTAGATGCAATCTCCACCATATATATTCATGTATCTATTTTTCTCTAAATGAGCGTAATAAAAGTGTCAAGCCAAGTTCCGCATATTGATATGAATTCCAGGTAACCATTCTTTAATTATTGGCTGTCAAGGGAAAACTGAAAAACTGATAAGACTACTTGTTTCTCAATATTTCTTGAGTATTTGACATTAGGGGGACTCAATATGTTGGTAAGTCACTGCGTTTCTCACATTGGAAATATATTAAAATTTTAAATCTTACCTTGTCTGTTTTCAAAATGTTGGATGAATTTAAATCCCTCTCCATTTATTTGACCGAAATAAACTAGTAGGTTAGTAATGGAAGGATAAATTTTGTGTGAAACACATCTTCTGGTTCGTTGATAAATATGTCATGTGGGATAGAATCCAAAGCCTCATTAAAGCCCCAGTGTATTATAGCTCTGCCTCGTTTTTCATCTATCATCCTTGTCATTCAGCACAAGGGATAAGATTCCTTGATAGTACCTTTACAGGATAGTAAGTGGCAATGTTTTATGAGACATGTGGACTCTGTCTTTTTCACTTTATTTATGTGATGGATTACTGAAAGCTTTTCCAGCATCTGTCCAGGTAAAAAATTAATATCATGGAACTGAACTTCCAAAGTCATTATTAAATATAGACATAACTTGTTCAGCCACAGCTCATCAAAGATAATATCAGCTTCAAAAAATTAATTCTGGTAAAATACTGTATAAGCAAGCTATCTAGATCTATCTATGTGTCTGTCTATCATCTCTTGAGACCGATAGAAGGCAGGAAGGTGTCCCATATGATTTTTTTTAGTAACAGCTTTATTGGTATATAATTTACATACCATAAAGTTCACCCTTTTAAAGTGTGCAATTCAGTGAGTTTTAGTGTATTCATAGTTGTGCATCCATCACCACTATCAAATTCTAGAACATTTTCATCACTCTAGAAGAAAACCGCACATCCATTAAGCAGTCACTCTCTATTTTTCTTGGCAACCATTAATCTAATTTTTGTCTCTAAGGATTTTTCTGTTATGGACATTTCATATTGATGTAATCGTACAATATGTGGTCTTCTGTGCCTGGCCTATTTCACCGATCAAAATGTCTTCAAGTTCATCTGTGTTGCAATACATATTGGTATTTCTTTTTATGTATTCCATTGTAAGGATATACCAGATTTTGTTTGTGCATTCCATGAGATCTTTAGTCGCACCAAGTACCTCATGAATCCCTCTTCCAAACTCTTAGAAGAGAACGCTTCTTGTGGAAGAATTAGCTATGAATAATGACTCCTTTATTTATATTAATTGAGTGAGAGGGGCTCATTATTAGATACCATACTGTGTCAGAAATTATAAAAATCTGTTTCTTTTGTAGGTTTTTCATCCCCTGCCCCTTTCAATTAAGTGTTTTTCTATATCCCATGATTTGATTGATGATTGATTGATTGATAGTGTTTCAAACTACAGACCTTCGCTGGATGAATGAATAGGTCTGCTTAAACTCACCTCTTCCTATCTCTCTATCCTGGGCTCATGCATCATGTTCTAACCACATCAGCCTTCTTTCAGTATTTTGAATACAACTAACTCTGGCCTCAGGTCTTTACATATACTGTTCCCACTTGGAATGTTTTTCACTTACCTAGCCCTTTATCAGGCTGTAGGTCTCAGCTTAAATGCCTCATAGGTCAGAGAGTCCTTCCCTGACTATCCCCCTCCCTGACCCCAGTATAGATTACATGTCCCCTGTTATTCTTTATTATAGCACTCTCTACTTTTCCTCTGTGGCACTTAACAGAATTTGTAATTGTGGATTTATCTGTGTTCTCTAAAATATAATTTCCATTAGAATGTTGGCTCTAAGAGGGCTACACTTTTTTTTTTTTTTTTTTGCAGTACGCGGGCCTCTCACTGTTGTGGCCTCTCCCGTTGCGGAGCACAGGCTCTGGATGCACAGGCTCAGTGGCCATGGTTCACGGGCCTAGCTGCTCTTCAGCATGTGGGATCTTCCCGGACCGGGGCATGAACCCATGTCCCCTGCATCGGCAGGCGGACTCTCAACCACTGTGCCACCAGGGAAGCCCTAGACTTCTTTTTTTAATCTGTTTTGTTAACTGCCATATCCCTGCCTTTTAAAATAGTTTCTGGGGCTTTTCTGGTGGCACAGTGGTTAAGGATCCACCTGCCAATGCAGGGGACATGAGTTTGATCCCTGGCCCAGGAAAGTCCCACGTGCCACGGAGCAGCTAAGCCCGTGGCCACAACTACTGAGCCTGCGCTCTAGAGCCTGCGAGCCACAACTACTGAGCCCACATGCCACAGCTACTGAAGCCCGTGCACGTAGAGCCCATGCTCTGCAACAAGAGAAGCCACCGCAATGAGAAGCCCGTGCACCACAACAAAGAGTAGCCCCGCTCACTGCAACTAGAGAAAGCCCGCACGCAGTAACGAACACCCAACGCAGCCAAAAATAAAAACAAATACATAAATCATTTAAAAAATAAAATAAAATAGTTTCTGGCATAATAATAGGTGTTTAATAAACAACTGGCTTTAATTACCACTTGTGCCCTGATGATTGCACATTTGGCATCTCTCTCCCAAACCTATGTGACACTCCATTCTAGTGTGGGCTGCCATCTTGACATCTCTATCCAGATGTTCATCACATACACCAAAGGTAGCATTTCTGAAACGGGGCTCATGAGCTTTCCTCTCCAAGTTCAGGTCTACCTGCCCATTTTCATGGCTTCTTATTATCTAAGTGGGAAACCTGAGTGTAACCTTAGATTCCTTTCTTTAGTCCTTCATATCTAATTGGACTTAAGGTTCAGTTGATTCAGTTTCCTAAACATCCCTTTGATATGTTTTTTATTTCTGTCACCGCTATCTTAGTTCAAGTTCTCATTTTCTCTCAGTTGAGCTGTTGTGAAATCTTCCTAACTTTCTCTGTCTCTCTCTTTCTGGTCTTCTTTAATCCATAGTCCACACCACTGTGATCTTTCTCAGTCTAAACTTTGGCTATGGTACTCTGCTTCAAAGCCTTCAGTGATGATCCATTCCCTGCAGATGCGGTGCCAACTCCACGGCTCAGCCTGTAAGGCCCCGCCTGCCTCTTCAGCTTCAGCAGGAACCGTTTTCTCATTTATTCCAATTATGCCAGACTTCTTCAGTCCCCCAAACATGCTATTTATTTATTTATTTTTGTGGTACACGGGCCTCTCACTGTTGTGGTCTCTCCCGTTGTGGAGCACAGGCTCCGGACGCACGGGCTCAGAGGCCATGGCTCACGGGCCCAGCCGCTCCGTGAGGCATGTGGGATCTTCCCAGACTGGGACACGAACCCGTGTCCCCTGCATCGGCAGGCGGACTCCCAACCACTGCGCCACCAGGGAAGCCCCAAACATGCTATTTTTAAAAACCATGCACCCTTTCTCATAGGGTTCCCTCTGTCCACAAAACCCTCTTTCTCTTGTCTGCTTTACAAACTTCTAGTCATTCTTTAAGGTTCTGCCTAAATGCCCTATATTCCTCAATGATTTGGCTGACTGCCCTCTGAAGAGTTAGAGTTCCTTCCTCTGTGCTCAATGACCCCACATACTTGGCTGAATGATAGCATGCACCACACTGCTTTAATAACTGTGCTAGAATCTCTCCCTGGTACTAGACACAAATCCTTTAAGAGCAAAAACTACTCTCTTGAAGGCTTGAGCTTCGGAAGTTGACAGACTTTGGTTCAAATCCTGATCCCTACTTGTGGTCCCAGACTTTGGATGAGCCATTTAACATTTTCAGTGAGCCCATGTGTGTAAAGTGCCTCATACATACCTCGAATACAGTAAGCATTTACCAACAGTAATTATTGATCATATTATTTTGAACAGTAGCAGAAGTAACTATTGTCCTGGGGTAGAGCAGTGACTGACATATGCTAACAATATTTGTTGAATCATTGATTAAATAAAAATTGATTTTTGGTAAATCATGATTAAACTACAATACAATAAAATAGGAGTAAACATAAAATTATAAGGGAGTCCAGAAAGACAACTGTACAAATAGGAATGGAAGAGATATGACAGGAGTTTCATTTACTGTGGTTAGAGAGAGGACTGGGTGAAGACCAGATCCAAAAATCTTAGAGGATTTAAACAAGACTCCATGATCTCTGAGGTATGTCCTGACTAAGCTGTGTAATGAAGTTATGGTTTCTTGAGGAATCTTCTAACACTGTACGTACATGGTATTAACAGGAGAAAAGCACCCAAACACATGTTTACGTTTCAACAGTAGACATCACTAACTAAGAAAGGATGTGAGGGGAGGCAGTATAATCAATGGGGAAAGTATGGGCATAAGATGCCAGAAAACCCAGGTTTTAGTTCTGGTTAAGTCACTTTACCTCTTCAGACCTCTGTATTTTATGTGTAAGACTAGAAGTTTGGCCTGGCAGGTCCCTTAAGTTCTTTTAGACTTAAAAGTTCTAGGGTTACTTGAGCTACTCAAGTTACTCTTAAGTAACTCAAGTATCCCTGAGATCCCTGAATATGAAAACTCCTGAGCAATCACAACCCACTATGTGAGAGCTAATGGATGCTGTGTAGGAGCTCAAATATTTTTTCGTCTTCTATTATTTCACCAGAATTGAGACACCAAAAACCTTCTATTGTATAACAGTCTTTTTGGTTTAAAAAAATGTGGTCTGGCAACAGTTAAAAAATGTTAATTATTCATAAGCCTATCATTCATATAAAACAGTGAAAATTGGAAGTATAGATGAATCAAAGTGCCATTGGAAATGGCCACCAATAGAATGCATTAGGAATTCAGAGGAGTAGAGTCTTGAAGAGTGGGCAGGATATGAATATGAAAAGTAAGAGGAAAGAACTTTCATATTATATAGCAAGAACAAGGAGGCGAAAGCATAACGTGGTTGTATGGGGAGTGGGCCAAAGGATAGTGGGTATAGTTTGCATGAAGCAGAGCTAATGGGTGATAAGATTAAAAATGTAGGTTGAGGCCAGATTGCAGGCAAATTGAATGTATATATAATTTTTGCTTTCAGACTCACATTGGGCAAAATCATCTTTGGTGGCAGTTTCCTCACTGATTAAGACGATTGGACTAGATGATCTGTAGTAGTACATTCAGTCGTAATGTTTGTAATTTTATAATTCTCCAGCATTCCAGCATCAATAAATGCATTCCAGCTAGCTAGAGATTGTCTATTATCTATCTACCTACCTACCTACCTACCTACCTACCTATCTATTCTTGAGAATTCCCAACATTTTCAGAAGATTTGAAGAGTGAAGAATTGCCCTAATAATTTTAACTCTATTCTGAATTTTTAAAAAAATCATGATTGCCAACTATGTGCAGAAAACTCTTGTGCAACATTTTTAAAAAGAAACACATAATGATAGTGAATATATTGCAAGGCAGTTTGCTGCTAGTAAGACAGTGTAACTGATACCTGGTCTTTCTGTAAATCATTAGCATTTAGTAGTAAAAAGAACTAAAAGGAAAGAAAACACTCAAGATGGATTAATCAGGACATTCCTTCAAGCCCCTCATCAGTTGCCTGCCAGAGCTGGCATAGTGACAGAGAGCAGTGATGTCCTCCATCATTTTCTTTAAGCTACAAGTAAATGGCCCATTAAAACAGGCTTCATGGAAAGGGCTGCGCTGACCTGAGATTAACATTTGATTGGAAATTCTCTTTTCCTTGGGGACAATTGGAACCATATGAAATATTTCCTCAAATAGAAAAGAGGCAGTTCTTACTGGCAGGACATGCTGCAGCTTGGTTATCCTGTATTAATTTGGAAATATAAAACCCTTATTCTCTGAATAAATAATAATATGCCCATGGTACAAATTTCAAACAAAAAGTTATAAGTACCCCTTAACTCTCTCTCCAGCCAAACAGGGACAATCCTTCCAAGGTAGTCTTTCAGAGACAAACATGCACAGGAAAGAATTAAAACTTGTGTTTTTATAATCTCACATTTATTATGTCTTTGGCTTTTCCAAACTGAGCTATGACTGTGTTTGCACCTTCAGATGGAGTGGTTCCTTCCCAGGAGCCTCTGGGTTCTGGGTCAGGGCAGGAATCTTTTGCTTAGTGTGCAGTGCTCTTAGGAAAGTCATGTGAATGCTCTGAGCCTCAGTTTCCCCATCTGTAAAGCAAAAATAGTAGTTCTTTCCATGGGCACCTCATGATTTTTGTGAGAGATTAATGGAATGATGGATGTGAAAATGTTTTAAACAGTAAAGAACCATATAAAATATGGTTTGGGAAGGGGGTGGTGATTGCTGAGAAGTCAGGAAAAATTCTCAGATGTTTGATATCTTCGATGAAACAGTTTGATAAACTCATGGATGTGTAAATAAAATAAAGATAAATCAAAATTTGATTATCTCTAGTTTATAAACAAAAGACAATCTATTTGCAGACACAAATATATAACATAGCTCTAAAATGTGTCATTTTTTTTTCTCTGAACAAATCTGGGAATGTTTAATCCATTCAGTTGTAAAACTTCGATAAGTTTGTTGCTGGTACTGTATGTTTCTACATCTCTCAGTAAACTTTTTCTGTAAAGCCCTGGAGAGTGGATATTTGAGGCTCAGTGCACTACATGCTCTCAGCTGCTACTACTTAACTCTATGATTTTAGTGTGAAAGCTGCTATAGACAAAGAACAAGCAGGTGAGCATAGCTGTGTTTTAATGAAACTTTATGAGTGCTGAAATTTGAATCTCATGATTTTCACTTATCACAAAATATTATTCTTTATTTTTCAACTATTTGAAAAAGTGAAAACTACAAATATGGGCTGCAGGACAAAGTTGGCCTATTGGCCATAGTTTGCCAAACACTAGTTTAGAACAGATTTGTTATCAAGAAAAATGAACTTTTACTAATCAAAATTTTGATTTATTTACTCAAGTGTTTTAACATTTTCTATGCAGGACTGGCCTGACTGCGCCACCGTTATACCCTGAGCCTCATTCCTCTTCCTGTAAAACAAGGCAGATGCGTTTACAATCTCTTAGGAGCTTTCCTTCTCTCACATCTTGTGGATTAATGGTTCTGGATAACCTCCCTCTATTGGGGTCCATCTATACTTATATGTGATATATAAAATACACCTGTGAAAGCCCTTCTCTCAGCAAGCTTTTGGCTTCTAATATTTTAAACACATTTATAACTACAGGTTGATTTCTGCATCCTGATGGGCTCAGTTTTTCTTGGTTCTCAAGTTTCTCTGTATTAATTGAGATGTTTTGGGTGTGCATTAAATTCTTCAATGTTTCCTAGCTATCACTTAGGGTACTTCCATGTTATCATTGCATTGCCTAGTGAACCTGAAAACATTTTATGTCAGTGGGATTTTTCCTATCCAGTATTCCCACGAACATGGGCTATAATTCATACTAAATGAGCACGTCTATGAAATGGAACTAATACCTACCTTGTGGGCATATGGTGAAATTTAATTAGTGAATGCTTCCAAAGAAACTTCAAATCCATGGATAAAATGTATTATTCAACTGCTAAGAGCTATTACTGTTTATTATTTCCTCTAGGTGTTTCTCAGTAGGTGTTTTGCCATTAGGATATAACGGCAGTAATTTTGGAACAAGTTGACATTTGAGTTTGTTTGCAGAGCGCATGAAGCTACAGGTCTCGTTTTAATGCAGTCTTCCCTCCTCCTTCCCCCCAGAGTCATTAGGTGTACAGTCACTGCCACCCTCTCTTAGATGTTTATATAGTTTATTAGTATTTATTAGTAACACTGGCCATGGTATGAAAAAGAATTGAGACAGGAGATAGATGGGCTCCAGGCTAGGCATTTACAACTGGCCTCCTGTTTACATTTCTTAGGGCGAGAAAAAGATGGGCTTCAGCCTGGGCACTTAAAACTAGCCTCCTCTTTGCATTTCCTGAGACAGGAGATAGGTGTGCTCCAGGTTAGATATTTACAACCAGCCTCCTGTTTGCACTTCGAAATAAGAATAACAACAGACACAGGGTAAGTAGCCAGGCTTTGTCTCCTGAGGACACTTGAAGATACAGTCATGGCAGGAACAGAGAGGGACTAAACCCTGTTGGAGTAAAGGATCAAGAGGTCATATGTTTCTCATCCTTGGGGCAAGGGAGACACTGCACATGTGCGGAAAGGCTCCTTGGGGTCAAAAAGGAGGGAGCACCACCTCATAATATGTGATGCCAAGGCCCCCTCATAGGCCTCTGGCCTGGAATCCATCTTGGAAAAATGTTGCACGCATGGTGAGGAGGGTCCTAGGGGAGGTCAGGTGTGGGAAAAGAAACCAGGTAATTGGCCAAAGGTAAATAAAGACCTGGAGGAAGAACTGCCCTATATAGATGACTTAACCACCTCTTTCCTGGGCTCCTCCTCATTAGGGAGGACGCCCACACCCTTTCTCTCCAGGTGTGCATCTCTGCCTTGCTTCTGTCTTAACAAACTGTTTCTCTGTGTGCTCTCCCACTTGTTGTTCTGCTGTGTCTCTAATAATAAACTTTGTGCCTGTTTTTACAGTTTTTGCCTCCTTGAGAAATGCATTTTTCAGTGGGGGCAAGAGCCAAGGGCACTCTGCTTCTAGCCTTTAGCCCCTGGTGGTCTAGTGGCTAGGGTTTTCATCCAGGTTACCTACGTTCAATTCCTGGGCAGGGAACTAAGATCTCGCTTCACATCACTGCTCACTGCTGCCTCTCTGAGATCAGAATCAGTAGAAAATCTTTTTTCCAATTAGATCAGTGATTTAGTAACATATCTGTTTATGATTTTCTCAGTGCTAAGGCTGTGTCTAAAGGGAGAAAAAAGTTATATCCAGTAATTTACTAATAGTTGTAATTGATCTTTTATGTTGGTCAACATTGTAGTTTGGATAAGAGCCTTTGGAGACAGACCCTATGTCCCTCTTCCATGGTATGTAAATGAGCTGGGAAGGGATTGCAATTTTTAGATGTTGTGCCATTTAATGTCCACTTACAAAAATGTGAAAGCCAGTGGGCATGTTAAAATAGAAAGAACACTGGGCTGGAGACAAGCTGCCCCTTTAGAGACTCAGCTCTTCCCCTCTTAGCAAGTTTCTTCTCTTTCTGGGTGTCAGGCTCCTTATTAAATTGGAATGTATCGTTGGTTCTCAAACTGTGCCCCTTGGAGTTTAAGACTCAGACCAGATGCTTCAGGTTTCTCCCAACAGTTAGGTATTTTCCAACAAACACGGGATTTATAAGCCCAAAGATCCCATTTACTGCTTTTTCTTATTATGTATATTAAGGTTCCTTTTAAATTTGCATCTGAAGTTTTTCATTGCTTGGGAGAAAATTTCAAAGACACTCGGAGATACAAAAGATCCCCTCCAGCGCTGGCATCCTATGATCCTGCATCTTAAATGAAGCTGAACGAGTGTGGGTGTGTGCGTGCGCGCGCGCGCGCGCGCGCACACACACACACACACACACACACACACACACACAGCTATTAGAAACAGTCTTTGAAGATTTCAATCGTAGGCTCTGGGACCAAAGGCAACTTTAATTCTTGAGGCTTAAGCACTATAAAAGCTCTGTTAAATAAATAAAATATTCAGTAAATAAATAATTAGCATTTAAAGGGTGTACACTCTGTGAAACTGCTACCGGAATGCTTGGCAAATTACTTACCTTAAGTTTTCTCAATACGTTATCCCTTCCTGAGTATTTAGTGTAGTCAAATTTTCACTTCCAGGGTGTCTGGACTCCTTTAAAATCCTGTAGGTGTGGCTCAGGTGGGAAAGAGCTGTAATATGCCTGCTGAAGTCCATACTGTCCTGGGGAGTGAGTGAAGGCACAGAGGAGAATGAAGCTTAATCATTTGTGCAATATTAGCACTTTCCATTTCACGAGGTAGAGGTTTTTAAATGCTAGTTCCAATGCCTATTTCTCTTTCCTCTGTGGAAACCTCATAGTTCTGACCCACAAATAATTTCAGGAACAACTGTTAAGAGCTGAGCCTGCATCTTTCGATTGCTATACAGAATAAAATTGTAGACATATATACAGTGTGTGTGTGTGTGTGTGTATGTGTGTGTGTGTACATATATATGTATATATATATTTATATGCACACACACATACATATATATAATAAGGCAGGAATAATGTCTAATTGCCAGTGCAAACATGTTATTTAGTAAACAAAAAATTTTTTAAAGTAAGTGCTCAGAAATGCATGTTGAACGGTGTTGATGGACTAACACTCAATCCTGGGTCCTCTAACTTGAAAAATGACTCCATCCTTAATATTTTGTGTGACACTTGAAGTTACCTATCTGAAAGCCAGGCTTCGCAAGGTGTAGTCATTGTCATTCGGGAAGATGTATTCACTGACTCTGTGACAACCCTACCTGCTACTATTTGTAGGTCTTACATGTTGAGTTATTTGTACAATAAAGAGAATCCTTCACCTGACACGTTTCCTCCATACAATGCCTATGGTGTACTCCATACACCCAAAGGATCTCAGAGAGCGGATGAAGTAGAGAATCTGCCACTGAGGATCCCTGCTCTGCTACTGCCTGGCTCATGAACTTGGGCAAGGACGTGCCGTTCCCTGTGTACCTCTCAGTTTGTTCATATGTAAAATATGGAGGTTGTGCAAGAAAATGTGTAAGGTCTCTCTTAGTTCTAAAATATCTATCATCAGGCACAGGGAAAATTCAAGCAGTTGGGTTTATTCAGTATTTATTTAATCACCAACAATGATCATTATGAGTATTTACCTTGTGTTGAACACTGTGCTCAGAGCTTAGGAGCTTTACTTTTATTATCTCTTTTAAACTTAACCATAACCTGGAGCTACTATTGGGTTGACCAAAAATTTCGTTCAGGTTTTTCCATAATTACGTAACTACAGAAAAACCCGAACGAACTTTTTGGCCAACCCAAAATATTATCCCTGTTTAACAGAGGAGGAACAGAGGCTTAGAGCAAGTAGTTCTGTCTCTCTCCGAAAGAAAGACATGGTAGCAAATAGTAGAGGTGAAATTTAAGCCTAGGCGGACTCCAGAGCCCCCCATGCAATGGCAATGCCATTTTGGCTCCAGTGGTTTGGGGGTACTATGTCAAAATCTGTCATATTGGCCAGAAAGACGAGTGTGACACAGTCCTGTCCTCCCACAGCCCATAGTTGTATTTAGGCTGAAAGGACACAAGAGTGAAAGGGTTAAGAGAAATGCCAGGCAGCCCATGCATTGGTGGCCAAAGGAGAGGTGCAGAGCATGGCTATTATGGGAGTCCTGAGAAGAGGGCAAGAGGAACTTGGCACCACTAAAGTGTCATTACAACACCAGCCAAAAGCGTTGTCAGCATTTAGCAAGATTTCCTTTGCCTTATCCAAAGGAATAGGAGCAGGAGAGAGAAGTTATAAAAAGAATAAAAGAAACATCTCTTTATCAGCTGTTCTTTCAGTCATCCACAGTGGGGCTATGATAATCAGACTAAGGGTGGTTTGCCAGGTAATTCTGTGCAGCCCAGTTGGTCTTTGATTTCCTGCCACCTCCCTTCTCACTAGTGCACTCTCACTGCCATCACCCTTCTCCGCTCTCTGCCTTTCCAAACACCCTGGCCACCCTGAATATCCTAGTTTCCATTTGTGCTTTCAGTTGTGAATTCTGCCACTGAAGAATTTTAGAACAGACCTCTCTGATAACATCTCTCTTCTTCTCCTGGATGCCTGAGTCATTAGGGTGCAGTTCCCTGAAGTCATCTCTGCTGATCAGCGAGGCTAAGTCACTTGATAGCAGAGAAGGACTCAGCAGGCAGAGCAGCTGATAGCTATGACTCTTTGCCCCTCCCCACCCCAACTCTGACACACTCACAGGCACCCACACTTGTTTGCAGGAGACCAGCCCCTACTATATCCCTGACTCATGAAGGAGAGAAGAAATGTCACCTTGGAAGAAATTTATGAACCCATTTGTTAAGGGTTAATTTGTGCAGATTTCAACGTCATGAACTGATGATGTTTCATTTTGGTTGTTGAAAATTGTGCAGTGCTGTTCAATAGAGCTTTCTGCAGTGACAGAAGTGTTCTGTATCTGCACCATCCAGCACAGTAGCCACTGGCTGGGTGTGGTTGATTGAACACTTGGAATGTGGGACTTGAAGTGAGACTGAAGAAATGAACTTCAGATTTTAAATTCAGCTAATTTAAATTTAAGTAGCCATGGGTGGGTAGTGGCTACCATAGGGAAGCTATGTCAAAATATCCAAATATTCAGAACTAACAATCTAGGAGTATCTAGTCTACTAGTGGTAGTATTAGTATGGTATCTTTGTAGTCATATAACATATGTTATTAAGTGATATTCTGTACATAATTGTATTTGAGAATTAAGGTCCTAAGTATGTCATGAATTTAGATTTTATAAATATTTATTGGAGTATATATGTGCCATTTACCCTCTAGATCCCAGGCATAGTCTCAGAATCGTCTTTAATGCATTGCTTCAGGTAGAGCAAAAAATGTCAGTTGGTAGCATCTGTCAAGAGAGAAAAACCTGTTTGCTGTCTCCAAGGTAGGGACACAACGTATAACGTACTATGATACAGACATCTTCAATTAAGAGTGATGACCAGATGATCTTTAAAGTCTTATCATGAGATTATATGATTCCACTGATTAAAAGAGAATCAGTTCTACATCTTATCCACACTTTCTCATGGAAGTTCAGCATCATCACTGTAGCCCTGAGATAATGGCTCCCACATAAAAAAGAACAGAAAGAAAAAATGTGCCGCTGAGATGTTAAAGAATCAGTTTATTGGCTGAAATGATATCAAATAACGGATTGGTCTCTTTTGTTTCTGGCTTAGTGTATACACAACCTCAGGCCAAGTCACAATCATTATAAAAATTTACTAAGGTCAAGCACTGCTAGGTCCTGGTATACCTAGGGGATTCAGTGCCAAGTTATTAAGGTTGGTAAAGTAGTGTTGCAAAATCAGCAGGCCTCTACTAGGTTGTACTTAAGTGCTAACGCTGTATGACATATATACCATTAATTTTAACATCAAAGTCTGTGGGGATTTTAATGATTTTGACAGAGAGAGTCTTAAACACAACCAGGCTTGCCTGAGGGAAGAAGAGATGAGATATGAGTCTGGAGATACTTGAAAAAAATTTAACATTCTGAACACTGAAACAGAGGTTTGGACAGAGTGAGTGATTTGGACAGATCCTAAAATCATGTTATAACTCTGATTATTTTAAATTGTAAGAATTTTCCAATTATTTTGTGATTGTAGTAATAGGTCATGGTATTTTTATAACAGTTCTCATTACTTATTAAGTATGAGCTTATACTTACAGTCATTTTTAATCTCTCACAATTATATATACATAAAGACATTTACTCATTTATCATGATTTATTGAACACCTTCCTGGTAGAGTGTACTGCTATATCCACTCTGCGAAGTAGATGTGAGCCCTCCTTTCTAAGAGTTTAGCATCTGCTTTTGGAGCTAGGGGTGTGTGTGTGTATGTGCACATGCATATATGTACATATGTTCCTGTGTGTGCATGTTTGTGTATGCATACATGTATATGTGCAAGTACTTTATATACAAAAAGAGGAAGGAAGGAAGGAAATTATTATTTAAATTAGATTTTGGTTAACACCATCATAAAGCAAAGAGGCAGTGCTTGGGAAATGAAGGCATAGAGAAATTTATATCTGGCATGGGCTTTTCGGAATGAATTTGGAGTTAAACAGGTTTTGAGCATGCAGATATGGACTGAGGGGAAAGACATTTCATTCCAGGAGAATAAACAAGGATATAAACCTATGAAAAGGCAGAAGAGGAGAGGATGGGGCAGTTGGGTAACTCATCTTGTTTGAACGTAAAGGTACATGAAGAGATGCTGGGATGTGAGAGCGATTATTGGGAGTGATGGTCAGGTGTGAATCGAGTTTCATGAGCTTTCTGCTGTTGGCTGAAGGAAGCTGCTGTAGGCTTTGCAGGGGACTGCACAGGTATTTAATTCTGTGTTGATTATTGTCGTTTAAACAAGTTGAATGAAGCAAGGTCTCTTTACAGGGTGGTACAGAATGACTCTAGTGCTACAGCTGCACATCCAGACTAGTGTGACCTGGGCAGCATAACCTAAAGAAAAAAGTATGTGATTTGAATGTGGGATCTATAGACTTTTGTTTGGGTTTCAGCTTCACAGCCTGTTAGCTGTATGATTTGGGGAAATCATTTAAACCTTCTGTCGTGGGTTGTATGGTGTCTCCCCAAAATTCATGTCTGTCCAGAAACTCAGAATGTGACCTCACTTGGAAATAGGCTCTTTGTAGAGGTAATTAAGTTAAGATGAAGTCATCCTAGATTAGAGTTGGCCTTAAATCCAATGACTGGTGTCCTTATAAGAAGAGGAGAGGACACAAAGGAAAACACCACGTGAAGACAAAGGCAGAGATTGGAGTGATGCATCTGTGAAGCAAGGAACACCAAGGATTGCTGGCAACAACCAAAGGCTAGGAGAGAGTCACTGAACAGATTCTCCCTCAGAACCTCCAGAAGGAAGCAACCATGGCGACACCTTGATTTCAGACTTTGGGCCTCCAAAACTGTAAGAGACTACATTTCTGTTGTTTTAAGCCATCCAGTTTGTGGTACTTTGTTATGGCAGCCCTAGGAAACAAATACACTTTCAAATCTTAACTTCCTTCATTGTAAAATCAGGATGATGATGCTTACCTCTCAGAGTCCTGGTGTCAATGAACCAGAATAGAATTAAGAAGAGATTTGTCAGTTGTAAAGTGCTCTACAAGTATTTGTAAATTTAAATACCAAATTTCTAGGGCTGTGAAATATCTCAAACAGTTGCCTTGCATTAACGACATGTCCAGGAAAGCTTGAGGCACGTTATGCCTGCTATCTCACAGGAGAATTTTGCCTTCTTGGCATTTGAAACTTAATGGCAACAAAATTTTACAGACATGTACTTACTGGGGGAAAAATGAGTGTTCTGGCCAAAATGGAATGGTTAATGCATTTGTACTCCCTGGCAGTGCTTTTCATTTAGTCAGAATCATTTCTTTTTCCCCACAGATAAGCAAAATTGTTATGTTATGGTTTAATGAGTAAGACACATACATCAGTTAAAATAAAAATCTAAGTGGATGTTTGAATTTTGTGCTCAGCTTTTCAATGACTACTCACTTTTTCCTAGTAAAACACACCTTCTCATTCCTTTCTGATCTGGATTAGATGGTGGTAAAGGAACACCATTTACCATGTAGTGAGTGTAATCTGCAGTTCCAGGAGAAAATGTATGTGTAAAGCTATTTAGCTCAGTTCTTTTTCAGATGATTTAGTACATATTGGCTAATTTGTTTTCATGGCTCTCCTGAGAGAACTACGAGTTGTGTTCTTTTGTAACACAGAAACTGAAATAGAGCTGTTCAGTGATTTACCAAGTGAATAAAAGGAATAGGTGTTGCTGGAATTTTAAGATTTTAAGATTCTACTTGCTGATGAGTTCCTGCCCCCAGCTCCCGCTGACATGGGAAGACCCCAGGCAGTGCTCCCTCCGGCCCCTGACCACTTTGCAAATGTTCAAATAATTCTTATAGGTTTACATTCCATCATTTATTGAAAAATCTTTTGCTCCCTCTTGAGTCTCCTGGTTTCTATTCCGTTGCCTTACATCTAGAAATACAGTGGTAAACGTAATAATGGACTCTGCCCCCTGCCTTCATTGTGCTGTGTCTAGTAGGGAATATAGGCAATTACAGAAGAGGGTGGGAAGTGGCATGATATTTGTCAGAGCTCAAGATTAGCTAGACAAGGCCACTTACTTTCAGCAAGATGTGCAGAAATGAGTAGACTGAAACATCCTGGTGCTAGACTTGTTGACTGGTGTGGTACAAGGGTTTGGGAAAATTATCCAGCTTTGGGTGCAGATAGGGGCTCAATCTGGTGAAAAAATGATGTTAGCAAGATTTTCAGTTATAGTTAAGCAGTTGTCATGGGAAGCCAGGAGTGATACATTGGATGAAATAGCATTATATTCCAATCGGGCGAAATGTAATGATGGGTGATCTGGGGTGGGCCAGTTTCAAATGTCTGGCAGTTGTCGTGAGAATAATAGGGCTTAGCCACTGGCCTGAGTTTTAGGAATAAGACTTTTCTCTATGAAAGGGGAACTGAAAAAAAATTAAGGTCATCAAATGGACAGGGGATGTTGGAATTATGAGGCAGGTTAGCAGAAGAAGATCCCTGTTGTGAGAATAAAGGCAAAAAGAGTTGGCCATAGTTTGGGAGGCGGGGTGGGGGGGTGGATAAAATAAGGAATGGACTGCTAACAAGAAGGACTTGATATTTATGAACTCCAGAATCAGGACTGGGGCCAGTTGAGTATATTGTTTCAAAATACTGAGGCAAAATTTTGAAGGAAAACAAGGATTGGAAATTAGCCCACAGGTGTGAAACATAGCCCTAGCCTCAGCTGTGGGATGGATGAAGGATGAAGTTTAGAACCAGGCTGAGCCTCAGTTTCCTGAAAAAAAAAAAAAAAAAGTGGATTTTTTTTGTTAGAGACCATGTGTCACAAAGGGTTAAGTACACATAAAGGGCAACAGAGTTCTAGTTCAGTCTTTGTTAGTTATTGAATGCATGACCTTGACTTATCGGGGAAAAATTCTTTCTAGCCCTGAGTTCTCTGTCTATAAAATGAAAGTGTTGCTCTACATTAGTAGTTCCCAAATTCTAGGCCATGGGATGACACTGGGTTGCTAGTGAGAATCACCTGGAGAGCTTGTTCAAGGTACATGCTCCTAGATCCTACCCTCTAAGATTGTGCTTCAATCAGTCAGCGGTGGATCCCAGAAGTCTGTGCCTGTAACAGTGCATCAAGTGATCCTAAGAAAGGAACCTACAGAAGACTACGTAAGATTAGCCACTGGGTTTTTTTTTTTGTTATTCTGTTTTTATTATTTTCCCTCTCCATCATTTGCCTTTGTACCTCTTTGTGTTCATGGACTGGGATGATGCTCAAAGATTCAATAAAGAAGTTCATTGGCACGTTATTTCCAAGTGACATTTGAAGTCTAGGAGCCAAGTGATGCAGGAAAGCTAGTTTTTAATCACCTTCTCAGCTCCGGCATCAACACAGACAATCGCAGGTCTAACATGAAATCTGGTCTCGTCTGACCCTGAACCCATTTTTGCAGAGGCAGTGTTTGGCTTTCTTGAAATTGTTGGTGTCCCTTTTCTAGGCCACGAGGCATTTCTAAAGCTTAATAACATCTACCTAGAATTTCAAATTCTTTAGAGAAAAAGAGTCTTCATAAATAAAGTCGTCATGGAGGTTAAGGTGATTTCTACTGCCAGGTGGGTCAAAGGGGAGACTTTCTTGGAGTTCATCTTAGAGGAAGTAAATTAGCTTACTCTATGCAGTGGGTTATTTGGGGAAAAATAATATATCCTAGGGCTCACATGTTACCTGTTTCTAAAGAAAGATAATTTCCTATTCAGTAAGAGAATTAATTTTTTTTTCTGTTAGAAGAATAATTTACAGACTCTTCTTAGGTTCTCAACCTTCATAATCACCCATAAAAGTCTGTTTTTGCCCTAGATTCATAGAAAGTTAAAACTATAGGCCAATATCATTGATGAACATAGATGCAAAAATCCTCAACAAAATACTAGCAAACAGAATCCAACAGCACATTAAACGGATCATACACCATGATCAAGTGGGGTTTATTCCAGGAATGCAAGGATTCTTCAAATTACGCAAATCAAGCAACATGATACACCATATTAACAAACTGAAGGAGAAAAACCATATGATCATCTCAATAGATGCAGAGAAAGCTTTTGACAAAATTCAACACCCATTGATGATAAAAACCCTCCAGAAAGTAGGCATAGAGGGAACTTTCCTCAACATAATAAAGGCCATATATGACAAACCCACCGTCCTCAATGGTGAAAAACTGAAAGCATTTCCACTAAGATCAGGAACAAGACAAGGTTGCCCACTCTCACCACTCTTATTCAACATAGTTTTGGAAGTTTTAGCCACAGCAATCAGAGAAGTAAAGGGAATAAAAGGAATCCAAATTGGAAAAGAAGAAGTAAAGCTGTCACTGTTTGCAGATGACATGATACTATACATAGAGAATCCTAAAGATGCTACCAGAAAACTGCTAGAGCTAATCAATGAATTTGGTAAAGTAGCAGGGTACAAAATTAATGCACAGAAATCTCTGGCATTCCTATACACTATTGATGAAAAATCTGAAAGTGAAATCAAGAAAACACTCCCATTTACCATTGCAACAAAAAGAATAAAATATCTAGGAATAAACCTACCTAAGGAGACAAAAGAGCTGTCTGCAGAAAATTATAAGACACTGATGAAAGAAATTAAAGATGATACAAACAGATGGAGAGATAAACCATGTTCTTGGATTGGAAGAATCAATATTGTGAAAATGACTCTGCTACCCAAAGCAATCTACAGATTCAATGCAATCCCTATCAAACTACCACCGGCATTTTTCACAGAACTAGAACAAAAAATTTCACAATCTGTATGGAAACACAAAAGACCCCGAATAGCCAAAGCAATCTTGAGAACGAAAAACGGAGCTGGAGGAATCAGGCTCCCTGACTTCAGACTATACTACAAAGCTACAGTAATCAAGACAGTATGGTACTGGCACAAAAACAGAAATATAGATCAATGGAACAGGATAGAAAGCCCAGAGATAAACCCATGCACATATGGTCACCTTATCTTTGATAAAGGAGGCAGGAATGTACAGTGGAGAAAGGACAACCTCTTCAATAAGTGGTGCTGGGAAAACTGGACAGGTACATGTAAAAGTATGAGATTAGATCACTCCCTAACACCATACACAAAAATAAGCTCAAAATGGATGAAAGACCTAAATGTAAGGCCAGACACTATCAAACTCTTAGAGGAAAACATAGGCAGAACACTCTATGACATAAATCACAGCAAGGTCCTTTTTGACCCACCTCCTAGAGAAATGGAAATAAAAACAAAAATAAACAAATGGGACCTAATGAAACTTAAAAGCTTTTGCACAGCAAAGGAAACCATAAACAAGACCAAAAGACAACCCTCAGAATGGGAGAAAATATTTGCAAATGAAGCAACTGACAAAGGATTAATCTCCAAAATTTATAAGCAGCTCATGCAGCTTAATAACAAAAAAACAAACAGCCCAGTCCAAAAATGGGCAGAAGACCTAAATAGACATTTCTCCAAAGAAGATATACACACTGCCAACAAACACATGAAAGAATGCTCAACATCACTAATCATTAGAGAAATGCAAATCAAAACTACAATATCGTCTCACACCAGTCAGAATGGCCATCATGAAAAAATCTAGAAACAATAAATGCTGGAGAAGGTGTGGAGAAAAGGGAACCCTCTTGCACTACTGGTGGGAATGTGAATTGGTACAGCCACTATGGAGAACAGTATGGAGGTTCCTTGAAAAACTACAAATAGAACTACCATATGACCCAGCAATCCCACTACTGGGCATATACCCTGAGAAAACCATAATTCAAAAAGCGTCATGTACCAAAATGTTCATTGCAGCTCTATTTACAGTAGCCCGGAGATGGAAACAACCTAAGTGTCCATCATCGGATGAATGGATAAAGAAGATGTGGCACATATATACAATGGAATATTACTCAGCCATGAAAAGAAACGAAATTGAGTTATTTGTAGTGAGGTGGATAGACCTAGAGTCTGTCACACAGAATGAAGTAAGTCAGAAAGAGAGAGACAAATACCATATGCTAACACATATATATGGAATTTAAGGAAAAAAAAATGTCATGAAGAGCTTAGGGGTAAGACAGCAATAAAGACACAGACCTACTAGAGAATGGACTTGAGGATATGGGGAGGGGGAAGGGTAAGCTGTGACAAAGCACCAGAGAGGCATGGGCATATATACACTACCAAACATAAGGTAGATAGCTAGTGGGAAGCAGCCGCATAGCACAGGGAGATCAGCTCGGTGCTTTGTGACCTCCTGGAGGGGTGGGATAGGGAGGGTGGGAGGGAGGGAGACGCAAGAAGGAAGAGATATGGGAACATATGTATATATATATAACTGATTCATTTTGTTGTAAAGCAGAAATTAACACACCATTGTAAAGCAATTATACTCCAATAAAGATGTTAAAAAAAAGAAGACAAAACTGGTATAATTCAAATAAGGCCTGTAATTTAGTTAAGAGTATCGTACTTACGTTAATTTTCTGGTTTTGATAATTGTACTATAGTTATATGTAGTTATATGTGTTGCTAGCATTAGCGGATCCTGGATGAAGGGTATACATGAACTGTCTCTACTATTTTTGCAACTTTTCTGTAAGTCTAAAATTATTTTAAAATAAAATGTAAAAAAAAAAAAAAACCCAGAAAGGACAGTTTGGAATTTTCTAGTTTATATATAGGGAAACTCTATGCCAGAGAGGAAATGACTTGCTCAGGATCAAACAGAAAACTCGTGGCAGACAATCTCAATATCTGGTTGTTAGCTCTGTGTTCAGTGGCCAATAAAAATATCCTCTACACCTACCAGGATGGCCAAAATAAAAAATAGTGACAATACCAAATGCTGGCAAAAATGTGAAAAAAACTGAATCATTCATACATTGCTGGTGGAAATAAAAATATTGCACAGTCACTCTGGAAGCCAGTCTGGCAGCTTTTTAAGGCTAAACATTGAGCCATACACCTCGCAGTTGTACTCGTACGTTTTATTCCAGAGAAATGAACACTGTGTTCATATAAAAACCCGTACGTGATTGCTCTTAGCAGTTTTATCTGTAATAGCCAAAAACTGGAAATAGCTCAGATGTCCCTTAACAGGTAAATGACTTAACCAACTGGGGTACATCCATACTGTGAAATACTACTCAGAGGCCCACATACTGAAAAAAAAAAAAAAAGTTTAACTTGAACTTACTTATTCCAATCATGACTAATTTCTGTTGATGCTTAATTCACATCCAGAATGCCTACAACTAGTCCATTTCTGAGAGAGACTGACTTTGCAAACGTATATCCAATTGAAACTTTCCTTAGAGATTCTTTGAACTGAGTAATTAATTTTTAAATTTTAACTATGATCAATTTTAGGGGTTATAGTTAAGGAATATGATTTGATCTTGAAGAATAGAAATAAAGTGTTGAGAAATATTTACTATTCATTTTGGCAACAGATAATTAATTAACTTCTTGGGTAAGTAATCATTGATGCAAGCATGAAATAAATAGCATAGGCTGGTTACTTGGGAAAGATTGATATATATATTGGTGAGTAGAATTGAGAACTCCAATCATTTATTGGGTCATGTTCTGAAGAATGTAATCATTTACTTATTCTCAGAGAATCTTAATTTGCCTTAAAAATGGCAGCCTTTGTAGCACCATAGAAAATTTTGCAAACCTGACTCATTGCAACCATGTCAGAGAAAAGGTGATCCTGGGAAAGAACACTCTACAGAATGCACGTAAAACAGTAGACTAGTTCATCTATCGAATCTGATCTAATTTATCTAATCTAATCCACCAAGCTATCCATCAATCTGTTAATCTATCCTTAATCCTTTTAACATAAGATCCCGTGAAAAATTGCAATTCATGAGTAGACTTCTGAAGCTTAGAAACACATAATATTTAATAATTATTTGTCTATTATTTACTCTCATTTTTTTGTTCACTTTCCCTTTCTCTTTTAATATTATTTTCAATATTTTATAACTTAAATGCTTTTTGGGATAATCTGTATGCCTACACATGTTGACAAAGTGCTTGCAAAAATACAGCTTTTAAAAAGAATATGTTTTCAGAGAAGAGATCTATATTCATTGAGGCTCCAAGAAAAAACATAGAATCTATATTCTTCTATGGAAATCATTAGTGATTGCCATTAATGTTTCTTATCACCTTTTAAGAAGATATTAAACTGAATTTATTAGCTTCCCATTTTTATTTCTAATACAGACTATTTTTTTAATTTCAAAGAAAATTCAAATGGTTTGTAAACATTTGGAAATATGCTCAATCTCACAGTAAGAAAATTGAAAATCTCACAGTAAGCAAGTTGAAGATTAAAAATTAAACACTGATATACCATTTTTAAACTCTCAAGTTTGCAAAAAAAGTTGTATAACACACTCTAGTGACTGAACTGCAGAGGAAACAGACCTCGTATAATGCTGGTGTGAGAGTAAATTGATATAACCTTTATTGAGGGCAATTTGGCACTATCAGTTAAAATTACAAATACACATATCTTGATCCAGCAATTTCTGGAATTTATCATTTCTAGGAATTTATCGCAGATATACTTGGATGTGTGAAAGATGAATATATAAAATAATTCATCACAGCATCATCTATAAGGGCAAAAGATTGGATAAATAGTTAAATAAATGATACCACATCCTTAAAATGGAATCCCATGTATCTGAAACACAAGAGAGCATTTTATTTGCTATATGGAATAACCTCTAAGCTATCCTGTTAAGTAGGCAAAGTAAAGGTACAGGATTGTGAATGTAGTCTGCAGCCTATTTGCTTTTTACTAATAGATTCATAAAATATCTCTGAAGGAGTCCATTAACACGTGACAAAATGGTTTTCCTATGGGAGGGTGCTACTGGCTGGAGGACAGGGGAGAGGAGACTTTTATAAAGGTCTCTTGTTCCTTTTGAATTTTAAACTATGTGAATTTATCACCTAATCATAAAATAAATTAACTTTATATAATGATAAATGTATACATATATAATTTATAATCAGTGCAACTGCCTAAAACCAGCTTTCTACTATTACAGAGTTATTTATTTTCCAGTACCCTCTTTAAAAAAGAAAGTGCCCTATAATTATTTTGTAGTGGAAAATGATTTTTTAAACTTCAAAGAGAAAAATTGAGATCTACTGTATTGAAATAAGTTTATTATCCCTATTCATAAGTGGAAAAAATATAAATGCACCTAATAAATGAAGCCCTTCCTCTTCCTCCTCTTCCCCCTCATCCTCTTCAAAAATTCTGTTCTGTACTTGTTCAGCTTTTCTGTAGCATTGATGGGAGAGGGACAATTTTCAACATATACTCACCAAACTATGGGTACATAGATGGCCCATGTAAATTAATATTTGTAAATGAATATTTATATATTTATTTAAATTAGGTGGTTTCCATGCTCATACTAATAGAGATAGGACTAAACTGTGCATATATCAGCCACATTTTAGTAGGAATTTTATTAATTCTTGATTTAGTTTAATATGAGAATTTGTTTTTGAAAATAGAGAGTATTCTACATTTGACAAGGGGATGTATGTCCTATATATATTTCTGTAAAGATCATCAG
Source organism: Aethalodelphis obliquidens (assembly GCF_003676395.1). Taxonomy (NCBI): domain Eukaryota; kingdom Metazoa; phylum Chordata; class Mammalia; order Artiodactyla; family Delphinidae; genus Aethalodelphis; species Aethalodelphis obliquidens. The sequence continues at coordinate 75,465,229 of NW_020837945.1, forward strand.
TGCATTCCACTAATTTTTTCTGTCAACTCTAGAGAAGGTATGGAAAAAATGAGCTTAAACCACTTAGCCTCAATGCCATTCTAATCCAACTGAAAATACAGTGTCTTTTCATATTTAATTAGTCTTCTGTCTAGTGCTATGATAACCCAGTCTTAAAACTGATTATACGCTCTTGAACATGCATTTTGAAGTCCATAAAATAATTACATTTGCAAACATGCCTTTTTGGCAGCTAGTCATGATTTTTCTCAACCTCCCATAAGTGACTGTTAAAGAGGGTCTGATGTACCCTGAAAAACCTCCAGAGCTAATGACAGTGGGGAGGGAGACAGGGTTATCAGATGTCACTTGACTTGTCTACTTTGCTTGTAGCTTCCCATGCTCGGGCTGAGTCTGCTCCAGGAGTGACCCATTTATGCTCCACATACCTAATGAGGCCAGCATTCTATGCTGGGCAAATACAGGAAAGAACGCAATGGAGGTCTGGCTTCCCACATTCATAAGGAGTCAGGCTTTCTCTCTGAAGCACCAGTGCATCTGGATAAAAAACAATACAAAACAGACACCAGTTCCCTTTGCACAAAACAAAAGGACAACAACAATTTTAGGGCCTAATGTTTAGAGGAACTTTGAAGGCATTAAGTTGACCTTGTGACATCATACTCAAATCAGTATTAGTAGCACCTGACCCTGTATTCAGCTACCAAGTATCAAAATGTAATTTGAGCAAACATTTTAATGCCCCCCCATCAGAAATTTGATTCAGAGCTATTAACAAAAACCATATTGGACTTGTTGAAATTGTTTCTTTTGTCTCTTCAGTAAAAAAAGATAATACCTCCCTTGGTCCTCTCCTCCTCCATTTAGTACTTACTTGCCTTTTGCCTGTTAACAGTGCTTATTCTCATGTCTCTCCTCCCTGTTAGAATGTGAACAAGCTAGGTGCAAGGACTATGTTGTTTCTCTCTTTACACCCTACAGCTCTATCAGGGGACCTGGCACACAGCTGTTACACAGTCCATGTTCGTTTGATTGAATTGAATTATGAGTGACACTTTGATTATGCAGATGAAAACAGCTAGAGAGGAAAGGCGGGAGGGGTCAGCTAGGTATGAAATATAAATTGGTTGTATTTCTCATATATTAAATATATATTGCAAGCATTGCAATCCAGAAGGACATTTGGTCGCCCCTCTGTATCTGTGAGAGGAGATACTACTGACCTGCTCACCCGCCAGCCCCTTAGGTTGACGAGGCAGGCTGTCCAAAGAAACAACGAAGCCTTGACCTCTTCAACCATTTGTGTGTGTCTGGGTCTTCATGTGGTAGAGAAGAGGGATAACCTGTTTATTTCTGGGTATGGGGTATTTCACAGTTTACAAAGTGCATCTATGCTTGTTCATTATCATGTTTGATTTTCAGAACAATATGGGTATACTTTCTCTAGTTTATACTTAAGTAAACTGAACTTCAGAGCAATTAAATGGCTTGCCCAGGTTCTCCTAGTTAGTGAGGGTTGAACTAACAAGACTGGCCCCTGGATCTGTTATTCCAGAGAAAGGGCAAGAATGGCTTTTCAGAATTACCTGGAGACCTTCAAGCTCTACGTATGTCCTCCCTTAGTGGTGAACCCTGCTCCCCTTTTTCCCTTGACACTGTTTCCATGAGACTATGTTGCATCCCTTGGGTGTCTTAGGGTAGAGTGAGGATTGAAAACCTCTGACTCATATACACTAATACGTATAAAATAGATAACTAGTAAGAACCTGCTGTATAAAAAATAAAATTCAAAAAAAAAAAAAAAAAAAACCTCTGACTCAAACGTTGGACTCCTAGTTCAGTGCTTTCTGCTCGGGGTGCTTTCTACCAAATGACTTACCTGTTGTCTCATCTTCTAGGTAATAATCCTTAAGAATGGCTCCAGGTGAGGTGGAAAAGAGCACTCGACTAGGCTGCTCAGTTCCAGTCTGTCCTTTTGCTTCCCTTTTCACTGGCCCATAGCCTTCCTATCTCTTGGTTGCTGTATTTTGCTCGGTGTCCTTGGGCTGAAGGAGGGCGTGCTGTGCAAAATGATTACATCTACATGGCAGTTGGCACAAGGAAGCCATGCTGTGCGTATTTATTTGTGCCCATGCCACTTGACAACAGTAAGATTTCAAATCTGGCTTGAATTTGTAAAGGAATTGGGAAGGAGGCATTTTTCTCAGTTGGCTACTCACCAACAACTGTAAATATGTGACTTTTCAATCCTAGTCAGCTACAACTTTCTTCATGTAAGTCTGGCGATATTTGACTTCTCTGCACAGAATAAATATTTGGCATGGAAGACCTGAACCTATTTTCCTTATTGCCCCAAAGAGAATTTGCAAGCATGTCATTTCCACTATTGGCAGTGGAATACAGTGCTAAGCATCTTGCCAATCTTTCTAGATTTTTTGAGGTCCCTTCTGGTTCTGAGATCTATGATTCTTAGGGCTGAAGGCAGGAGGTTTTGTGTGTGTGTGCGTGTGTGTTTCCCTTTTCTTTGTTTGTATTTGGTTTTCGCCCACGCTCTTCTATATTTACTTAATTTAACCTTGCTACTTGCCTAAATTTGAGACACAATTTCACCACTAGTAAGAATATCTACATTGTTCCATAAGTTATCTAGATTATCTCTAATCTTTAAAATATCTCTGCAGTGGGATAAACGTTATAATCAGTACCCAGTGGGAAGGTGAGGGACTTTATCCTATATTGTCTAAGACCACAGCTGCAGAACTTGAATTCCATCCCTGTTCTTGTCAGGTTTCAAAGCTTATACTCATCGTATGTAATACTGCATAGCTAAACCAAACAGAAACTTAATTTTAAAGAAGGTAACCATTTCCTTATAGCCTGTCTTTATTCAACCTGCTATCCACTGGGGAAAACGCTCATCATTTTGAGGAAAAACTTCTCTCTGAAAATTAACTAGCTAAATGCCGGCAGGAAATGTGAGGGAAAAGTGCACATATCATTTTGGGAGTGGGTGAAAACAAAAGCAATGGTAGGATTACAGTCAGCAATGGATTAAAGAGAACGTGGGGTTTAAGAGAGGGGATGTTTGAAATTTTCATGAAATTTTCAAGTCACATATAATCATATTCCCTCAGTTTACCTGACCAGAAATATAAAATTAATATGTGAGAGTCAGATGGTGCCTGGTCCATCCCCAGCTTTACAGATCAGGGCTGAGAGGGTGATGCCCCCAGAGCCCATATTGGTATGTATAGGCCTAGAACCTGAGCCTCCTTTTCTTGAGCCCAGTTCTCAGTTTTGTGGACTACTGTGATATGCTTTGGTCACCCACAAAATGTAAGGAAGGAGAATCTCAGCTTTTTTGGCTTGTCTCAAAGGTGAATCCAGAGCCCACCTCATTGATATGGAGTTCAGAGCTGAGTAGGGAGCAATTTAGACATTTTGAACCTAAGAATATAATCTGGGAAAAATTCTGGGACTGAATGGACCTCGTAAATAAAATATAAGTGTGGAGGGTCGTGGACTGAATTTCCCAGTGAATGATATACTCCCTCAATCCCTTAGATTTTGAGTGACAATGTGGTTGGCCTCTCCTGTGGGCAGCTTGTCAGGCGAGGAGTTTGGGCAGCAGGTTGGAAGCGTGCTGGCTGGCTTAGGCAGGGTGACATTTTTTCTACCGTATAGTTTTTATGCAGAGCACACACCAAACAAATGATTCTCAGCAGGGAAGGATGCAGATTATTTCTTGTGCATTACATCCACTGGGGTAGATGAAATATGAATCCTGGAAACCGTTTTGGCAAACACTTCAATTACTGCAAGGAGCACTTATTAGGAAGAAGAATGTGGGCTCTTTATCAGTCTGTTGAAACCTTGAAATGTTTTTTGATTTTGAGTGTGCACGTGCACGTGTATGTGTGTTTGTGTGTGTGTGAATGTCGATTTAATCTTGTACTGAATCATGAATTTTTTTTCTAAATTCAAAGCCGGAAGAGTTTTTCATGTCTCTTTCAACTAGGGGTATGGGGATGGGATGGGCAGAAATGGAGTGGTAAAGGGAACAGATGCCAAAGAGAGTTGATGTGTGGATATGAGCGGTCAGAAGCCCCATTAAGCTCTTCTCACCCATTAACCATAAATGACCACAGAATAGCCAGGCCTGAAACAATCAATAGGTTTTTCAATAGATTGTTTTTGTTCTTCCAACCCATCTCAACTCCTTTTCCCAAGAGTCACAGAGAAGCCCTTGCCTTGTCGAACTGGGCATTGATTATTCTGGGTTGCTAAACTCTGTTCCTCTGCTCCAGCTGAAAAATCACCCAACTGGAGATGGTTTTCTGATTTAGAATATGACAAAAGAAAGCATAGAGCTAAGAGATATTCCCAATTTCTTCTTCAGAATCATAAGCTTCTGGTCAAATGAGTTTGGAGTAGAGAAATTTATCTCAAACTTCTCACATTATATAGAAAAAAGTAAGCAATCAAACTTAAAAGACTTACTATAAGCAAGTGTCAGAATTGGACTTAATACTTGGATTTCAAAATATCATGCCTGGGCGGGGGGAGGTAGTTATCCTCAAATTATGCCATGCTTGGGGTTGCCAGTGAAACCTCTGATAAATCATAGATAAAGGCCATGGCCTTGACAGTGAGTCCTCTAAGATGTCAGCAGGAAGTGCTCAGAGGAAACTGGGCTCAGAGGAGGTGCTCAGTGACTGGTGGGGATGCCAGGGAAGGCCCTCATGTACTTCTCCAGCCTCAGCCTGCACCTCCCTGCATGCACACTAGTCAGGTCCCCCTTTCCCTGGTGGTCCTGCCTGGTACTTTTCACTCCTCTCTGCTTTTGTACACATTCTTTTCTCTGCCTGGAAACATCTGTTCTTTTTTTGAGGCCTGGCTCAAATGTCCCCTATTCTCTAAGTTCTCTTCCTACCCTTGCGGGAAGGAAGGGGGATTAATTTCTCCTTCATCTGTAACTCAAGATTATATTTATAGCTCGATTTTCAGTAGTTAGTGTGTTACACTGTTTTTTAAATTGGATATCTGTCTGTAACCTTGATCAGACCAGGTCTTCAAACCTAGTAGGGACTTTTATTAATTTGAGGTCAATTTTTTAAACTGTTCTCCGCCAAAGAACAGATAACCTTCCTTTTTTTTTTTTTTTTTTTTTTTTTAGTGTTTGTGAGACAGTCAAGCTTTGATCTGTAAAGGCAGAAGCAGCATTGGTTATTACTTTTCTCTTTCCCATCTGTGAATCTGATCTAAAAGTCTTAGCAGCTTTGAATGAGACTGAAACCAAGATTTTGAAGGCTTCAGTTTCTGGGCCAGAGGGTTAGAGAGAATATTTTTGGCTCCACTTCTGGGGAGGAAAATATTCAAATTTATCATGAACATGCTGCCCTTCTTATACATTTTCTAAGTCTTCTCATCTTATTGTATATCATTCTTTCTTTAATTTCTCTCTCTTTCTTTCTCTTTCCTTCCTCCCTCTTTCTCCCTCCCTCCCTTCCTTTTTTCCTTCCTTCCTTCTTAGGAATGGTAATTAATTTTGAAAATCTCTCTGTTTATTATCTTCTCTTACATCTAATGGTATTTATCGGCCAACAGTGGATAGAATCTAATCTAAGGTCACAAGACACACAGTGAGCTTAGAGACGTCCGTGGGTTTGGAATCAAATTCTACTGACAGCACTCTCTGCTTAACTTAGTTCACTTTTAGCATTTTTCCTTGAATTCCTCAACATGAGTTCTCTTCAAACAACAACAACAACAACAACAAAATCAAACAGATTATAAGTGTTTTTTATAGCCTTGGTGATTCTATTGTAGAATCAGAAAAGAGTACAATACGAATCTTAGCAATCATCTCAACGAGTCTTCTACAGTTCCCAAGATAAGAATTTACTTAGGTTCAATTTGAACACCTCTTCAGAAGGCGATTTATTATCTTCCAAGTTAGCATATCCCTTTGTTAGTTAGCTTTGATCTCCCTTACTATCATGGGTATACAGAAGGAGTCAAATGTACATCAGCAACCCAGATTTATTGTCCTTTCCCATATGCATGTTCCTAAGATTCCTAGACTGACTAGTATTCTGGGAGTGTCCACCTCCTATGTGGAGGGCAGTTCCAGAGCCTCCGTAAACCACCATGTCAGCCTCAGACCCTGTTCTACCTGTTCTGCCTCTTCCACTCTGGATTCTCCTTGTCAGTTTCTTCTCATCACAAAATCTCCACCAAACTCTTACCTAGTGGTTGCTGGATCAGCACCATCAGCATCACTCATGAGCTTATTTGAAACACAGAAGCTTGGGTCCCACCTCAGACCTATTGACTTGGATCAGCATTTTCATAAGATTCTCAGGTGAGTCATACTTACATTTAAGTTTGAGAAGCATCGCTCTGTCTAGGTAGTGCCTTATGATGACTATGGCCTTGTCCATTCTGCAAACACTAATGTCAGAACTAGAAGAGGTGCTGCTGGCTGATTCCCAAATCAGAATGACCAAGTAAAAGTAAGTTCTATACAGCAAGTAGGAGATAACCTCTCAAATTTTGTGACTCACTTTGTCATCTGAGAGGGGCTCATGCACCCATGTCCTGAGTCCCTCCTCCTCAGTGGAGCTTTTCACAAAAACTGCTCCTTCAGCCTCCCCCTCTCCCCCTGAGTTCCCTTCTCTGGAGGCAGTCCAGAAAAGTAATCTACATTTTTGGGCATATGCCAACATATCCTTTTCAGTGATTTCTTTTCAGTCTCTCTCCAGGCTCCTAATATATCCCTTGCTCCTTCTCCTTTTCCCTAAAATCCAAAAAGCCTACCTAGAAATCAGTTCATGCCAGTAGACCCTTATGGACTCACGAATTCCCAGCAATACATCAGACACACACAAACACGTCTGAATTCCCTTTAGATTTAACTAGATCATCCCATATTCATTTGTATTGAACTGACACATACTTTACAAAATATTCTCTATTTTCTAATAGTTGCTTTCTGGAGCCATGAAAAACATGCTTAAATCCCTCTTCCATATGACTCCTGTAGGTATTTGAAGAGCATGTTTTAAAAAATTTTATTTATTTATTTATTTTGGCTGTGTTGGGTCTTCGTTTCTGTGTGAGGGCTTTCTCTAGTTGTGGTGAGCGGGGGCCACTCTTCATCGCGGTGCGTGGGCCTCTAACTGTCGCGGCCTCTCTTGTTGCGGAGCACAGGCTCCAGACGCGCAGGCTCAGTAGTTGTGGTTCACGGGCCTAGTTGCTTCGCGGCCTGTGGGATCTTCCCAGACCAGGGCTCGAACCCGTGTCCCCTGCATTGGCAAGCAGATTCTCAACCACCAGGGAAGCCCATGAAGAGCATTTTTATGCCTCCATCCCCCAAACCTTCTCATCATTTATATCCTGAACAGCCCCCTTTTGCCTTTTTTCTCATGTTTCATTTTCAGTTACTTACCCTGATTTTAGCTTAACACTCCAAGAATGGATGATATAGTCTGATCACAAAATAAACTGATCAACATAAACAGGAGATAGTGGAAGGCAGAGGACATTCTCATAATAATTAGGGTTTCATATAGCATAGCAGGAGACTTCCACTAGCAATCAAGTTGGAAAATGATTGTTACTCTGTTACCTCTCCCGTGTCAAGCAGATGAGCTACTAATATTCCCTTCTCAAAATATCAATGTCCATATTGTCTTTTTCTCCAGGTTATTCGTATTCTAGATTTTAGTTTCTCAGCACTCATTCTAGGAACTCTTCAAGCAATAAAATTCTAGGAGTCTATTCTTCAAAGGCTCTGGTGTATCCACGGCTATTCAAGTTATTAAATATTAGAACCAATAAACTTAAGTATCATAATAAATCTGATTTGAGAATTATGATTATTGAAGCTTTTATAAGTTGATGAGGTATATATCTAGGTAAACAATAAACTGTCTTAGAATCATACTCAAGAATCACTTATGATATTCTTTTGCTTATTAGATGGTAGATTTAATGCCTTAGAAATAACAAAAACAAACAAAAAAACCCAAATAAGTCATCAATAATTTTGAAACTTCCCTGAGACTGAAACAATGTGGTACACTTTCTTTTCTCTACCAACGATTCAAATAATAAAATACAACCCAAGTTTATCCTTTTGGTAAAATTTGTTCCGTTGGAAGAGATTACATATGACAACTATACAATCTGGTATACAGTGTGACAAACATATAGTATAGTAATTATCAATAGAGTGCATTTAAGATTATATGTGTAACATTTTAAATATAAAGTTTTTTCTAGATATAATTTTTTTTACTGAAGTGTAGTTGATTTACAATATTGTGTTTCAGGTGGACAGCATAGTGATTCAGTATCTTTGCAGATTATATTCCATTATAAATTATTGTGAGATAATGGGTCTAAATATAAAATTAATAACTTATCAAGCTTTTAAAGTTATAATTTATTATAATCACAAAGAAATTTAAATGATTCATAATCCTACTGCTCTCAAACACAGTATTTTGGCATACTGTTTTCTAATCCTTTAAACAATGAAATATATGAACATATACATAAGTATGATTATTATATACAATTTTCTGTTTTTATCAGCTGTCATATTTTGCTATGTTATTAATTATCCTTGATTTTAAATTATTGCTTAATATTCCAGCCCATGAATATATAATAATTTATTTTACCATTCTCTTATTGTTGGACGTGTAGGTTTATTTTCAGTTTTTTTCCACTGAGATGAATATCTTTTTATGTAAATTTTGACCACGTCTGTGATTTCCTCATAATGGATTCTGTGAATTGGGATTGATAATTTAAAAATTATGGACATATCGGGTATATCTTTTGTTTTTTTTCACCTTTTTAGTTTATTTTTTTTAACATCTTTATTGGAGTATAATTGCTTTACATTGTTGTGTTAGTTTCTGCTGTATAACAAAGTGAATCAGCTATACGTATACTTATATCCCCATATCCCCTCCCTCTTGTGTCTGGGTACATCTTTTAAATGTATATCGTATTTAGTTTGTCAGTTAATTGAAATGGCATTAACACATGCCACTTGGGTGGAGTAGGTTTTGTGTGTGTGTGTGTGTGTGTGTGTGTGTGTGTGTGTATGTGTGTATTTGTATGTGTGTTTGTGTATGGGGGAGACAGAGAATTAGTTACATATTTTCAAAGAAAGAAAAAAATCATTTGTTAGCAAATGTTTCAAGACCCTACCAGTTAACTAATCTGAAACACTCTAAAAATGTGAGATTTTTATAATGGGAAATCTTAGTTCTGTAATTACAGAAAAGGGAGAATTTCCAAACTTTTGTTTCCTAGCAGAAAGCACATACACACTCTCACACACACATTTTTTTTTTTTTTTAACATCTTTATTGGGGTATAATTACTTTACAATGGTGTGTTAGTTTCTGCTTCATAACAAAGTGAATCAGTTATACATATACATATGTTCCCATATCTCCTCCCTCCTGCGTCTCCCTCCCTCCCACCCTCCCCATCCCACCCCTCCAGGCTGTCACAAAGCACCGAGCCAATATCCCTGTGCCATGCGGCTGCTTCCCACTAGCTATCTACCTTACTACGTTTGTTAGTGTGTATATGTCCATGACTCTCTCTCGCCCCGTCACAGCTCACCCTTCCCCCTCCCCATAACCTCAAGTCCGTTCTCTAGGAGGTCTGCGTCTTTATTCCTGCCTTACCCCTAGGTTCTTCATGACATTTTTTTCCCTTAAATTCCATATATATGTGTTAGCATACGGTATTTGTCTTTTTCTTTCTGACTTACTTCACTGTGTATGACAAACTCTAGGTCTATCCACCTCATTACAAATAGCTCAATTTCGTCTCTTTTTATGGCTGAGTAATACTCCATTGTATATATGTGCCACATCTTCTTTATCCATTCATCCGATGATGGGCACTTAGGTTGTTTCCATCTCCGGGCTATTGTAAATAGAGCTGCGATGAACATTTTGGTACATGACTCTTTTTGAATTTCGGTTTTCTCAGGGTATATGCCCAGTAGTGGGATTGCTGGGTCATATGGTAGTTCTATTTGTAGTTTTTTAAGGAACCTCCATACTGTTCTCCATAGTGGCTGAACCAATTCACATTCCCACCAGCAGTGCAAGAGGGTTCCCTTTTCTCCACACCCTCTCCAGCATTTATTGTTTCTAGATTTTTTGATGATGGCCATTCTGACTGGTGTGAGATGATATCTCATTGTAGTTTTGATTTGCATTTCTCTAATGATTAGTGATGTTGAGCATTCTTTCATGTGTTTGTTGGCAGTCTGTATATCTTCTTTGGAGAAATGTCTATTTAGGTCTTCTGCCCATTTTTGGATTGGGTTGTTTGTTTTTTTGTTATTGAGCTGCATGAGCTGCTTGTAAATTTTGGAGATTAATCCTTTGTCGGTTGCTTCATTTGCAAATATTTTCTCCCATTCTGAGGGTTGTCTTTTGGTCTTGTTTATGGTTTCCTTTGCTGTGCAAAAGCTTTGAAGTTTCATTAGGTCCCATTTGTTTATTTTTGTTTTTATTTCCATTACTCTAGGGGGTGGGTCAGAAAGAATCTTGCTGTGATTTATGTCATAGAGTGTTCTGCCTATGTTTTCCTCTAAGAGTTTGATAGTTTCTGGCCTTATATTTAGGTCTTTAATCCATTTTGAGCTTATTTTTGTGTATGGTCACACACACATTTAAGTGTGTAATTAGTGGTTTATTTTTGCACAATATTAGAAGCATTTGTAGTGAATAATCTCTTTTAAAATCTTTAAAGAAGGTTTATAATACTTTTCTCATGTCATAAAGCAAAAACACAGAAAAATTAAATTCCATGAGAGCAGAGACGCAGCTGTTTTAGTGAGTCTGTGTCTGAGCTCCCAGTAGAGCACTTGGAACATGGAAGGTGCGCAGTAGATATCTGAGCAGTATAGAGAGTCTCTTTCCTGTGACTATTTGAGTGAAAAAATAGATCTAGCCAAGATAAGTTTATTTTCATAAAAAATTCTTAAGCGGACAGCAATGTAATGGAAGAAAAAAAAGGATCCAAAAGACCAATCTGAAGCTGAGGTCTCTTGAAGGCAGGAAGTACTCCTCTCTCAAGAGTTTGGGGTCGATGGAATCCAGGAATGTTCAGGAACTCACAGAAGACCTTTATCTTTTTCACTTTTCAAAGGCAAGTTACCTGAAACCCTGTTGACAGAAATCTCACTGTTCTTCCCTTGCCTTATTTTAGCATAGAGAGTATTCCGTAACACTTTTAAAAGTGTTTTCTTTTCAAATTTAATTTAGTATTACCGGAAAAGATTAATGTTAGTTTAAAAGAATCTAAACACCTATAGCAACAAGAGGAAAACATATTTTGCTCTGTCAGTGTATTTGAGGTAGTGAGCAATTTTAAGGAATGGCACAGAAAAAGACTGTTTAGCCTAAACTAAATAGTGTCTCTCTTTCCTGAACAGCTCAAATCCTTTTCCAACCACCACTGAAGTTTTTTGTAAGTTAAAAGATGCTTGGGGGCTATAAGCTTTTTTTTTTTTTCTTTTCTTTTTGTCAGTGGTTAAAAGCATCCTGAATGCTGTACTAAAGAACCTGTTCTATTATCTCCATTTCAATCTAGATTTAGAAATATAAGGGCAGGTGAACAGAGGATTTATACAGTAGATTCATGTAAAAGGGAGAGTTTAGAGGAAATAATTTTAGCTTTAACCACAGTGAACATTGACCCTTAGAGGAAAAAAAATTCTTAAAATTCAATTAAAGAAATTTTAAAAGCATGGGGGAAATGATAATTTAGAAATAAAATGATCTGTAGTAGGAATACGTGGAATGCCACATTGAATACTTCTCATCTCCGTACTCCTGGGAGCTAGCCTGTTTGTGTGGGAGAGTTGAATGGTACTGTCTTGAGTGGGGAGCAATGGAGATGGAGAGAAACACTAGGATGCCAGGGGACCACGTGTCACTCTGACTTTGATCCAATAAGTAACCCATCCATCATTCCAAGGTTGATCATTCTTGCTACTGAGAAATGAATTAATTTACATTCCTTCATTTAATGGCTGTATTACAATTGTAAATTTATAAGTGATGTTTTGAGATCTTATGCCTAATTACTGAGAAAAGCTTGCATTTTTAGGCCTGTGCACATTGTTGGAATTTTACTCATCAAAGATTCCATTTTGGATGTTCCCAATAATATAAGTATTGGTGGGAATATGTCTTTAAGGTTTGCTTATCCAGTGCACTTGTGATCATTCATCTTCCACTTCCCTTAACTGGAAGGATGATTGGGGAAGTTGTTCCATAGCTGATTTCTCTTTGAACATGCCACAACTCTAGGCAAATGTTTGTAAGTATTTGGCAAATTGTATTGAACATCTACAGGTCAAAGAGCATTTGTTCCATCGAAGGGTCATTCCTTGGACCGTTTATCCATTGCACGTATTTGAAACCCAAACATGATCATTCAGTTAGATCCAGAGAAATGAAGTGGATCCCATATTGTTTAGCTCTTAGCTTTCAGTGTCATATTTGTGCAGCAGACACCTCATCATACTATTCTAGAAAAATAAAACAGGGAAAGGTACCTGTAGTGCACATGTGAGGAGGCTGTCTTCATTATTACCTCTACCAGAAGAGCCATTAGTATAAAAATGCTCATAAACAAAATGAGAAAGAGCTTGGGGAAAATCAATAAAGCACAAATTGCACGATAAAGTCACTAATCTCTTTCCTGAGAAATTTTTAGCAGGGAAATTGTGCAAAGAAAGTCTTCAAGGAATAGTTGTCTTCAACAAGCTTTCTACTGGTCAGCAAAAACTTTTTTGCTTTGAAGTAAAAAACAAAAAAAGAAAGAAAGCAAAACAAAAAAATCAGCAAAAGAGCGGTAAATGGAGTAACACATCTTCCCAGCAAGAAAACTGAGCAGGGCAAGGTCACCGTCTTGTGTTTTCAGTAGTATTTATCTATCTCGAAGTCTGTGGTTCGAAAGCATTTTATCAGCATTAATTAGTTTCTTTCCTTCAAAAATCTGAGAACATTCAACTCTGAATAGTTAAGTCAATTTAAATCTCAAAGTACAGTTTGGACATCAAGTAACATGTTTCTTGTAGGATGGTTGTAAAGAAAACTAATTTCTATTTATTTGGTTTCCATTAAAAATATCACAGATTATTGGCTTTGCCTCATCTTACTGCTTTCTGTTTTGAAATTAATATATGTTCACCTTAGAAGATTTAAGAAATGTATAATAAGTAAAAGGAGAAAATAAACAACGCTCATAATCTTATTCCATCGACATAACTTATGTGTCTTATTTTGTATCATACATAGCTTTGCATCTTCCACTCAAAAATTTTTTCTTATTATATGGTAAATGTTTTTTCCATGATATTTCTAATTCCACAAAGTATTCCATCATATGGATCCATCTTAATTTATTTAATCAATCTCCTTTATTAATCATTTGTTTTTAATTAAGCATAAGAACAAATCCTAACTTGACAGAATAAAGCAAACCTTGACTTCTCTCTCTTCCAAATGATGTAAAAGGCAGTCAAAGGAAACCTTATACAAACTCAGTAAATCAACAAATGCAAAAGTCTGGTCCAAAAAATGTGAGGAACATACAAAGAAAAGAGGTAGGTAGGAGTATCCCAAGGGAAGGCTCATGGAAGGCAAACCAGAGCATACTTCCTCCCGTCACTTGAAGCATCTTTTTAAAACTGGAGCCATTAGTCTACTTCTCTGGCTGGTTTGTTTTCATGGCAAAGAACTGGCTTTGGTTGCAACTCTCCCTGGCTGAGATAAATGGTTGTATATAGAGCTATGTGGTGGCATGAAGGCCAAACATGATTATTACCCCAGAGACACTGCATGGCTGTTTAACAGGGGCCAAGCCTAAGAAAGGCTCTTCCTGCAATCTCTCTCCTTCAATTCCCTTGAGTGCAGAGAGATTCCCTGGGCCACTGAATGTCCAAGAAGGGGGATGATAATAAATCCCAAAATTTATTCAAACATGGGGTTATATTTTCCCCCAAACCCAGCTGATCAAACATGTTCAGAGCCTGGATAAGCATCATCCATTCAGCGCTTGAAACAGTTATCTGTTTATGCAGATATTAAGTTTATGCCACTGTCCAGAATCAACACACCAGGCCTGTATAACAAATGGATAGAATTTGCAGAATTTTAGTTTATTTGACCTATCTATACACCAATCATTAAAAGTAGCCAAGGGGCAGAAGAGAGTAATAAAAGCTCTATCTAGAAGGAACACAGAACTTGTGAAGTAACTATAGATTCTTCCCTTAAGCTGGATGCTATTAGAGCTCAGCCTTTTTTAATATCTTCTATAAGCCTGCCTCACTAAGTTGGTTGAGTGCCAGAATATGTGGAACTGACTATGCCATAATGGACTTCTTCTGCATTAAATCTTTCAGAGCTGGTAAATTTAGATGACCTAAAGAGCCATGTTATGTCTGTACCGCTTATCAAATTGGTATAAGAGTTAGAGACTTAAAACTGAGACCCGGATTTTCCCAGAAGGCTGCATTATTCAATCATCAGCAAATTAGAGGTTCACAGTAAACTAGAAATAATGGAGTTATCTGCTTCTAGATGTGAGAGCATCTTCCCAGAAAGTCAGAAGGAATTTGCAACCTTTTCTGTTTGCTGGGTGGTCTGGGCCTTGCCCAGCATGAACTGTTTATCTGGCTGAAAAATGTGAGAAGATCCTGTCATAGGAGAGTAGGTTCTGTGCAGATCTAAAAGTCAGGCTCTGCGTCTTGCTGATGGCTTCCCATAAGGGGATAAAGCATCAAATTTGGTACATATTCCTCTCCTTCTGGTAGATATTTTTCCACATAGCTAATGGAGCCATGGAGTCATGTTCTGATCCTGCTTCTACCACCTACTAGGTATGTGACTTGGGCAAACTACTTATTCCTCAGTGTCACAGTTTCCTTATCTGTAAAATGGCGTGATAATGCATCTCCTTAGCAAGGTTGTTGTGATGCTAAATTCAGTCTCTTTGGGACGGTGACTGGCTCAAAGTAAGAGCTCAGGGAATGTTAACTGTTCTTATTAGCTGGTGTTAAAATGGCAAGGGCTGAAAAGAAAATTTCCACTGACAAAATGTCTATGCCTCTTTTTTTTTTTTTTTTTTTGCGGTACGCGGGCCTCTCACTGCTGTGGCCTCTCCCGTTGCGGAGCACAGGCTCCGGACGCGCAGGCTCAGCGGCCATGGCTCACGGGACCAGCCGCTCCGCGGCATGTGGGATCTTCCCGGACCGGGGCACGAACCCGCGTCCCCTGCATTGGCAGGCGGACTCGCAACCACTGTGCCACCAGGGAAGCCCCTATGCCTCTTTTTTAAGCTGTCAAAGTTCTGTTGAAATAGATGGAGAGCTTAAATGAAATTAATGAAGCATGCACCAGAGTAACATGAATAATAATCAACATATTTTTAAAACAGTGGGTTGAAAATGAAGAAAATCCTTTGCTCCGACAAAGAAACCAGGATATTTGGGGAGCACATGAGGTGTCCGGCATAGGTAATAGCGATCACATCACATTTAGCCTTCCTCTCCCCAGTGTTGCTGTCGGCATTTTTTAAAGAAACAGAAGCTCTTGTGAGCAGTAGGGTGAGGACTCAAGTCCAACATCTCTCAAAACCCTCCTCTTCCACTAACTCCAAACACCACCCCATTCCTCCTTCCTTGCCCTCTTGTTCCAAGCCTCCGTTTTCTTTCTGTGATGTTGAGAGACCCTCTCCTGGTGCTCCGCTCTCAGCGGAACTGCTCCTCTCATGCTGCTCCAAAGGACCCTGATACGGTCTCCCTGGACTCACAGGAATTGCTGTGAGATTTGGCAGCTTCATATGCATTTTCCCCCCAACCTTAGCCAAATAGCGGCTTCTTATGGCCAAGAATGGCTGACTAATGACTCACTTTGTGGTCCCATGATGAAAACATTACAAAAGTTAGGGAGAAGCAATCAGAAATAAAAGACAAATTGTGGCCAGATATGTGTGTGTGTGTGTGTGTGTGTGTGTGTGTGTGTGTGTGTGTTTGTGTGTGTTGGCCTTGAAGCTGTGTCTTTGCATTCTTACTATGTTCCAGAAATAAACATTTGTATTCACACGGTTTGCTCAGCCTGCTACTGCGATTGCTCTCAGATATAGCACACTGTTTTGAAGAGGAACATTTATGTTCCTGACTTAGAGGGAAGTCAGAAGTTTGCTGAAGGGAAGTTTTTGGTTGGAAGCCGTTTGGCAGCCTGAACTTGGAGTAGCGCAGACTTGGGTTCAAATCTTGGCTCTGGTATTTAATAACTGTATGACCTTGAACAGTTTATATAACTTCTTAAGCCTCTTTTCCTTCTGTGTAAAAGGAGAATAACCATCTTTTTGCTAAAGGGCTCTCTGTGATGATCAATGAGATAATGAGCATCAGATACATGGCAGATAGATCAGATAATGCCAAGTGAATGACAGTTATTATTATTATTTTTTTATTTATTTTTATTTTTTTAAATTTTTTTTTGCAGTACGCGGGCCTCTCACTGTTGTGGCCTCTCCCGTTGCAGAGCACAGGCTCCGGACGTGGAGGCTCAGCGGCCATGGCTCACGGGCCCAGCCGCTCCGCGGCATGTGGGATCCTCCCGGACCGGGGCACGAACCTGTGTCCCCTGCATCGGCAGGCGGATCCTCAACCACTGCGCCACCAGGGAAGCCCTATTATTAATGTACACTGATTTCTTTAGAAAAGCCAGATATTCACAATCAGCAGCATTTTGCCTGGGTTATACACATAGTGGAATCCTAGATTTTCTCCTCAGCAAGTACCTATTGAAATTTTGTCGTTTAGAAACTGATTTGCACACATACTGTGGCAGCAACTTGTGTGCCTCTTAGAGTGGACACTTCTCATCAGCCTAATCAACTCCATGTCACACCTCTGAGAATATGTGCAACCTTCAATATGTCCACAGACACAACATGGGCTTAAAATTTGAGGGAAGAGGTAAGAGATGGGTTTGTATAATTGGCTCTTCCTCATCATTCAAGTTTTCCACGAACACCATCTCCTCAGAGGGAACTTCCCTGACCACAGTATCTCAAGACCCCCACCACCCTACCCACCCCCGTCAGCTGCTCTCTGTCCCCTTGATTCCTCTCTCTTCTTTCTTTTCTTTCTTTCCTTTTCTTCCTTCTTTCCTTTGTCTCTTTCTTTCTTTCTTTCTCTCTCTTTCTTTCTTTCTTTCTTTCTTTCTTTCTTTCTTTCTTTCTTTCTTTCTTTCTTTCTTTCTTTCTTTCTTTCCTTCCTTCCTTCCTTCTTTCTTTTTTACCTCTCTCTCCCTTTCATTCTTTTTTTTTTACATTCCATATATGCATTTATTGAACAAAAGCTATGTATAAGTGGACCCATGCATTTCAAATTTGTGTTGTTCAAGGGTCAACTTTAGTATGTTGAATTTTTTTTAACATCTTTATTGGAGTATAATTGCTTTACAATGGTGTGTTAGTTTCTGCTTTATAACAAAGTGAATCAGTTATACATATGTCCCCATATCTCTTCCCTCTTGCATCTCCCTCCCTACCACACTCCCTATCCCACCCCTCTAGGTCACAGAGCACCGAGCTGATCTCCCTGTGCTATGCAGCTGCTTCCCACTAGCTATCTAGTTTATGTTTGGTAGTGTATATATGTCCATGCCACTCTCTCACTTTGTCACAGCTTACCCTTCCCCCTCCCCGTATCCTCAAGTCCATTCTCTAGTAGGTCTGTGTCTTTATTCTGGTCTTGCCCCTAGGTTCTTCATGACCATTTTTTTTCTTTTTAAGTTCCATATATATGTGTTAGCATACGGTATTTGTTTTTCTCTTTCTGACTTACTTCACTCTGTATGACACACTCTAGGTCCATCCACCTCATTACAAATAGCTCAATTTCGTTTCTTTTTATGGCTGAGTAATATTCCATTGTATATATGTGCCACATCTTCTTTATCCATTCATCCGATGATGGACACTTAGGTTGTTTCCATGTCCTGGCTATTGTAAATAGAGCTGCAATGAACATTTTGGTACATGACTCTTTTTGAATTATGGTTTTCTCAGGGTATATGCCCAGTAGTGGGATTACTGGGTCATATGGTAGTTCTATTTGTAGTTTTTTAAGGAAACTCCATACTGTTCTCCATAGTGGCTGTACCAATTCACATTCCCACCAGCAGTGCAAGAGGGTTCCCTTTTCTCCACATCCTCTCCAGCATTTATTGTTTCTAGATTTTTTCATGATGGCCATTCTGACCAGTGTGAGATGATATCTCATTGTAGTTTTGATTTGCATTGCTCTAATGATTAATGATGTTGAGCATTCTTTCATGTGTTTGTTGGCAGTCTGTATATCTTCTTTGGAGAAATGTCTATTTAGGTCTTTGGCCCATTTTTTGATCGGGTTGTTTGTTTTTTTGTTATTGAGCTGCATGAGCTGCTTATAAATTTTGGAGATTAATCCTTTGTCAGTTGCTTCATTTGCAAATATTTTCTCCCATTCTGAGGGTTGTCTTTTGGTCTTGTTTATGGTTTCCTTTGCTGTGCAAAAGCTTTTACGTTTCATTAGGTCCCATTTGTTTATTTTTGTTTTTATTTCCATTTCTCTAGGAGGTGGGTCAAAAAGGATCTTCCATGATTTATGTCATAGAGTGGTCTGCTTATGTTTTCCTCTAAGAGTTTGATAGTGTCTGGCCTTACATTTAGGTCTTTCATCCATTTTGAGCTTATTTTTGTGTATGGTGTTAGGGAGTGATCTAATCTCATACTTTTACATGTACCTGTCCAGTTTTCCCAGCACCACTTATTGAAGAGGCTGTCCTTTCTCCACTGTACATTCCTGCCTCCTTTATCAAAGATAAGGTGACCATATGTGCGTGGGTTTATCTCTGGGCTTTCTATCCTCTTCCATTGATCTATATTTCTGTTTTTGTGCTAGTACCATACTGTCTTGATTACTGTAGCTTTGTAGTATAGTCTGAAGTCAGGGAGCCTGATTCCTCCAGCTCCGTTTTTCATTCTCAAGATTGCTTTGGCTATTCGGGGTCTTTTGTGTTTCCATACATATTGTGAAATTTTTTGTTCTAGTTCTGTGAAAAATGCCGGTGTAGTTTGATAGGGATTGCATTGAATCTGTAGATTGCTTTGGGTAGTAGAGTAATTTTCACAATGTTGATTCTCCCAATTGAAGAACATGGTATATCTCTCCATCTATTTGTATCATCTTTAATTTCTTTCATCAGTGTCTTATAATTTTCTGCAGACAGGTCTTTTGTCTCCTTAGGTAGGTTTGTCCTTGATATTTTATTCTTTTTGTTGCAATGGTAAATGGGAGTGTTTTCTTGATTTCACTTTCAGATTTTTCATCATTAGTGTATAGGAATGCCAGAGATTTCTGTGCATTAATTTTGTATCCTGCTACTTTACCAAATTCATTGATTAGCTCTAGTAGTTTTCTGGTAGCATCTTTAGGATTCTCTATGTATAGTATCATGTCATCTGCAAACAGTGACAGCTTTACTTCTTTTCCAATTTGGATTCCTTTTATTTCCTTTCCTTCTCTGATTGCTGTGGCTAAAACTTCCAAAACTATGTTGAATAAGAGTGGTGAGAGTGGGCAACTTTGTCTTGTTCCTGATATTAGTGGAAATGGTTTCAGTTTTTCACCATTGAGGACGATGTTAGCTGTGGGTTTTTATCATAAATGGGTGTTGAATTTTGTCAAAATCTTTCTCTGCATCTATTGAGATGACCCTATGGCTTTACCCTTCAATCTGTTAATATGGTGTATCACATTGATTGATTTGTGTATTTTGAAGAATCCTTGCATTCCTGGAATAAACCCCACTTGATCATGGTGTATGATCCTTTTAATGTGCTGTTGGATTCTGTTTGCTAGTATTTTGTTGAGGATTTTTGCATCTATGTTCATCAGTGATATTGGCCTGTAGTTTTCTTTCTTTGTGACATCCTTGTCTGGTTATGGTATCAGGGTGATGGTGGCCTCGTAGAATGAGTTTGGGAGTGTTCCTCCCTCTGCTATATTTTGGAAGAGTTTGAGAAGGATAGGTGTTAGCTCTTCTCTAAATGTTTGATAGAATTCGCCTGTGAAGCCATCTGGTCCTGGGCTTTTGTTTGTTGGAAGATTTTTAATCACAGTTTCAATTTAAGTGCTTGTGATTGGTCTGTTCATATTTTCTATTTCTTCCTGGTTCAGTCTCAGCCGGTTGTGCATTTCTAAGAATTTGTCCATTTCTTCCAGGTTGTCCATTTTATTGGCATAGAGTTGCTTGTAGTAATCTCTCATGATCTTTTGTATTTCTGCAGTGTCAGTTGTTACTTCTCCTTTCTCATTTCTAATTCTATTGATTTGAGTCTTCTCCCTTTTTTTCTTGATGAGTTTGGCTAATGGTTTATTAACTTTGTTTATCTTCACAAAGAACCCGCCTTTAGTTTTATTGATCTTTGCTATTGTTTCCTTCATTTCTTTTTCATTTATTTCTGACCTGATCTTTATGATTTCTTTCCTTCTGCTAACTTTGGGGTTTTTCTGTTCTTCTTTCTCTAATTGCTTTAGGTGCAAGGTTAGGTTGTTATTCGAGATGTTTCCTGTTTCTTAAGGTAGGATTGTATTGCTATTAACTTCCCTCTTAGAACTGCTTTTGCTGCATCCCATAGGTTTTGGGTCATCATGTCTCCCTTGTCATTTGTTTCTAGGTATTTTTTGTTTTCCTCTTTGATTTCTTCAGTGATCCCTTCGTTATTAAGTAGTGTATTGTTTAGCCTCCATGTGTTTGTATTTTTTACAGATCTTTTCCAGTAATTGATACCTCATCTCATAGCGTTCTGGTCAGAAAAGATACTTGATACGATTTCAATTTTCTTAAATTTACGAAGGCTAGATTTGTGACCCAAGATATGACCTATCCCAGAGAATGTTCCATGAGCACTTGAGAAGAATGTGTATTCTGTTGTTTTTGGATGGAATGTCCTATAAATATCAATTAAGTCCATCTTGTTTAATGTACCATTTAAAGCTTGTGTTTCCTTATTTATTTTCATTTTGGATGATCTGGCCATTGGTGAAAGTGGGGTGTTAAAGTCCCCTATATGAATGTGTTACTATCGATTTCCCCTTTTATGGATGTTAGTATTTGCCTTATGTACTGAGGTGATCCTATGTTAGGTGCATAAATATTTCCAATTGTTATATCTTCTTCTTGGATCAATCCCTTGATTATTATGTAGTGTCCTTCTATGTCTCTTCTAATAGTCTTTATTTTAAAGTCTATTTTTTTCTGATATGAGAATTGCTACTCCAGCTTTCTTTTGGTTTCCGTTTGTATGGAATATCTTTTTCCATCCCCTCACTTTCAGTCTGTATGTGTCTCTAGGTCTGAAGTGGGTCTCTTGTAGACAGCATATATATGGGTCTTGTTTTTGTATCAATTCAGCCAGTCTGTGTCTTTTGGTGGGAGCATTTAATCCATTTACACTTAAGGTAATTATCGATATGTATGTTCCTATTACCATTTTCTTAATTGTTTTGGGTTTGTTATTGTAGGTCTTTTCCTTCTCTTATGTTTCTTGCCTACAGAAGATCCTTTAGCATTTTTTGTAAAGCTGGTTTGGTGGTGCTGAACTCTCTCAACTTTTGCTTGTCTGTAAAGGTTTTAATTTCTCCATCAAATCTGAATGAGATCCTTGCTGGGTAGAGTAATCTTAGTTGCAGGTTTTTCTACTTCATCACTTTAAATATGTCCTGCCAGTCCCTTCTGGCTTGCAGAGTTTCTGCTGAAAGATCAGCTGTTAACCTTATGCGGATTCCCTTGTGTGTTATTTGTTGTTTTTCCCTTGCTGCTTTTAATATGTTTTCTTTATATTTAATTTTTGACAGTTTGATTAATATGTGTCTTGGCATGTTTATCCTTGGATTTTTCCTGTATGGGACTCTGTGTGCTTCCTGGACTTGATTAACTATTTCCTTTCCCATATTAGGAAAGTTTTCAACTATAATCTCTTCAAATAATTTCTCAGTCACTTTCTTTTTCTCTTCTTCTTCTGGGACCCCTATAATTCGAATGTTGATGCATTTAATGTTGTCCCAGAGGTCTCTGAGACTGTCCTCAGTTCTTTTCATTCTTTTTTCTTTAATCTGCTCTGCAATCGTTATTTCCACTATTTTATCTTCCAGGTCACTTACCCGTTCTTCTGCCTCAGTTATTCTGCTATTGATCCCTTCTAGAGTATTTTTAATTTCATTTAATTTCATTTAATATTTCATTTAATTTCATTTAATATTTCATATAATATCATTTCATATTTAATTTCATTGTGTTGTTCATCTTTGCTTGTTTCATCTTTAGTTCTTCTAGGTCCTTGTTAAATGTTTCTTGCATTTTCTCTATTCTGTTTCCAAGATTTTGGATCATGTTTACTGTCATTATTCTGAATTCTTTTTCAGGCAGACTGCCTATTTCCTCTTCATTTGTTAGGTCTGGTGGGTTTTTATCTTGTTCCTTCATCTGCTGTGTGTTTTTCTGTCTTCTCATTTTGCTTATCTTACTGTGTTTGGGGTCTCCTTTTTGCAGGCTGCAGGTTCGTGGTTCCCATTGTTTTTGGTGTCTGTTCCCAGTGGCTAAAGTTGGTTCAGTGGGTTGTGTAGGCTTCCTGGTGGAGGGGACTAGTGCCTGTGTTCTGGTGGATGAGGCTGGATCTTGTCTTTCTGGTGGGCAGGTCCACGTCTGGTGGTGTGTTTTGTGGTGTCTGTGGGCTTATTATGATTTTAGGAAGCCTCTCTGCTAATGGATGGGGCTGTGTTCCTGTCTTGCTAGTGGTTTGGCATAGGGTGTCCTGCACTGTAGCTTGCTGGTCGTTGAGTGAAGCCGGGTCTTGGTGTTGAGATGGAGTTCTGTGGGAGATTTTCGCCGTTTGATATTACATGGAGGTGGGAGGTCTCAGTTGGACCAGTGTCCTGAAGTTGGCTCTCCCACCTCAGTGGCACAGCCCTGACGCCTGGCTGGAGCACCAAGAGCCTGTCATCCACATGGCTCAGAATAAAAGGGAGAAAGAATAGAAAGAAAGAAAGAAAGAAAGAAGATAAAATAAAGTAAAATAAAATAAAATTATTAAAATAAAAAATAATTATTGAGAAAATTTTTTTTAAAAGTAAAAAAAAACACGGACAGAGAGAACCATAGGACAAATCATAAAAGCAAAGCTATACAGACAAAATCACACACAGAAGCATACACATACACATTCACAAAAAGAGAAAAAGGGAAATAATTATGTATATCATTGCTCCCAAAGTCCACCTCCTCAAGTTTGGGTGATTCGTTGTGTATTCAGGTATTCCACAGATGCAGGGTAAATCAAGTTGATTGTGGAGATTTATTCCGCTGCTTCTGAGGCTGCTGGGAGAGATTTCCCTTTCTCTTCTTTGTTCGCACAGTTCCTAGGGTTCAGCTTTGGATTTGGACTCGCCTCTGCGTGTAGGTCGCCTGAGGGCGTGTGTTCTTCGCTCAGACAGGACGGGGTTAAAGGGGCAGCTGATTCGGGGACTCTGGCTCACTCAGGGCAGGGGGCGGGAGGGGTACGGATGCGGGACGAGCCTGCGGCGGCAGAGGCCGGCGTGACGTTGCACCAGCCTGAGGCGCGCCATGCGTTCCCGGGGGAAGTTGTCCCTGGATCATGGGACCCTGGCAGTGGCGGGCTGCACAGGCTCTCAGGAGGGGAGGTGTGGATAGTGACCTGTGCTCGCACACAGGCTTCTTGGTGGCTTCAGCAGCAGCCTTGGCGTGCCATGCCCGTCTCTGGGGTCCGCGCTGATAGCCGCGGCTCACGCCGTCTCTGGAGCTCTTTTAAGCAGCGCTGTGAATCCCCTCTCCTCGCGCACCAGGAAACAAAGAGGCAGGAAGGAGTCTCTTGCCTCTCCAGCAGCTCCAGACTTTCTCCCGGACTCCCTCCCGGCTAGCTGAGGTGCTCTAGCCCCCTTCAGGCTGTGTTCACGCAGCCAACCCCAGTCCTCTCCCTGGGATCCGACCTCCGAAGCCCGAGCCTCAGCTCCCAGCACCGCCCGCCTCAGTGGGTGAGCAGGCAAGCCTCTCGGGCTGGTGAGTGCCGGTCGGCACCGATCCTCTGTGCGGGAATCTCTCCGCTTTGCCCTCCACACCCCTGATGCTGTGCTCTCCTCAGTGGCACCGAAGCTTCCCCCTCTGCCACCCGCAGTCTCCGCCCGCGAAGGGACTTCCTAGTGTGTGGAAACTTTTCCTCCTTCACAGCTCCCTCCCCAAGGTGCAGGTCCTGTCCCTATTCTTTTGTCTCTGTTTTTGCTTTTTTCTTTTGCCCTACCCAGGTACGTGGGGAGTTTCTTGCCTTTTGCAGGTCTGAGGTCTTCTGCCAGCATTCGGTAGGTGTTCTGTAGGAGTTTTTCCACGTGTAGATGTATTTCTGATGTATTTGTGGGGAGGAGGGTGATCTCCGTGTCTTATTCTTCCGCCACCTTGAAGCTAATTTCTTTCTTTCTTTCTTTCTTTCTTTCTTTCTTTCTTTCTTTCTTT
>NW_020837945.1:75489879-75828972 GCF_003676395.1 Aethalodelphis obliquidens
TCTTTCTTTCTTTCTTTCTTTCTTTCTTTCTTTCTTTCTTTCTTTCTCTCTTTCTCTCTTTCTCTCTTTCTCTCTTTCTCTCTTTCTCTCTCTCTCTTTCTGTCTCTCTCTCCCTCCCTCCCTGCCTGCCTCCTTTCCTCCCTCCCTCCCTCTATTTTAAATAGACTTGATTTTTTACAGCAGTTTTAAGTTCACAGCAAAATTGAGCAGAAAGCATAGAGAGCTTCCCTTGTACCCCATGCCCCCATGCATACCTAACCTCCCCTGTTATCAGCTTTCTGCGCCAGAATGGCACTTTATTTTTAATGATTGATGAACCTACATTGACATGTTATAATCACCCAACGTCCATAGTGTACATTAGGGTTAACTCTTGGTGTTGTACATTCTGTGGGTTTGGCAAATATATAATGACATGTATCCACCATTATAGTATCATACAAAATATTTCTGCCGCCCTAAAATCCTCTGTGCTCCGCCTGTTCATTCCTCCCTCCTCTTATACCTCTGATCTTCTTACTGTCTCTTTACTGATCTTTTTACTGCCGTAGTTTTGATTTTTCCAGAAGGTCATGTAATTGGATGTTTCACTTTTAAAAAGCTTTTATCACTATATTTATTTATATGTTTAATTATTTATTGTTTTCTCCTCCCACTAGAATGTCAGCTATTTGGAAGCATGGCCATTTTATGACTTCTTAAATGAGGGGTCTTCAGTTCTAGACTATGTCTGGCTCAGAAAAACCCTCAGTAGATATGTATTAGTTTAGTAAATGATAAATATTTCCCCCATAAAAATTACTCTCATCCTTCTGCTAAGGTTAGAAACTAGTAATTAGAGATACTTGCACAAATGGCAATAATAATATTGATTTTCATCATTATCTCCCAGATGCCAGGCATGTACTATGTATTTTAAGTGTATTATTTAATCCTCATAACAACCTTCTGAGGTAGATACTGTTTAAGAGGTAATATGGGTAGTATATAGGTAGTCTAGCCATTTTACAGATAAGAAAATGAGGTTCAGAGAAGTTAACTTATCCAAGGTCTCAGAGTTAGTAAACGACAAAGTTAAGGCTCAAACTCAGGTCCATAGGATTCTATACTTAAAAAGTAAGTTGGAATTTAGAGCTGGAGGAAACCTACTAGTTCATGCTACTCCTTGGATTTGGAACATGGTTGGCTAATCTGAGTGCCTTTACTCTGGTCCATTTAACTTTATAGAGCATCTGCTCTTTGCTGTGCCGTATACTATAGGGCAGCACCTGGTTCTTCTTAGAAATGCAGAGTCTCAGGTTCTACTCCAGACCTGATGACACAGAATCTGCATTTTGACAAAATCCCTGGGAGGTCTGTAGGCGTGAGATGTGTATGCTTGAGACACACTGTTCTGTAAGGATATCAAGACCCAAAACCCCCATGCCCCCAAGTGATGAATCAACTAGGATCTCAGCTTCAGAGCAGCTTGTACTTCAGAGGGGGAAAAGTTATCAATGTAAAATGCTTATCCATTCCCTAGCACATGAAAAATACTTGGAATTATTATGAATTACCCAAGGACCGAGTTATCTGCCAGGTAGAGAGCTTAACGTAGCTGAGTGTGAACAATCCAGCCTCTAGGGTCCCAAACAGTATAAAATATTCTCTTTCAGTAATGCGCAGGAAATGCAGCTTGTTTTTCTCTCGCTGTGATTCAGTGGTGGTGTTGGTGTCTGGGGGACAGTGTAATGTCAGGGTTTTCTAAGTGCAGTTGGTTAGATTTCTGTAATACAATTTAGACCATAGTACATCTGCAATCATGCAGTAATGAGCGTTGCCTGGGAGGGCTGATGTTTTACTACAAATCACAGAATTGCTGCTGCATTTCCACCAGGGAAGTAGTGGGTGGTCAGTTTTAGCACAGCTGGAGGCTGTTATGTTCTTACAATAGGGGACAAAGTGTTGTCTGTTTTCTAGTATTTCTGGTATTTCCAAGCAAACTCAATCTTCAGTACCCATTTTATCATTTATGAGCTTATACACCAGGGAAAATGCACATAGCTACCCCAGGTGTGCCATCTATCCCAGCACCATATGCATCAAAATGCCATGTTGCTGTCCAGTTGCATCTCCCTGTTTCCTCTTAAGGTGTATTCGAGTCTGAGAATGAATTCAGCACTTTCATCAGTGCATTTGTTTTCTGCTTTGTGAGGCACATAACCCGGCAAGTCTAGTCAGGGCGCTGTGTGCAGAGGAAATATCCCTGTGTCTGGAATGCAGAGTGGCCAGTTTCTCAGATTTCTCATCTCTTTCTCCCTCCCTGCAGCCACTCTTTCCATTTGCTCCCAGTTCCATGCAGACTGCAATTATGTAGATTGCCTTTCATGCCGCTTATAAATTTCTGCATCCAGGACGAATGCAATTCATCCAGTTTTCTCCCCTTTTCTCCTTTGTAATTCAAGCTGTTGCCTCGTTCTTTCTCATTGATCACCGTACCACACCATCAAATGACTGTACAGTATGTTACACCTGACTTATCCATGTAAATCACCTGCAGTGGTGCTAATAGGTGCTGACAATTTCTTCATGTAACCATCAGTGGGGAATGGTATCAGCACTGCAATAATATGCCTGCATTTGCTTTTTCTGGAATATGCTGTGGTTTGATGCTTGAACAATTCAACAGAATTCTGACAGTTCAGTGGGAATGAGCAATAGATATTCATCCAACATCTTAATGTTTAAATCCTAGTTTATTTTATAGGCAAGAAAATTCATATTCATGTAGGTGAGATGATTTTTCAAGGTTTCATGGCTAGTCAATGACAGAGGGGAGATTTCTTTGACTGCAACATCCATCCCCTTTCCACACATTCCCTTTCTATCTTCTCTCTCTGCAAAATTTTAAATTCCAGAAAGGTCAACACACTCCTTTGCTATCTGAAGCTGGTTAATTGGGTGCGTGGAGTCTATTTTTTATCTTATTCCAAGTGGTCACTGATAAACTGCTGTATGAAATAAATTTTTTTAACTTAAATAGATATTTTCTGCTATTTGTGAGCAAAAGTTTTTCTTTATTGTGGGCCCAACTGTATTTTAAGAAACTTTTAGTTTACCATAAGGCCTAATGGTATTATCAATCTAGTCATCACTGTGTGGCAGTAAACAAGCAAGACAAAAAATCAAGTATGAGCCCTGGGTGTCGCCACACATGTTGCTGTGCTTCCCAGGGAAAGCCACGGGACCGCTGAGACTCAGCATATTTTTGTGTAACATTGTGTAATACATATGCCCTCTTTAACTCATTGGATTTTTGTAAGCATTGAAGGATATAATGACTATGAAAGGCTTTGGAAACCATCAGAATACATAGATATACACTGTATGTCAACGGGCTTGAGTGGCTTGTTCCTATTTTTAGGGTATGATTTTGTAGAACTTTAGGTTATTTTCCAGAGACACATGTATTTCTTTACAACAGAACTGCCTATATTATGGTGTTTGAGGAAATCCAGTATCACCACCTGCTTTATTTAGACCCAGCCTAACTTCTTCAGTATATGCTGTTATGGGGTAAAACTAATCTACACTAAGAGGTTAAATAAACTTTATTGCAACCTGAGGTACAAGCTGCTTACCCTATCAATATTCAAGGAATTCAAGGCGAGATTGGGCATGAAAGAAGTGTCTAGGCAAAAGTAATACCCAAACCATTTAAATCCTTATTACAACATTCTTAGATAGAAGGATGCGATTTGAGGATTTTCATAAAAGAGGATTTTTCTTCCTGCTTTTCCCCTTGTTGTTCCAGCGTCTTCTACCCACGGAGGCAATATCTTTTAAGCCTTAGAAGAAGGACATATACAACCCAGAGCAAAGAAATCAATGCTCAGCTTTGAGTTTCAAATTTGGCTTTTAAAAAGGACACAAGAAGCAGAAACAGACTTGAAACTCAATGTAGGTTACTTGTGGGATTTTTTTCACATTCCAAAACACTGATTTTGCATATAAAGAACCAAAGTTGGATGGACTCTGAGTTTAGAATTCATTCATTCATTCATTTATTCACTCATCCTACAATTAGTTATGGAGCATCTACAATGTACCAGGCATGGGGTATGCAGTAGTGAACAAAACAGAGTGTTCTCATGGAGTTTACATTCTGATGGGTGTAGTTGGGCAATAAGTACATCACAAGTAAACAGTAAGTCAGGTGGTAATAATTGCCACAGGGGAAAAAAGGGCAGAGGGCAGAGAGAAAGAGACAAGGAGTGTCACAGAGGGTACGGTTTCCATTTTATACACAGTTGTGAGGAAAGTCTCTCTGATGTGTGATAAGTGATCAGACCTGAAGGCAGTGAGGGAAAAGCCATGCAGATCTCTGGGGTCTGAGGAAAGGGAACAGCCTAAGCAAAGGCATGAGTCAGGAGGTGGCTAGAGTATTGCCAGAGAGGAGGAGGGAAGGGCAGGTCACAAAGGGTTTCATAGGTCAACGTCAGAACATTGGACTTAACTCTGAGTGAAGGGGAAGCCAGTAGAGAGTACGTGTAGAGTAGACGAATGATGATGCCAGTTATGTAACTTGCATTTTTAAAGGAGTCACTGTGGCTGCTTTTCTGAGTATCAACTCTAGAGATCCAGGGGAAGAAACAGAGACCAGTGCGTAGACAATTACAGTGATACAAGTGAAGGCTGATGGTGTCTGAGACCATCATGGTAGCAGTGGAAGATTGAGGAATTATCAGCTTCTGGTTGTATTTTGAATAGTGAGAACCATAAAAACACCGAAGGGGACAAGACTGTGACTAAAGGGCTGGAAGGAACAATTGAAGGAGTTCCGGAATTGAGCCGACATGCAGTGTCTCCAGGAAATGCCCAGCACCCTTTCCCTTTTTGCTTCAGGTCAAAATCTGGAGATCAAGGGAAGATGGGACCCTTGGATAAGTTTGAGGGGATTCTGGAACAGAAGGTTTTATTTAGGCAACTATAAGCCTCATGGAAAAGTGCTGAGTTCTGCATGATGTCAGGATGGTAGAGGGGCTCCAGTGGGGTGAAGAGCCTGAGAAGATGGACAAGAGGACCACTTCTCAGATTCTTATGCACACTGCATGGTGAGCAACCAGAGATTTCCCATAACCCTGACAAGGAAACAATGGTAGGGGGAAAGAAAGCCAGCAGACTAAAAGAATCTGTGGCCAGGACCAGGAGAACACATTGTGTAAATATTTGTTTACCAAGGTCCATGGCAGGCTTGGAGATGCTGGTTGCAGCAAAGAAGGATTGGATTCTAATATCGAAGACCACGTGGTTCTAATGATGCCCTAGGGGATGCCAGCAAAGACAGGAGCAATTCACAAAAACAAAATCTCCTCTTCCAATGAAGAGAACTTACCTAACAGAGCTTTATAAAAAGTGTGCAATCTCCAACAACACTAAGACAACACTGATTAAAAAACAAACAACTCTAGCCGAAATTCCTATTTACTCTATCAGGGTTGAATCAAAGGAGGAGCACATATAATTCTAGAGTCTTGAATCAAGGAAAGGTATTCAACTATCCAGCGTTATTTGCCCTATTAGAGACCCCCCCCAATCTATTTTTATTGTTTACATAGCCTGTAGCAAAATAGAATGAGAAGAGTAGTCACATAATTGTTTTTGTAAATTTTTCTGGCTAAACCATTGTGATTAGGTACTGTGACAAAAAAGTACTAATAGCTTCCAATTTTATTTGTGGTAGGAACAGTCTAGTCTCAGCTTTCCTTCTACCCACATCCATGTACCCATCCTCCTCCAAGGTCTTAATTTCTCTATCTGTAAAATAAAGGGCTTGTGCAGAAAATCTTTATAATTCCTTTAACTCTAAAGTTATTGGACTTTAAGTTATTGCAACTTAAACCTTTTCCAGCTGTTTCCTTTTCCATCACTTGCCCCTGCATCTGGCTCTGTGCCTTGCTCATATTGGGTTTTAAATGACTTTTTACCTTCTGCTGAATGATGAATGAGGAGGGTGACCGTACACTGAATCCACTGCAGTGCCTTGCTCAAGGTAAAAAGCCTGACTGACCCTCGACTGAACCCTACTGGTGATGAGAATAAGGCAGATTAAGCTTGGGCCATGGCCAGCTTATTTCATAACCTTTTCCCCTCGGTGCCACCACCTCACTACTTTCTAGTTTAGTCCCTTAGAAAATATAATAACATATTTGGATTCTACTCATCTCTTCTGTTTTCCTTCACTCTTAGCTATTCTAAGACAATAGAACTAGGAGCTGAACATGTCCTGGCGCTTAAAACCCCCGGATGGTAGCAAATTTAATCTTTTTTTTTTTTTTTACTGTATGTGAAGGGACTCAAATCCATCATCCAAAGAGCTGGCTAGAAAGTTCCAATGCCCAGGATCACTCAGATAGGAGGCAGATAGGGCTCTTCTTAGAGAAAAGTGCTGCACTGGTCTGATCATGTCTATGAAGGGCCCGGTTCTGCCTGGTCTCTATAGATGCCACCTTCTTCACTGATTTTCTCTCTCCAAATGAAGCAGAAAACTCAGGCTCACATTGAGTGTTTTCTAAAACGAGGTAGGAATGGATATGAAAAGAAAATGCAGAGAGGAGACCCCTTGGGACTAAGGAAGGCAAGGCATGTTGAAGAGATGCATACATGGGTTGGTGTTTTGTTAGAATGTGATAGGAAGAGGAGGGAGTTTGAGATGGAGAGAACTGTCAAAGCAAGTGCGTGGAAGGGGAAGGAGGAAGAGCAGGGACACATAGGGAACAGCAAGTAATTAAGCCACCAATTTGTCTGGAATCTGCAGTTCTTGTCAAGCCAGAACCATAAGTTGACGGTGCCATGTTTAGAAAGGTTTGAATTCTGAGGCCAAGAAATCTATTTTCACAAAGTTAATAATTCAAGAAAATGTGGCAGGGTTCATATGATAATCTCCTGGATGTGTGGTACAGAAAGTAGTGGAACATGAATAATTGTGACCCAAATCTCCATCTTTGGCCTTCAAGCAAAAGGAAGTGACTTGTCTTAAAGATGAATGTGTAAATGATTTTTGACGAATTTCAAGCAGCACTTGACTTTTATGGGCTTTTTGATTTGGAATGAATATATGCCTACATTATCCAGTTTTTTTCTATTGCTGGAAAATGTTTTATTGCAGAAAATAAAAACCTTCACATTTTAATAAACCTTTCTGAATTCTTTGCTGTTGACGTATTAACACAAATTTGGGTTAAGGATAAATTAATAAGAATTGTAAGGGTTTAATTTCCTGTAAACTATATGCATTTTTGGAATGAATTTACTCATCTATAAAGTACCAACAATGTGCAAGCAGTTTAGGCTTAAAATTTTTTTTCATGATTTCAGACATTTCTCTTTAATATTCTTTCTCTCTGTATATTCTCTGTATATTCTGTTTCAGTACACCTCCCTGGTTCTGTACACATACTAGTTCCAGGACAAATCACTAGGGTATCTAGACCTTAACACTCATTCTGTAATTTTGCATGAATTGGATATCTATAGCTTTAGTTTTAGGGTGAGTACAGTGATAGCACGGAAAGAGCAAAGGCCTTGGAGATGGAAGAACCAGGGTCAGAATCCCCTCTCTATCACTTAATAGTCTAGTGGCCTTGGGCAATTTTTAAAAACTCTCCCATGATTATTTTTCTCATCTGTATAGTGATACAAACAATGCCAACCGTCAGCTTGTAAAGAAGAGCGATGTGAATTTCTCCCAAGTGCTGTAAGTCCCCTACATATGAACTTTCAAGTTGTGAACTTTCAAAGATGTGAACGTGTGTTTGCATGTCCAGTCACGTAAGTTAGTTCACGTGTCTGGTGTACATTGTCCCATGCGTGCATCCTCTACAAGTGGTTGTGCTTTTGTGTACTATATAGTACTGTATAGAGTACAGTAGTACAGTATCTTTATTTCAAGCTAGATCTGTAAGAGGATGACTTCATTGAACTCCTTGCTGTGCAACACGAGGAGCTTACCAATGAAGACCTGATGGAATTGGAGGCCCAGAGAAAGGACGAAGAGGGACAAGAGGAAGAAGAAGTAACTGAAGAACCAAAGAGATTCATGACACAGGAAATGGCAAGGAGATTTTCTTTATTTGAGGAGGCACAGTTAGTTTTTGAGGCACAGGACCGAAATGTAGAATGGTACACAAAGGTTATAGCAGCTGTTCAGAATGCAGTCTAGTGCTACCGTGTCATCTATGATGTGAAAATAAGAGCTACTACCCAGATATCACTGGATATTTTTTCAAGAGGGTAAATAGACTTGAATCCAGCAAGGAGCCAGAACCTGTGCCATCAACATCAGGCATGAGTGAAGTAGCAGCTTTCACTCCGTCTCCCACTGCTGATGATCCTTCAGCTCTACCATCTCCCACCTCCTCTCCCTCCTCCAGTCAGTAACTCTTCTTGCCTATTCATTCCATGCCAGCCCCTGTATGCCAGCTGTTGTACTGTACTGTACTACTGTACTTTCCAAGGTACTGTACTGTAAGATTAAAAATGTTTTCTTTATTTTTTGTGTTTGTTTTTTTATGTATTATTTTTGTGAAAAGTATTATAAACCTATTACAGTACAGTACTATATAGACGACTGTGTTAGTTGGGTACCTAGACTAACTTTCTTGGACTTATGAACAAATTGGGGAACTCTTTGTATGTAGGGGCCTTACTGTGTATCTGTATAAGGCAGTACTGAACACTGACTGTCTTTCCTCTTCTCCCTTCCTCACCCCTCTCCTTCCTCATAAAATATAGTACTTGCTTTCTCAGTCCTTTAACAAAAATCTTCCGTTTTCACTGAAAACCACCACCCACTGTGTGACCTTGAGGAAGTAATTTCTGTCCTCTGGGCATCGGTCACTCTGATTAAAGTAAGAGGACTAAAGGTGATTGATTGCTAAGGGACCTTAATTCTATTAGTATCATTCAGCAAGTTTGGGGATCTCACCTAATTCCTGGTTCAGCTTTTGCTCTGCTGTCCATCCCCTCCCACCAGCCAGGAATCCTATTGCAGTCCAATGTAACTTACATAATAGCTACTCTATATCAGAAACACCAAGCCTGCTGATAAGACTTAAGCTTAGAAATAAGCTAATAGAATTTGCTGAGAGCTATCTATGGGACAGTGTTTCTCCTCTTGTTAGCTAACTTTCTTTTTCATGATTTGCAAGTTTCTGAGAATTTTGTATCTTCTGACAATTTAGCACAATCTGCTTGTATAAATGATTTGTTACCCACTCCTGTAGCAATTATATTAGTTTCTAATGGTAAACTCCTAGGGCCACTATAACTGATTTGTATGTTTTAAACACAAAAACTATAAGACTAACTACAATCCTGCAGCCTGTGAAACAAAAAACACATTCACAGAAAGATAGACAAGATGAAAAGGCAGAGGGCTATGTACCAGATGAAGGAACAAGATAAAACCCCAGAACAACAACTAAATGAAGTGGAGATAGGCAACTTTCCACAAAAAAAAATTCAGAATAATGATAGTGAAAATGATCCAGGACCTCGGAAAAAGAATGAGGCAAAGATCGAGAAGATGCAAGAAATGTTTAACAAAGACCTAGAAGAATTAAAGAACAAACAAACAGAGATGAACAATACAATAACTGAAATGAAAACTACACTAGAAGGAACCAATAGCAGAATAACTGAGACTGAAGAATGGATAAGTGACCTGGAAGACAGAATGGTGGAATTCACTGCAGTGGAACAAAATAAAGAAAAAAGAATGAAAACAAATGAAGACAGCCTAAGAGACCTCTGGGACAACATTAATGCAACAACATTCGCATTATAGGGCTCCCAGAAGGAGAAGAGAGAGAGAAAGGTCCAGAGAAAATATTTGAAGAGATTGTAGTCGAAAGCTTCCCTAACATGGGAAAGGAAATAGCCACCCAAGTCCAGGAAGTGCACCGTCCCATACAGGATACACCCAGGGAGAAACACGCCGAGACACATAGTAAGCAAATCGGCAAAAATTAAAGACAAAGAAAAATTATTGAAAGCAGCAAGGGGAAAACAACAAATAACATACAAGGGAACTCCCATAAGGTTAACAGCTGATTTCTCAGGAGAAACTCTACAAGCCAGAAGGGAGTGGCACGATATACTTAAAGTGATGAAAGGGAAGAACCTACAACCAAGATTACTCTACCTGTCAAGGATCTCATTCAGATTCCATGGAGAAATCAAAAGCTTTACAGACAAGCAAAAGCTAAGAGAATTCAGCACCACCAAACCAGCTCTATGACAAATGCTAAAGGAACTTCTCTAAGTGGGAAACATAAGAGAAGAAAAGGACCTACAAAACCAAACCGAAAACAATTAAGAAAATGGTCATAGGAACATACATATCAATAATTACCTTAAACGTGAATGGATTAAATCCTCCAACCAAAAGACACAGGGTTGCTGAATGGATACAAAAACAAGACCCATATATATGCTGTCTACAAAAGACTCACTTCAGACCTAGAGACACATACAGACTGAAAGTGAGGGGATGGAAAAAGATATTCCATGCAAATGGAAATCAAAAGAAAGCTGCAGTAGCAATACTCAAATCAGATAAAATGACTTTAAAATAAAGAATGTTACAAGAGACAAGGAAGGACACTATGTAATGATCAAGGGATCAATCCAAGAAGAAGATATAACAATTATAAATATATATGCACCAAACATAGGAGCACTTCAATACATAAGGCAACTGGTAACAGCTGTAAAAGAGGAAATCGACAGTAACACAGTAATAGTGGGGGACTTTAACACCTCACTTACACCAATGGACAGATCATCCAAAATGAAAATAAATAAGGAATCAGAAGCTTTAAATGACACAATAGACCAGATAGATTTAATTGATATTTATAGGACATTCCATCCAAAACCAGCAGATTACACTTTCTTCTCAAGTGCTCATGGAACATTCTCCAGGATACATCACATCTTGGGTCACAAATTAAGCCTCAGTAAATTTCAGAAAATTGAAATCATATCAAGCATCTTTTATGACCACAAAGCTATGAGATTAGAAATGAATTACAGGGAAAAAAAACTGTAATAAAACAAACACATGGAGGCTAAATAATATGTTACTAAATAACCAAAAGATCACTGAAGAAATCAAAGAGGAAATCAAAAAATACCTAGAGACAAATGACAATGAAAACAAAACAGTCCAACACCTATGGCATGCAGCAAAAGCAGTTCTAAGAGGGAAGTTTTATAGCTATACAAACCTATCTCGTGAAACAAGAAAAATCTCAAATAAACAATCTAACCTTACACCTAAAGAAACAAGAGAAAGAAGAACAAAGAAAACCCAAAATTAGCGGAAGGAAAGAAATCATAAAGACCAGAGCAGAAATAAATGAAATAGCAACAAAACAATAGCAATGATCAATAAAACTAAAAGCTGGTTCTTCGAGAAGATAAAGAAAATTGATAAACCATCAGCCAGACTCATCAAGAAAAAGAGGGAGAGGACTCAAATCACTAAAATTAGAAATGAAAAAGGAGAAGTTACAACAGACACCACAGAAGTACAAAGCATCCTAAGAGACTACTACAAGCAACTCTATAACAATAAAATGGACAACCTGGAAGAAATGGACAAATTCTTAGAAAGGTATAACCTTCCAAAACTGAACCAGGAAGAAATAGAAAATATGAACAGACCAATCACAAGTAATGAAATTGAAACTGTGATTAAAAATCTTCCACCAAACAAAAGTCCAGAATCAGGTGGCTTCACAGCTGAATTCTGTCAAACATTTAGAGAAGTGCTAATACCCATCCTTCTCAAACTCTTCCAAAAAATTGCAGAGGAAGGAACACTCCCAAACTCATTCTATGAGGCCACCATAACCCTGATACCAAAACTAGACAAAGATACTACAAAAAAGGAAAATTACAGACCAATATCCCTGATGAATATAGATGCAAAAATCCTCAACAAAATACTAGCAAACAGAATCCAACAACACATTGAAAGGATCATACACCATGATCAAGTGGGATTTATCCTAGGGATGCAAGGATTCTTCAATATAAGCAAATGAATCAATGTGATACACCATATTAACAAATTGAAGAATAAAAACCATATGATCATGTCAATAGATGCAGAAAAAGCTTTTGACAAAATTCAACATCTATTTATGATAAAAACTCTCCAGAAAGTGGGCATAGAGGGAACCTACCTCAACATAATAAAGGCTATGTAAGGCAAACCCACAGCAAACATCATTCTCAATGGTGAGAAACTGAAAGCATTTCCTCTAAGATCAGGAACAAGACAAGGATGTCCACTCTTACCACTGTTATTCAACAGAGTTTTGGAAGTCCTAGCCACGGCAATCAGAGAAGAAAAGGAAATAAAAGGAATTCAAATTGGAAAAGAAGATGTAAAACTGTCACTGTTTGCAGATGACATGATACTATACATAGAGAATCCTAAAAATGCCACCAGCAAACTACTAGAGCTAATGAATGAATTTGGTAAAGTAGCAGGATACAAATTAATGCACAGAAATCTCTTGCATTCCTATACACTAATGATGAAATATCTGAAAGAGAAATTAAGGAAACACTCCCATTTACCATTGCAACACAAAGAATAAAATACCTAGGAATAAACCTGTCTAGGGACACAACGACCTGTGTGCAGGAAACTGTAAGACACTGATGAAAGAAATTGAAGATGATACAAATAAATGGAGAGATATACCATGTTCTTGGATTGGAAGAATCAATATTGTGAAAATGACTATACTACCCAAAGCAGTCTACAGATTCAGTGCAATCCCTATCAAATTACCAATGGCTTTTTTACGGAACTAGAACTAAAAATCTTAAAATTTGTACAGAAACACAAAAGACCCCAAACAGCCAAAGCAGTCTTGAGGGAAGAAAACAGAGTGGGAGGTCTCAGACTCCCTGACTTCAGACTATACTACAAAGCTGCAGTAATCAAGACAATATGGTACTGGCACAAAAACAGAAACATAGATCAATGGAACAAGATAGAAAGCCCAGAGATAAACCCATGCAACTGTGGTCAACTAATCTATGACAAAGGAGGCAAGGATGTACAATGGAGAAAAGACAGTCTCTTCAATAAGTAGTGCTGGGAAAACTGGACAGCTACATGTAAAAGAATGAAATTAGAACACTCCCTAACACCATACACAAAAAGAAACT
The DNA here is from genome assembly GCF_003676395.1 of Aethalodelphis obliquidens. NCBI lineage: Eukaryota > Metazoa > Chordata > Mammalia > Artiodactyla > Delphinidae > Aethalodelphis > Aethalodelphis obliquidens. The sequence goes on from NW_020837945.1 coordinate 75,503,113, forward strand.
CAAAATGGATTTGAGACCTAAATTAAGACCGACACTATAATACTCTTAGAGGAAAACATAGGAAGAACACTCTCTGACATAAATCACAGCAAGATCTTTTTTGATCCACCTCAGAGTAACGGAAATAATAACAAAAATAAACAAATGGGACCTAATGAAACTTAGAAGCTTTTGCACAGCAAAGGAAACCGTAAACAAGATGAAAAGACAGCCCTCAGATTGGGAGAAAATATATGCAAACGAATCAACTGACAAAGGATTAATCTCCAAAATATATAAACAGCTCATGCAGCTCAATATTAAAGAAACAAACAACCCAATCCAAAAATGGGCAGAAGACCTAAATAGACATTTCTCCAAAGAAGACATACAGGTGGCCAAGAAGCACATGAAAAGCTGCTCAACATCACTAATTATTAGAGAAATGCAAATCAAAACTACAATGAGGAATCACCTCACACCAGTTAGAATGGTCATCATCAGAAAATCTACAAACAGCAAATGCTGGAGAGGGTGTGGGGAAAAGGGAACCATCTTGCACTGTTGGTGGGAATGTAAATTGATACAGCCACTGTGCAGAACAGTATGGAGGTTCCTTAAAAAACTACAAATAGAACTACCATATGATCCAGCAATCCCAATGCTGGGCATATACCCATAGAAAACTGTAATTCAAAAAGACACATGCACTCCAATGTTCATTGCAGCACTATTTACAATAGCCAGGTCATGGAAGCAGCCTAAATTCCCATCGACAGACGAATGGATAAAGAAGTTGTGGCACACATATACAGTGGAATATTACTCAGCCATAAAAAGGAATGAAATTGGGTCATTTGTTGAGAGATGGATGGATCTAGAGACTGTCATACAGAGTGAAGTAAGCCAGAAGGAGAAATATATCGTATATTATTGCATGATGTGGAATCTAAAGAAATGGTACAGATGAATTGGTTTGCAGGGCAGAAGTTGAGACACAGATGTAGAGAACAAATGTATGGACACCAAGGCAGGCAAGCAGTGGTGGGTGAGGATGGTGGTGTGATGAATTGGGTGATTGGGATTGACATGTATACACTGATGTTTATAAAATTGATGACTAATAGGAACCTGCTATGTAAAAAGTTAATAAAATAAAGTTCAAAAAAAAATCCAGTTATGATTGTTAGTAGAGTTTCCTGGGCTATCTCATCACTTACTTAAGCTTCAGCTTCCTCTGTAAAATGGGGATGAAATACTTTCCTCACAGGCCTCTGGAAGGATTCAATGAGATTACATACTTAAAGTACCCACCAGGGACTTACCTGGGGTTTTGTGGTTAGGACTCTGCACTTCCACTTCAGGGGCCCGGGTTCTATCCCTGGTCAGGGAACTAAGATCCTGCATTATGCATGGTGCAGACAAAAAAATAAAAAATAATAAAAAAGTACCCATCATGTTGTAAACTTTGAATATATCATCATTTCTCTGGTTGCAATGGACACATTTAATCCCATTGAACATATCACACTGCCTATAAAAAGAAAAACAAAAAACTATAAGACTAAGCTTTGAAAATAAGCTAACAAAATATGAAATTTTTGACCCTGACACCAGGTTGACACAGATGTCCAGGAACCTTTATTATTTCCAGGGACTCTATTTTAGTCTCAGATTAAAAGGGAAAAAAGATTCTCACATAAGATGTCAAGATGTGATCACAAATACATACAACTGCTAATAAGGTAAAATGATAATGTTTTATTCTTTTAATCTCTAGAACATTATGAATTACTTATTGACTTTCTGCATAAGGAATTCTAGGATACTTAAATGTAGTGAAAAGGGCCCTAAACCCAAATTGGAAGACCTAGGAATTAATACTGTCTTCCACTTTCTAGCTGTGTAGAACTTGAGTGGGTTAACTTCTGAACTACAATACTTTCATGTGTAAAGTGGGAATAATAATCCCTATATCCTCAGATATTTCATGGATTAAAAGAGATGATATATGTAAAATAACACGCAAAGTCTAAAGCCCGAAAATTGGCATTATTATAAAGTAACTTTTATTTTTGTTCATAACACTGTTATTATTCCTATCATTTTCATTTTTATTATGTAATACGATATGCTGGGTTCCTTAATATGTCACTGTTTTCAAAAGTGCTGTAAAATTCAAGGAAATCATAGGTGCCCAAAAAAATTAATAGCAATCACTGATGCAATAACTAAATTAAAGAGCCAAAAAGGAGAGTGAAGTTTATTTATTGTCTTTTTCATCCATCTACAGTGAAAGTGGCACACAAGATTTTAGGATTGAAAATTCTTTCTCTTTCCTCACATTTGCAAGGGTATCTTGAGTGGATTTTGAGTGTGAAATTAGTTTTTCATTATTATACCTAAACATAGAGCTTATATTTAGGTGGCACCCACCAATACTGCTGTCCTGAATGTTATAATATTGAAATACACCATATTCTACTGTCCCAAGCCTCTCTTATCACCACCACATTAACCTCTGCCAGGGCTGCCCATCTCTAAGCCTCCACAGTCCAGTTAAATCTTAGAACAGCTGAGGGACTCCAGGAACTAACTTGAGTACTAAAGGCATCTTTTCTGATTGATTGATGCCCCTGCAGTGCTGATGGGTAACCATTTTGAATACCACTCTTACCTAAGTTCTATGTTGAAGGTTGAGTGACTCCATTACTACCAGAAGGTAATATCTGTTCATCGAGAGAAGTGCTGGATGGAGAGAATATTAACAGCACTTTCCCTTTGAATGCCTTGCTGGCACTAATTTTAAAGATTTAATGTAATTCTGAAATTGATTTAAGACTTAGAGTTTTTAACTTAGGGTCTTCAAGTCTCCAAAATTTGGGCAAGATATTTTTTTGTGTGTGTATGTTTATAATATACGTACATATATTTACATATACTGTGTGTATACACACACACACACACACACACATGCACTAATATACACATTATTTTAAGGAGACCCCCCCCCAGAGGTCAGTGACTCCAAAAAGTTTAGGACTTATTGTGTTATACTCTTTCTGAAATAATAAATTGTTAGATTTACAGAAGAGAGACATAGGGGGAAATGTGTACAAATTGAAACCATACTAACAGGAAGTACCCTTGCCAACATTTTAATAGAAAGACCTTTAACAGGACCTGAATGATTTAAAAAAGAAGGGAAAATGAGTTTGGTCTAGTCTGCAGCTTGACATGTACACATTTCCACCAGAAACAAATGGCTGTCAATGGAGTGATCCAGACATGCAAGTTTTTTTACTAAAGTTTCTCTACTAAGGTGAGGGGATGAAATGTACTCTAATACCTTCATCTGGAAGAAAATAGAGCCCTACTTAGTGACTTCCCACTCCCTCTCCAGTTCAGGTGAAGTTTTATTCCAACAGAGAATGTGTTAGAGGCAGTCAGACTCTTCCTGGTGATATTAAAGTCAACTTTCCAAGTACGATTTCTGAATGAATTAATAATAATAATGATTATGTCAGTAATAGCTAATTGTACAGCTACTAGTCATTAAAGATTTACTGTGTGCTGGGCACTGTTCTTTATTTGCATCATTTTACTTAATCTTCATAACAACCACTGAGATGGATATTCCTTTGTCCTATATGTAGATGAGGAAATTGGAGTTCAGAAAAAATTAACTTTATAAATTTACAAAGTTAGCAAGCCCAGCGCCCTATGTTCCTTAAATATCGAACATAGGTAAGTCTGTCTGCCTCAATACTCCAATTGATCCATGTAATACTCTGGATCAATTTTAGGGGATGTTGCATATTATTTATCTGTTTGTAACCCATGCCTGTCTCATCTGAGTTATCCAACCAACACCCCCCTCCCCAAAAAATCGTCACTAGGGCATAGTAAGCAATGACTGTCCACCTCTTCACTTGACTTTTGTATGGTACCTTTTCACATACGTGTTCGATAGATTTTTATGTATAGTAATCATTATGGTAATGGTTAGTTTTTCTTTTATGGGCTACTCCCCACTTTCCAATATCAAGCTCTTTTGATAATCTAGATCCAATATAATATGTCTTCAAACGTTATTACAGCTACTACTATATGCTCTCTTCCCTAGCTCTTAGAGATATTGCTACATTTCAACTATATATATATATTTTTCAACTAAATATAAGTAATCATGGGGTTTCATCAGTGAACCTGAACATTCCATTTCTGCAATTACAGCTAATGCCCTTCCCATCTCCATATGAGGAAACTGACCATTGCCTTCAGTCTTCCACCTATAGCTTTTAGTTTGCTGGTTGTATGTTGGTGGTGGGGGTGGGGGGGGACGGGTGTACAGGGAGCTTGGAGGGCAGAAAATGGCAGGTGACCCCTCCTCAGGAAGTGAGGAACTGAAGAGCTTCAGAATTCTACAGGCTCCATCTCCTTGGGTTAAGGTGGTGAGACAGGTACCAGAATCACTGCTACTGCCTGGAAATCCCAACCAGTCGTGGGCCTGGAACTCCTTGTGTCTTTAAGAGGAGCAAGAAAATTGCCACCAGGTGGTGCCAAACCACAGCTGAGAGTTGGATTTGATAGTACACCTGAGACTGCCCCACCCGGACCCCTGGCCCAGCCTGAAAGAGGCAAGTTTTCATTATATATTGTAGAAAATGCAGGTATTTCAAGTTGGACAGACCTGGGTTGTATCCCTTTGCTCCCTGGGTTATCGTGAAGTTAAAATGGCACAGTAAAGCCAGTGTAACAGGCAGGAAGCACAGCGCCCAGTGGTTTTAGGCACTTTATAAGTGTTATTTGGTTCTGACCTAGAAGGAAGTGACTTGGCTTGCAATTTGTTCCTTAAATATTGAATTAACTTTTGCTATTGCCACTTTTGCTTCATTGAAAGCAGGGTGACCTTTTCTCACTTGGTGTTAAATCCAACACAGTAAACCTGTTTCCAAAATGAGAATTATCTCTAAATAATGGAACCACATTTTGTTTTTAACTGATCCCCTGGCTTCAGCAAGGCACCCAGTTAGTGCCTGGCATAAACTTGAAAAATGTCATATGTCAGAGACATTTGGAGATGGGAATGCCGTTCTCTGTGGAGGAGCAGAGTTTTGCTGGAAGCTTTACAGGATTTGTCAATAGAAGAAAAGCAACACTGAGTAATAGCGCAAGAGAGACTTAGGACCTGAGAAGCTGGCTTAGCCAAGCAGAGGGACCTGAGAAAGGAAAGAATCTTAGAAGCAGATAACAAGACAGTGGGGTGGGGGGCAGACAGTGCAGCAGCATAGGCTGGCACAACCAAGATGGGTAGGGGAGGAGTATCAGATTTTGTCTACAAATTTTGGTGATAAGGTCAGGGATGGAGGATGAATAAGTATAGGAAAGGTGGCTGAAATGTTGGTATGCTACTAGATAAAGCCAAACCACTATGTAAGGGTAACAGTAAGGCAACCCAAAGAGCCTCAGGCTCTGAACCCACAGATTGGAGTCTGCTTCTGGGCCCATAGATATCTCTGACTTGGGTTGAGCCCTCAGGTCTTTAGACCTATTTGGATCTCTGTTTCCCAAAGGGATCGCTAATGTACCTTCCAGATAAAAATTCTTACAATTACATCTTCATGGATGGGGAAAAAATGAGTGCAAATATTATTCTTTGTATAGTGATTGGGACAGTTTCACATGAGATAGAAGAAAATTGGCATACAGTAAAGAAAAATGGGTACAGCTTTTCCATATATGCAAGTGCCCTCCAGAAATGACCAGTTATTTGATGGGTTAACAAAAGTTACAGAGAAACAGTAGTTAGGAATGAAGTGTGTAGAATGTAGAATAGCTAATCTTCTAGTAATTTTTCAATTGTTCTACTCCTTCTAAAAAAGAATATAGGAGGGCTTCCCTGGTGGCACAGTGGTTGAGAGTCCGCCTGCCGATGCAGGGGACACGGGTTCATGCCCTGGTCTGGGAGGAGGCCACATGCCACGGAGCGGCTGGGCCCGTGAGCCATGGCCACTGAGCCTGTGCGTCCGGAGCCTGTGCTCCGCGGCGGGAGAGGCCACAGCAGTGAGAGGCCCGCGTACCGCAAAAAAAAAAAATAATTAAAAAAAAGATAAATGAAAAAGAATATAGGAAATGTCAGAGAAGATATAGGCATGGGATAAAGCTCGTCTCAGATCCCTTAAAACGGGATTCAGAAACACCTTAATCATCCAACTGCATAATTCCATGATAAATCAGTTTGATGTTCCTATGTATTTCTAAAGAAGATTATGAGATCAGATTTTTTTTTTTTTTTAAATCAGCAGAACCTTATTCTTCAGAGCAGCTCAGCAGACTTTCTGAAGGTAGCCTGTATTTTCCCCAGGATTTTAGTTACCAGAGAAAAAGATAAAACAATGATTTCAGAAACAGGTTTTTTTGAGGCCTATAATACAAGCTAAACTTGAAATTCTGGATTAGGAGATAACATATTTGTAAAAGATGTCTAGAGAGACAGGAATCCTAGTATTGCTGCCTTCTCTAGACCCATGTCCCGGCGGGGGGGCGGGGGTTCCCCCAGGGGAACAGTTCAGATGGTCTAGGCTGTGATGGGGTTGGCTCTGCAGTTGTAAGCTGAAGTCAGAGGGTCCAAAAGTTAAGGGTTTTATTTTTCTTGATCCATTTTAGAAAGAGCCAGATTTGACATTTGCAAACTCAAAACTGCTTTGGTCTGGTTCTGCTATTATCTGTGACTTAATATTCACATCTTAAATTTTAAAACTGTTCTTACTGCTTCCAAAGGGCTGAAAACTACCACTAGAACAAACCAAACTGACTGTAATGGTAGTCTCACTCTCATTGCTAAAATTATTCTTTTAGACCAACAATATTTTCTCTACAAAGGAAACAGATCATATTGTGAAGATGCTTTGAAACGTATAAATATTTTCAGCAATAACATCATTAAACAGTCAGCTTGTGTCACCTTAGATCTTATGTACCTTGTACATTTTCCACACTAGACTAGGTCCTGTGAAGAATGTAATAGAAGATGAGAGTAATGTTCACCAGGGACTTGGAGAGAAATTAAAGATGCATGTTATTTGAGGAAGTATATAGTCAGATGGCAAACAGAGTTTCATTTAACAATATATAAAATAAAGATTTAGAAATGGTAGGAATTAATGTGAACCAAAGTAGATCACATCATGGGGGTGCTGAGACGTGAACTAGTACTTGAAGGAAGGGGAGTGTTTGGAAAGATTGAGGAACAGATAAAATCTCATGTAGGTCAGGCTGTATCTATGTAATGAGAAGGGCTGGAGGAGGAACAAAATGAGAAAATTATAGAGTCAAGGGTAAAGAGTGTAGAATGCATGAGTTTGTTGGGGCTGGGGATGGGAAGAAGGAAGGAGACTGAGGGTTTGGCCTTGGGGGGTACACATTGGGAGCTCAGGCAGGACGGGGTCAAATGAAGCTTAGAGGGCAGGCAGAGGCCTTTGAACTGACTTCACTGTCTTCACCTTGATTCTGGTCTACTCCCAAACCCATCTAATCTATGCTCACAAGGACAGCAAGACAAGGGTTTTCTTGTTGTGGCTGGGAAAGCATTCCCTGCCCCGTCTTCTAATCGCACACATCAGGTCTGAGATTCCACCTTGCTTTAAAGCTATTCAAGCCATCGTGGTAGCAGACATTTAGGACTTTCCTCACTTCCAAAATGTCATTTGAAGTCTTTTTGTTGCTCTTTGTGCTAGACCAGGTCAAACAGGACTTAGTAGCTGGAAGGCTTCATTCTTTTTTTTTTGACTCATTATTATTTTTTATACAGCAGGTTCATATTAGTGATCTATTTTATACATGTATAGATGTCATATGTTTATTGTATATATGTCAATCCCAATCTCCTAATTCATCCCCCCACCACCACCCCTGCCCCCCTGCCCAGCTTTCCCCCTTGGTGTCCATACGTCTTTCTCTACATCTGTGTCTCTATTTCTGCCTTGCAGACCAGTTCATCTGTACCATTTTTCGATTCCACATATATGCGTTAATATACAATGCTTGTTTTTCTCTTTCTGACTTACTTCAATCTGTATGACAGTCTCTAGGTCCATCCACATCTCTACAAATGACCCAATTTCTTTCCTTTCTATGGCTGAGTAATATTCCATTGTATATATGTAACATATCTTCTTTATCCATTCATCTGTCGATGGGCATTTAGGTTGCTTCCACGACCTGGCTATCGTAAATAGTGCTGCAATGAATACTGGGGTGCATGTGTCTTTTTGAATTATGGTTTTCTCTGGGTATATACCTAGTAGTGGGATTGCTGCATCATATGGTAGTTCTAATTTTAGTTTTTTAAGGAACCTCCATACTGTTCTCCGTAGTGGCTGTATCAATTTACATTCCCACCAACAGTGCAAGATGGTTCCCTTTTCTCCACACCCTCTCCAGCATTTATTGTTTGTAGATTTTCTGATGATGCCCATTCTAACCAGTGTGAGGTGATAACTCATTGTAATTCTGATTTGCATTTCTCTAATAATTAGTGATGTTGAGCAGCTTTTCATGTGCCTCTTGGCCATCTGTATGTCTTCTTTGGAGAAATGTCTATTTAAGTCTTCGGCTCATTTTTTGATTGGGTTGTTTATTTTTTAAATATTGAGCTACATGAGCTGTATATATACTTTAGAGATTAATCCATTGTCCGTTGCTTTGTTTGCAAATATTTTCTCCCATTCTGAGGGTTGTCTTTCCGTCTTGTTTATAGTTCCTTTGCTGCGCAAAAGCTTTGAAGTTTCATTAGCTCCCATTTGTTTATTTTGTTTTATTTCCATTACTCCAGGAGGTGGGTCAAAAAGATCTTGCTGTGATTTATGTCATAGAGTGTTCTTCCTATGTTTTCCTCTAAGAGTTTTATAGTGTCCAGTCTTACACTTAAGTCTTTAATCCATTTTGAGTTGAATTTTTTGTATGGTGTTAGAGAGTGTTCTAATTTCATTCTTTCACAAGTAGCTGTCCAGTTTTCCCAGCACCACTTATTGAAGAGACTGTCTTTTCTCCATTGTATATCCTTGCATCCTTTGTCATAGATTAGTTGACCATAGGTGCGTGGGTTTATCTCTGGGCTTTCTATCCTGTTCCATTGATCTATGTTTCTCTTTTTGTGCCAGTGCCATATTGTCTTGATTACTGTAGCTTTGTAATATAGTCTGAGGTCAGGAAGTCTGATTCCTCCAGCTCCATTTTTTCCCCTCAAGACTGCTTTGGCTATTCGGGGTCTTTTGTGTCTCCGTACAAATTTTAAGATTTTTTGTTCCAGTTCTGTAAAAAATGCCATTGGTAATTTGATAGGGATTGCATTGAATCTGTAGATTGCTTTGGGTAGTATAGTCATTTTCACAATATTGATTCTTCCAATCCAAGAACATGGTATATCTCTCCATCTGTTTGTGTCATCTTTAATTTCTTTCATCAGTGTCTTATAGTTTTCTGGATACAGGTCTTTTACCTCCTTAGGTAGGTTTATTCCTAGGTATTTTATTCTTTTTGTTGCAATGGTGAATGGGATTGTTTCCTTAATTTCTATTTCTGGTCTTTCGTTGTTAGTGTATAGGAACGCAAGAGATTTCTGTGCATTCATTTTGTATCCTGCATCCTTACCAAATTCATTGATTAGCTCTAGTAGTATTCTGGTGGCATTTTTAGTATTCTCTATGTATAGTATCATGGCATCTGCAAACAGTGACAGTTTTACTTCTTCTTTGCCAATTTGTATTCCTTTTATTTCTTTTTCTTCTCTGATTTCCATGGCTATGACTTCCAAAACTATGTTGAATAATATGGCGAGAGTGGGCAACCTTGTCTTGTTCCTGATCTTAGAGGAAATGCTTTCAGTTTTTCACCATTGATAATGATGTTTGCTGTGGGTTTGTTGTATATGGCCTTTATTATGTTGAGGTAGGTTCCCTCTATGCCCACTTTCTGGAGAGTGTTTATCATAAGTGGGTGTTGAATTTTGCCAAAAGCTTTTTCTGCATGTATTGACACGATCATATGGTTTTTCTCCATCAGTTTGTTAATATGGTGTGTCAGATTGATTGATTTGCATATACTGAAGAATCCTTGTATCTCTGGGATAAATCCCACTTAATCATTGTGTATGATCTTTTTAATGTATTGTTGGATTCTGTTTGCTAGTATTTTGTGAGGATTTTTGCATCTATATTCATCAGGTATATTGGTCTTTAATTTTCCTTTTTGTAGTATCTTTGTCTAGTTTTGGTATCAGGGTGACGGTGGCCTTGTAGAATGAGTTTGGGAGTGTTCCTTCCTCTGCAATTTTTTGGAAGAGTTTGAGAAGGATGGATGTTAGCTCTTCTCTAAATGTTTGATAGAATCACCCATGAAGTCATCTGGTCCTGGACTTTTGTTTTTTGGAAGATTTTTAATTACAGTTTCAATATCATTACTTGTGATTGGTCTGTTCATATTTTCTGTTTCTTCCTGGTTCAGTCTTGGAAGGTTATACCTTTCTAAGAACTTGTCCATTTCTTCCAGGTTGTCCATTTTATTGGCATAGAGTTACTTGTAGTAGTCTCTTATGATGCTTTGTATTTGTTCAGTGTCCGTTGTAACTTCTCCTTTTTCATTTCTAATTTTATTGATTTGAGTCCTCTCCCTCTATTTCTTGATGAGTCTGGCTAAAGGTTTATTAATTTTCTTTAACTTCTCAAAGAACCAGATTTTAGTTTTATTGATCTTTGCTATTGTTTTATTTGTTTCTATTTCATTTATTTCTGCTCTGATCTTTATGATTTCTTTCCTTCTGCTAACTTTGGGTTTTGTTTGTTCTTCTTTCTCTGATTCCTTTAGGTGTGAGGTTAGATTGTTTATTTGAAATTTTTCTTGTTTCTTTAGGTAGGATTGTATTGCTATAAACTTCCCTCTTCGAACTGCTTTTGCTGCATCCCATAGATTTTGGATTGTCGTGTTTTCATTGTCATTTGTCTCTAGGTATTTTTTGATTTCCTCTTTGATTTCTTCAGTGATCTCTTGGTTATTTAGTAATGTATTTGTTTAGCCTCCATGTGTTTGTATTTTTTACAGATTTTTTCCTGTAATTGATATCTAGTCTCATAGTGTTGTGGTCAGAAAAAATGCTTGATATTATTTCAATTGCCTTAAATTTACCAAGGCTTGATTTGTGACCCAAGATGTGATCTCTCCTGGAGAATGTTCCATGTGCACTTGAGAAGAAAGTGTATTCTGCTGTTTTCAGATAGAATGTCCTATAAATATCAATTAAACTTAACTGGTCTATTGCATCATTTAAATCTTGCATTTCCCTATTGATATTCTCTCTGGATGATCTGTCCATTGGTGTAAGTGAGGTGTTAAAGTCCCCCACTATTATTGTGTTACTGTCGATTTCCTCTTTTATAGCTGTTAGCAGTTACCTTACATATTGAAGTTCTCCTATGTTGGGTGCATATATATTTGTAATTGTTATATCTTCTTCTTGGATTGATCCCTTAATCATTATGTAGTGTCCTTCCTTGTCTCTTATAACATTCTTTATTTTAATTTCTATTTTATCTGATTTGAATATTGCTACTGCAGCTTTCTTTTGATTTCCATTTGCATGGAATATCTTTTTCCATCCCCTCACTTTCAGTCTGTGTGTCCCTAGGTCTGAAGTGGATCTCTTGTAGACAGCATATATATGGGTCTTTTTTTTGTATCCATTCAGTGAGCCTGTGTCTTTTGCCTGGAGCATTTAATCCATTCACCTTTAAGGTAATTATCAATATGTATATTCCTATTACCATTTACTTAATTGTTTTGGGTTTGTTTTTGTAGGTCCTTTTCTTCTCTTGTGTTTCCTACTTAGAGAAGTTCCTTTAGCATTTGTTTTAGAGCTGGTTTGGTGCTACTGAATTCTCTTAGCTTTTGCTTGTCTGTAAAGCTTTTTTTTTTTTTTGCGGTACGCGGGCCTCTCACTGTTGTGGCCTCTCCCGTTGCAGAGCACAGGCTCCAGACGCGCAGGCTCAGCAGCCATGGCTCACGGGCCCAGCCGCTCCACGGCATGTGGGATCTTCCCAGACCGGGGCATGAACCCACGTCCCCTGCATCGGCAGGCGGACTCTCAACCACTGGGCCACCAGGGAAGCCCTGTAAAGCTTTTGATTTCTCTGTCGAGTCTGAATGAAATTCTTGACAGGTAGAGTAATCTTAGTTGTAGTTTCTTCTGTTTAATCACTTTAAATATATTGTGTCACTCCGTTCCAGCTTGTAGAGTTTCTGCTGAGAAATCAGTTGTTAACCTTATGGGAGTTCCCTTGTATGTTATTTGTCGTTTTTCCATTGTTACTTTTAATAATTTTTCTTTGTCTTTTTGTCAGTTTGATTACTGTGTGTCTTGGCGTGTTTCTCCTTGGGTTTATCCTGCCTGGGACTCTCTGTGCTTCCTGAACTTGGGTGGCTATTTCCTTTCCCATGTTAAGGAGGTTTTCGACTATAATCTCTTCAGATATTTTCTGGGTCCTTTCTCTCTCTCTTCTCCTTCTGAGACCCCTATAATGCAAATGTTGGTGCATTTAATCTTGTCCCTGTGGTCTCTTAGGCTGTCTTCATTTCTTTTCATTCTTTTCTCTTTATTCTGTTCCGTGGCAATGAATTCCACCCTTCTGTCTTCCAGGTCACTTCTGTGTTCTTCTGCCTCAGTTATTCTGCTATTGATTCCTTCTAGTGTAGTTTTCATTTCAGTTATTGTATTGTTCATCTCTGCTTGTTTGTTCTTTAATTCTTCTAGGTCTTTGTTAAACATTTCTTGCATCTTCTCAATCCTCACCTCCATTCTTTTTCTGAGGTCCTGGATCATCTTCGTTATCCTCATTCTGAATTCTTTTTCTGGAAGGTTGCCTATCTCCACTTCATTCAGTTGTTTTTCTAGGGTTTTATGTTGTTCCTTCATCTGCTACATAGTCCTCTGCCTTTTCATTTTGTCTGTCTTTCTGTGAATGTGGTTTTTGTTCCACAGGCTGCAGGGTTGTAGTTCTTCTTGCTTCTGCCCTTTGCCCTCTGGTGGATGAGACCATCTAAGAGGCTTGTGCAAGCTTCTTGATGGGAGAGACTGATGGTGGGTAGAGCTGACTGTTGCTCTGGTGGGCAGAGCTCAGTAAAACTTTAATCTGCTTGTCTGCTGACTGGTGGGGTTGAGTTCCCTCCCTGTTGGTTGTTTGGTCTAAGGCAACCCAGTACTGGAGGCTCCAGTCTCTTTGGTGGGGCTGATTGAGGACTCCAGGAGGGCTTATGGCAAGGAGTACTTCCCAGAACTTCTGCTTCCAGTGGCCTTGTCCCCACGGTGAGCCACAGCCACCCCCCGCCTCTGCAGGAGACCCTCTAACACTAGCATGTAGGTCTAGCTCAGTCTCCTATGAGGTCACTGCTCCTTCCCCCTGTGTCCCGTTGTGCACACTACTTTGTGTGTGCCCTCCAAGGGTGGAGTCTCTGTTTTCCCCAGTCCTGTTGAAGTCCTGCAATCAAATCCCGCTAGCTTTCAAAGTCTAATTCTCTGGGAATTCCTTCTCCCATTGCTGGACCCCCAAGTTGAGAAGCCTGATGTGGGACTCAGAACCTTCACTCCAGTGGGTAGACTTCTGTGATAGTAAGTGTTCTCCAGGTTGTGAGTCACCTACCCAGCTGTCATGGGATTTGATTTTATTGTGATTGCGCCCCTCCTACCATCTCACTGCAGCTTCTCCTTTGTCTTTGGATGTGGAGTATCTTTTTTGGTGAGTTCCAGTGTCTTCCTGTTGATGATTGTTCAGCAGTTAGTTGTGATTCTGGTGCTCTCGCAAGAGGGAGTGAATGCATGTCCTTCTACTCCACCATCTTGAACCAGTGGAAGGCTTCATCCTTGTCTCAGGTCAACTCATCCTCTTTCGAGCTTGATAAGCTGCGTATTAAGCTGGGAAATAGTAACCGTGGAATAAGAATAAATGACCATGATATTCATGGAAACCTTAACCTTAAGTAGGTAAACCTTATTTTTCCCCTCTTTTATGGGCCAGTTGCTCTCATTTGTATCTATAGTATGCACTTTAGAAGGAGATAAAAAAATGACATAAAATTTTTTTATATTAATAGTCTAAGACATCTGCTAGAAGCCTAAAAATAACTTTATAAAGATTCTAAATACACAGCCATAATTATTTTTAAAAGCTTAAAGCTATTTTTAAAGCTTTCATAATTTGGGTAATTCTGAAATAAAATGGCAATGCTTACTGCAAAGATGAATTATGTTGAACTCAGTTTAGCATCTGCACAGTTGTTTTATATATATGTATATAGCTCCTAATAGTCAAGGGTTCAGAGGAATTTATTTTACTGGACCTGGCATTATTTTATTTTCTCATAAATTCTGAACAAGTATAAATGTAGCAGAAATATTGTCAATGAGTAAAATATTGAGTCCAACAGAACACTTGAATACACCAAAGAGAAAAAGGCTTTCACAGTTTTAGACATTTTCCTATCTGCTTATAATCTTTCAGCTAATTCAGCATGATCGTATTTTAGAGTAAATGTGCTCATCACATTGATGGATTAAAAATTCACCATACCATTTAGATTCTGAAAGATGTGGGGAAATTTTGAATTGTTTTCCTTAGATGGATTAAGAAGCCATCATGCCTTTTGTATTCTGAAGGATGGAAAATGTTGAATACTTCTAAAATGTTTTCATTTATATTTTAATGAAGATCTTCAATGGCAATAACAGCATATACAACATTTATCTTTTTTCTACTTGCAAAAGAAAAATAGATCTTTATTGAAGAAATGTTTATGATTCAGAAAATAAGAAGTAAGATAATTTATTTTTATAGATTTGTTTTTGAATATGAACTGTGTATGTTAGTACCACAGATTTAAGCATGACAGACATAGTGGAAGTCTTTGAGAAGTTAATTATCTCTTGGATAACTGAACTAACAATTGAAATAAGGTGTGTAGTAGTAGTATAATGGGCAAAGTGCAGGATGCCAAGGTAGGATACAAGGAACACCTGATAAGGTGGAGCTCAGTGGGTTGGTAGTGATGTAAGTGGAACCTGAAAGATGAGTATGAATTCTTTAAGTGAAAGGGTAGTGGGAGTTGATGTTTCAACTAGAGGGGACAGAACATTTGAAGCCTTTAATGAGAGACAGCATGACAAAATTGAGGAATATTAGGGAGTCCAGTTGATCAGTTAACATTCTTGGTGGTTTTGCATATATTATTCCTGTCTCTTTTGAAAGATATGTTGAAATACAGTTTAACACACTTTGGATCATACTTTTCTGCCTACTTTATTCACTTAGTCATAAATTGTGTTTATTGGCCCACATCATTGCAATTCTCCTATATAAAGTTAAATGGCAGCACAATTATCTGTGTAACTATAATCTCATAATTAACCAGTCCCCTCTCATTGAATATACTGTGTCTAATTTTTCTTTATTATAAAAAGAATATTTTAATAAACATTTTATATGTACTTCTGATTATTTCCATAGTAGCAAATGTAATGCGATTTCAAATAAACAACCCAATCCCCAATTTAACACTCACCAACAAGAATTAGTGTCCTTTAAGGCTCTTTATTGAGCAGCATTTATTGAAAAACCTCACATGTGGGACATAGACACACTGCCCTCAGCAGACATGAACTGACTTGGAGCCATACTCTAAGGCCTGAGTATTTAAATATTATGACACATTCTCTTAGCAAAGCCTGTTCCATGGCTCAGCAGTCTCTAGCTGTATCCTAAAAAAATCCTGGAATTGGACTTCAGGGAAAGCTTGAAGCGGTTTTAGTCTCTGATCACATTCTTTAAAATAAGGATTTCAGTAACATTTGCAAAATGCAGAAATCTTGACTCCATGACAAATTCCAGTAGTTTGCTCTCATACCACGGATTGGTGGTCACCTCTGCAGCCAGGGACATGGCACATTGTTTAGAGCTTGAAATGGTTCATTGCATAAGATCTTGTGTAAAGTACCTTCACACACAAAAAAGTAAGTTAAAGAAGCAAATAAAGAAGTCAGCTACAACACTGAATGTCTCAGATTTTAAAAAAAGAAAAAGAGCACTGAATTCAAAGTCAGAAGGCCCAGTGTTGGTCTTCCTCCCTCCTCACAACGTAAGTTCCTTGAGGTCAGGGAGCAGGATCTGTCATCTCTGTGTCCCTCTATTGCCTATGAGTGCCCATCAAATGGCACTCAGTACAATCAGATTGATGAATGAATGAGTGAATATGGTTTACAGCAATGTGGACATAGTTCTTGTAAGCCTGCCAACCTAAGAGGGGCTGTTAACATGGGGATAGAAGGGGTACCGACCCCAACAGAATTTCCACCCCTTTGTTCAGGGACATGTATGTACAATTTAGTTTTTAATCTCTTAAACATAACTTGAGGAAATGAGCCTTTGAATAAATATGAGTTGTTTACACAATTTTATCTTTTGTGTGTGTGTATGTTTTAAGCATTGTTTTTCATTAGTGTTATTGCAACTAAGTCTTGTAACTTGAGAAGAGATAGAGCATCCTAATGTTCCTTCCTGGGTACAGGCTTAGGACCAGGCTGCAGAGAAGGCTTTTCCTAAATAGTAAAAATTTTCCTCAAAATGAGGTGGGTAGAGGGATAAATTGGGAGATTGGACTTGACATATACACACTACTATGTATAAAATAGATAACCAACAAAGACCTACTATATAGCACAGGGAACTCTACTCAATACTCTGTAATGGCCTATACGGGAAAAGTATCTAAAAAAAGAGTAGATATATGTATGTGTATAAGTGAATCACTTTGCTATCCATCTGAAACTAATACAACATGGTAAATCAACTATACTCCAGTAAAATTTTTAAATAATGTCATAATATAATACAAATTTTAATAAATATTTAATTAAAAAAATGACACATCTTAGATGGAAGTGACACTGCAACCCTGTCATTTTAGGATCATCATCTATTAGAGAAAAGCTTGATCATGAACCTCAGGTACTTGAAAGAGAACTAGTGAAAATCATTAAAAGAAAAGTGAAAGGAAAAGAAATCATAGACCTACAGGAGTCTTAGAATAAAGATTTGGTGATAGACATTTTACAAACCAAGGCAGCGTGGGAGGTCTTCAATTTATATTTTTAAATGTGAGCAGATGGCCTAAGCATTCTTATAGAAAGTGGATGTGTGTGTCTGTGTGATGAAAGTGTAGTTCATGAAGGCTGTTCCTTTGCAGGTGGGAATAATATGAGCTTACTCACTTTGCAGTGATAGGAGAGCTAAAATCTAATCCTCAAAATATTTCACATATGGTGACCCAGTTCTTCTTATTTTCTTATTAATTGCCTGGAGAGTTGTTCTTTCTGTACATTCGACGATTTGAGTGAAAAGGTAGTATTTTCAAAAGAAATTTGAATGTCAAGCATATAAAGATCAGACATGTCATAGTAGAACCATATTGTGTGGCTCTAATGGTACTGGATGTCATGGGAATTAGGAGGGGCAAAAAGTGAAGGCACACTTCCTGCTACAGATCTACTTTGAGAGGCAAAACTACCTTGGAATTAATGAAGAAGGCCAATTAATAAGTGTCTTTCTCATGTGTGTGTAGATTACGTCACTGTGATTACATCACTGTTGTTGTTTTCCCTTGAAAGATGGTATAGGGTTAAGAATGCAGACTCTGGAGCCAGAAAGCTTGAGTTCAGATCCTGGCTCTGCTGCTTCCTAGCTGTGTGACCTTGGGGAAATCACTTAATCTTCCTGTGCTTTGGTTCCCTCACTAGGAAAATGAAGGGGTCAGGCAGGAGAATAATAGTACCTATTGACAGGGATGTTTGGGAGAAATAAATTTTATATATATATATATATATATATATATATATATATATAGAGAGAGAGAGAGAGAGAGAGAGAGAGAGAGAGAGAGAGAGAGACAGAGAGACAGAGAGACAGAGAGAGAGACAGAGAGACAGAGAGAGAGAGACAGAGAGTTTAGAGCAGTGACTGGCACATTGTAATTGCTACATAAACATAGTGATTGCCTTTATTATTACTTACTTGTTATTATTCTGATATAATACAGGTAACTAGAGTCTGATTTTCTTTTTTGGACAGATATACCAAAAAGATATTTTTGTTGTCATAGACCATGATCATCCTTCATATGGTGACTGCACAGTGTTGTTTTTTTCAAATATACTTCTTCCCCACAACCCCCAGTAACCCCTCTTACCAGACCTTACTATCTGCCTGCACCTTTCTTTGGAGCCAGATATATTTACCCACATTAACTGCTTTTCATGAAAAGAAAAAGAACACCTTTTTAAAAAAAGTTAAGACAAACTTTTAGGGCTTTACCTAACAATCTCACATTAGTATTTTAAGATTTTTTTGGATACATTCATGTTTATTCAACCTATAAACGGCAATTCAATTCCGGCACCTACTTGCCAGTACTGTGCATGTCACTGGGAGTTTAGAAAGATGAATAAAACAGTTGTTATTAGAGAGATTAAGATCCAGTGGGTTCAGACATTCACATATATGATAGATTATTTGATAAACTTCAATCACTTCACCCATATCCCCTTAGTCTTGATCTATCTCCATTTACAATTCCTAATTTTTAAATGAGTCCCTCTACGCCATATGGCAACATTCCTCTTCCTTTGTTCTCTGTCCCAGCTTTTTTTAAAAACTCTGTTCCAGCTTCATCTCTTTGGCATTGCCAAAATACACACAGTCCTCCAGGTAAATCTGGCAGGATCAGGTTCCACTTTGTTACAAATATGCTTTGTGAGGATTTTGCTGCTGGAATTGAAATCAACCGGACAGTGGGCCAAATATTTAGGAAATCATGTGCAACAACTCTTAGAACTATTTGTTCATTTAAAAAAATAATTCCTTTTCTTGTACTAAGAACAGCAATGTATGTCCATAGCTCAAAAGTAAGAAAATATAAAATAGAATAAAGAGACAAAAAACATTTATAGTCTCAACACCAGAAAGATCATAGCTACCATTCATATTCTGGTATATTTCTTTCTCCTCCTCTGTCACCTAACAGATTTGGGACTAAACTGTTGTCTTTTTCTGCTTTTGAAACTTAATGTTACTAAAATGTGAGCACATTCCCCATGCCATGAACTATTCTTGAAGGCTCCATCTGATGTATTTTATTATGATTTACTTAATCACTCTTTTTTTATAAGAAGAGACCATAGTACTCAGATAATACATTGACCTGGTTTCCCCTTAGTACCTTATAAAACATTACTCTTTGAGTCACACAGCACTTCCTTATCTCATGTTCTTTTCCAATCAGTCTCTCTTCTTAAACAGTTCAATGTTAATGGAAAATGTACAAGACTTAGGGTCAGCTATTCTAATGCTAGATTGTGTGGTATTCAGCAAGTCACTTCCTCTGACTTAGCTTCAGCTCTCTCATCTGCGAGATGGGGTAACATTCCCTTCCTTGGTTACAGTGCAGTTGCTGTGCAGATGAAATGAGATGGTGAATGTGAAATTGTTTTACAAATTATAAAACTAGGGATTCTTCTCTTTCTGTGCTTAACTTTTCTAACCCAAACCCAAAGACAACAGTGATTCTGTTTTTTCTTTTTAGCAGAGAAGGCTGCATTAAGATGCTGAGAAAGAGCATTATTCAACTACTTGACCTCCCAAAGGATTTATTAATGTTTAACCTCAACTTACCCCTTTCCCACAGTGACCTGATTTATCTGACTATTTAAAACTAAGGTTACTTGGATGGTGAAAGTACAATCTCAAATGTCCATTAGGGAGAGCAAATCTATTGATGAGAGACAACTTTAGTTATTTCTTTCCAGTGACCTTCCTTATCCTTACCATAGAATAGAACCTTACAGTAGTAACAATAATATTAATATAATAATTACAATATATTAAGTACCTACAAAGTGACACCTAGGTGCTTCATATATCAGTTTAAATCTTAACAGTCCTGCAAGTTATATATTGGGGTGAAAAGCCTATCATTAGGCCAAAATCGCTTAGAAAATAAATCTAGAGAAGATCTTAACTATATCAGTCTTTTTTTTTTTAACATCTTTATTGGAGTATAATTGCTTTACAATGGTGTGTTAGTTTCTGCTTTATAACAAAGTGAATCAGTTATACATATACATATGTTCCCATATCTCTTGCATCTCCCTCCCTCCCACCCTCCCTATCCCACCCCTCTAGGTGGTCACAAAGCACCGAGCTGATCTTCCTGTGCTATGCGGCTGCCTCCCACTAGCTATCGGTTTTACATTTGGTAGTGTATATATATCCATGCCACTCTCTCACTTTGTCCCAGCTTACCCTTCCCCCTCCCCATATCCTCAAGTCCATTCACTAGTAGGTCTGTGTCTTTATTCCCGGCTTACCCGTAGGTTCTTCATGACCTTTTTTTTTTTCCTTCTTAGATTCCATATATATGTGTTAGCATACGGTATTTGTTTTTCTCTTTCTGACTTACTTCACTCTGTATGACAGACTCTAGGTCTATCCACCTCATTACAAATAGCTCAATTTCATTTCTTTTTATGGCTGAGTAATATTCCACTGTATATATGTACCACATCTTCTTTATCCATTCATCTGTTGATGGACACTTAGGTTGCTTCCGTGTCCTGACTATTGTAAATAGAGCTGCAGTGAAGATTTTGGTACATGACTCTTTTTGAATTATGGTTTTCGCAGGGTATGTGCCCAGTAGTGGGATTGCTGGGTCGTATGGTAGTACTATTTGTAGTTTTTGAAGGAAATTCCATACTGTTCTCCATAGTGGCTGTATCAATTTACATTCCCACCAACAGTGCAAGAGGGTTCCCTTTTCTCCACACCCTCTCCAGCATTTATTGTTTCTAGATTTTTTTTTTTTAAACATCTTTATTGGAGTATAATTGCTTTACAATGGTATGTTAGTTTCAGCTTCACAACAAAATGAATCAGTTATATATATACATATGTTCCCATATCTCTTCCCGCTTGCGTCTCCCTCCCTCCCACCCTCCCTATCCCACCCCTCCAGGCGGTCACAAAGCACCGAGCTGATCTCCCTGTGCTATGCGGCTGCTTCCCACTAGCTATCTACCTTACGTTTGGTAGTGTATATATGTCCATGCCTCTTTATCGCTTTGTCACCGTTTACCCTTCCCCCTCCCCATAGCCTCAAGTCCATTCTCTAGTAAGTCTGTGTCTTTATTCCTGTTTCACCCCTAGGTTTTTCATGACATTTTTTTTTCTTAAATTCCATATATATGTGTTAGCATACGGTATTTGTCTCTCTCTTTCTGACTTACTTCACTCTGTATGACAGACTCTAGGTCTATCCACCTCATTACAAATAGCTCAATTTCGTCTCTTTTTATGGCTGAGTAATACTCCATTGTATATATGTGCCACATCTTCTTTATCCATTCATCCGATGATGGACACTTAGGTTGTTTCCATCTCTGGGCTATTGTAAATAGAGCTGCAATGAACATTTTGGTACATGACTCTTTTTGAATTATGGTTTTCTCAGGGTATATGCCCAGTAGTGGGATTGCTGGGTCATATGGTAGTTCTATTTGTAGCTTTTTAAGGAACCTCCATACTGTTCTCCACAGTGGCTGTATCAATTCACATTCCCACCAACAGTGTAAGAGGGTTCCCTTTTCTCCACACCCTCTCCAGCATTTATTGTGTCTAGATTTTTTGATGATGGCCATTCTGACTGGTGTGAGATGGTATCTCATTGTAGTTTTGATTTGCATTTCTCTAATGATTAATGATGTTGAGCATTCTTTCATGTGTTTGTTGGCAATCTGTATATCTTCTTTGGAGAAATGTCTATTTAGGTCTTAATTAGAAAGAAAGTAGGCTTAAGAGGAGATACCAAAGGCAAATGTAATCACTAAGGGAACTAACAAAAGGAAATGTAAAACAAAGACAATTCTCCGGCATGGCCGCCCTCTAGTGGGAGGCAGAGAGCAAGAGACTTTGGATCCCTCCTGCATGTCTCTGCTCTAGCCCTTCTCCCACTGCGCTGTGGGTATTGGCTAAGGGAATGTCCTCCATCCCAAACCTGAGCGCACTACCACAGAACCAATGCCTTGATCACTTTTTTATATTGAACTTTTAAAGTTCTGTTAAGGTATAATTGATAAATGGTGCACAACTAAAGTGTACAATTTGATAAGTTTTGACATGAAACCATCCACACGATAAAATTAATGAATGTAACAATCACACTCCTTTTTCCCTTTGAACTCCTCCTTCATCTCTTTGCCTCTGGCCCACCTCTAGGCAATTCCTATATGCTTTCTGTCATTATTGCTTGGCTCACCTTTTCTAAAATTTCATGGAAATGGAATCATACAGTAACTGCTTTTTTTTGCATGTGTGTAGCTTATTTCACTCAGTGTAATTGTTTTCAAATTTTAAGCTTACGTCTTATGTATCAATAGTTGACTTTTTTATTGATCAGCTGCATTCCATTGTATGAATATACCACAGTTTGTTTATCCATTCATCTGTCGATGGGTGTGTAAGTTTTCCTTCGTTGCATTAACAGATTATCCCCAAAGTTAGTGGTTTAAAACAAGCATTCATTATCTAACAGTTTCTGCGAGCCAGAAATTTGGGGGTGGCTTAGCTGGGTCCTTTTGCCTCAGAGCTTCTCATGAGATTGCTGTGGATATTTTGGCTGGGTCTGCCATCATCTGAAGGCTTTACCAGGGCTGGAGGATCCACTTCAAAAATGGCCTTTTTAATCTGCTGTTTCAAATACTGTGCCTTGCGCTATTGTGTATTCATTAAATGTGTGTTGTGGAGTAGGCTGAGCTCGGATTATGGACATCCTTAGATTTTAGGCTAAGCAAACTGAACATTTCCTCTGCTCTTCCTCCACATTGAGGTATGGCGAATCAGTGCAGGTGTTTGGATGGGAATGCTATAACAACCTATCCTATAGAAGTCTGGGTTCAATGACAGGAGTTGGCACATTTTTTGGTGGGGTAAGCAATAACAAAGTGGGCAGTGCTAGTCAGAAAAGTTCAGGATTTTATTTTCTTGGTCTTATCCTTGAAGCAGAAGTTCCTATGGAAGAGGATCAAAATCATAGATGTTCAAGAGGTATCTAACCCCATTCTCTTTTAATTCTTGAATCTTAAAGACATGCTAAAAGCGTGGGCTTCATTATTATTTATTTATTTATTTATTTTTTGTGGTACGTGGGCCTCTCACTGTTGTGGCTTCTCCCGTTGCGGAGCACAGGCTCTGGAAGCGCAGGCTCAGCAGCCATGGCTCACGGGCCCAGCCACTCTGCGGCGTGTGGGATCCTCCCGGACCGGGGCATGAACCCGTGTCCCCTGCATCGGCAGGCGGACTCTCAACCACTGCGCCACCAGGGAAGCCCGGGCTTCATTATTTATTAGCTTTACAGATCTGGTAATGATTGCTGTGTGACACAGACAGGTAATATATTTCTCTCTGAGCTTTGATTTCCCCATGTCCCAAATAAACAATATTGACTAGCTAACTTCTGCAGTCCTTTTGAGTTTTAGGATTATGTATTAGAAGTAGGTAGAATTATGAATTGCAGAGGGATCACCAAAGTACAAGAGTCTCGTATAGCTGACTCCCATATGTGACCACTTCCCAAAACAGAATGATGGAGACACTAGCGTTATGGCTCAATGGTAATGTTTAATCTGTATGCAAAGACATTTTCCTTACTCCTTTGATCCTCCATTAGGGGGTCACCTTAGGCTGTAGAGGCTGGGAAAGGAAAGAAGTGGGTTAAACCTGTCATTGTACTTTTGCTCCTAACTCAAGTGACGGCCAAGTGTCATTTACTGAACATGGAAGGGGAAGGACATGATCTAATAGCAATTAAATGTTGTGGACACACCAGCAGTGCTGATCATTTAAAACTCAGACCCATTAAAATATCTTCTTGCCCTGTGATTTTGTATATTTTGTAGATCACAGTTTTGTTGAGTTTTATTTTCTCCGGTGAGTATTATAATAAAGTAATAGATATTGTATTACTTAGGGTTCTCCAGAGAAACAGCACCAATAGATATATAATAAGTATATTATATATAATAAATGTTTATAAATAAATAAACTATGTATATACTTATATATAAAGACTTATTAGAAGGAATTGGCTCATGTAATTATGGAGGCTGACAAGTCCAAAATCTGCAGAGCTAATAATCTCAGTTCAAGTACAAAGACTGGAAGCTGCTGTAGTACAAGAAAGAGCCAGTGTTCAGTTGGAAAGCTGTCTGACAGGAGAATTCTCTCTTACTGGGGGCGGGAGGGTAGGCCTTTTGCTCAACTCAGCCTTCAACTGATTGGATGAGGCCCACCCACACTATGAAGGGCAGTATGCTTTCCTCAGTTTACCGATCAAAACGTTACTCTCATCCAAAAATATCCTTACAGAAACAACCAGAATAATGTTTGCCCAAATATCTGGGCATCCTGTGACCCAGTCAAGTTGACACATAAAGTTAACCATCACAGGTATACTGATTATGCTTTTTTTCTTTTAAACTACACAGAGCACCACCACTACCCTGCCTTCCCCAAATTCTGCTTATGGCCAGTCCAAGGCTATGTTACATAAGCACTTGAGAACAAGAACCCTTTCCTAAAGGAAGGGAGCATCTTCCCCAAATTACATTCCTACATGTGACCACTGAATGTAGAATAGAACTCTTTAGTATAGACCTTTGTTTATCACTTCAGAACTGGGCTGGTCCAAGCATCAAAAACACCTTTGTAAATGCTGTTTCTTTGTTCCTAGAGTTTCACATCATCATCCTTACCTCTCTTTCTCCTTCTAAAATTTATTAAGTATCTATTTATTAAGTATGCTATGTAAAGTAATACAACTATAAAATGATCCCTATTTTTTCTCTGTAGGCTTTAAAAATGTTCTATAAAGTGGCATCTATTGTGATGTCAGTGAGTCCCCCTGGATTTTTAATTTTATGTAAAAAATTGGAATGATTTGTGTGAATCATTGTGATGAGCCATGGTGTGCTTTTACAGCTCATACTAAGATAGTCTCATAGAGAATTTCTAAAATAATCTGAGAGGTTAATTTGTAGCACTATGTTACTGTGTATTTAGACGGAAAGAGTGGTGTTCATTGGTGTAAAATTTTAGCAAAGAATCCTTGAGTTTCAGTACAGGGGTTGAAATACCATAAGCTGGTATAAAGTGCCGACTTTGTACTTATTTGGGTTTTGTTGGTCATTATAAAACTTGGTGCTCTTACATGATGCATTTTCTTCTATTATGCCCTTCTGGTGAGTTTTAGTGGCCGTTCTCTCTCCTAAATCACCTGCAAGTTCATCAACATCACTAAACAACAAAAGGTACATAGAGCTTGCTTCTGTCTATGATCATGATGGATTTTTCCTGTTACAAGAGTTTCTCAAATGGGCCTATGGTTGATCACCTGGGTACTCAAGGCAGAAAATCTAAGTGTTGAACACCAAGAATCATTTAGAGAAGATTGTTAGTTTCATGATCTGGGAGAATGGAAGAAGGGAAAGAGCTCATATTCTGCAATTAAAAAATCTCTTTCAAGAAGAAAGGAAAATCAAGGGAGAAGGGAAATAGGAGTTGCGTTTATTAATAACTTTCATTCCGGATCTGGATTACTATATGTGAGGGTTCTGAAGAATCCTGGTGTCCTAACTCATCCTCATTATTTTTATTCATTTGTTCAGTTAATTGTCCGTCATATTCTAGGCACTGTGGATAACTCAGAGATATATAAGAAAGATTGTAAAGACCAGGACATTACAACATAATATAAAGAAAAATAGTACTAAGGACCACTGGGGCCCAGAGAGAGTTCTGAGCAGGGGAGATGACCCGTGGATGGAAGCGCTCCAGGAAGACCTCTGGAGGCGTGGGCATAGGACGGGGTAGCTTGAACATCCAGGCTGCTCCTGGGGCTCCTGCTGAGGAGGGTGGTGAGCTGGCCTTGGGTGAGGGTGAAGAAATGACTTGCGTTGCTTTAGTGTTGAAGAACAAGTTCAGGATCCTGAAGAAGCTGAATTGCTGCCCTTGGGGAACAGCCCGGGAACAGGGAGCAGATTCAGAGGCGGAATCCGGATGTGACAGCTTTCCTTTAATAAGGCCCCAGAACCCTTCCAAGTTGTCTATGCTGTAACACGGTGGATACTGAAAGCTCTCGCCTTCTTGACTGCGAAGCCCAGACCGGGCCGCGGGGACCCCGCGCGGGTCAGGTCCCGCCGCGTCTTTGCCTGTTGGTGGAGCGCCGCTTGGCTCGCGTGCTCGGGTGCTCGGCGCTCTGCTCTGGCAGCGATCCCGGAGCGGCATGAGTCAGTTTTGCGCTGAACCTCGGCATAATGAAGGAAGGTGCTATTTTGGGATAACAGGCATATGATCAGCTCTTTTTTGGGCAGATCTCACAGGCCGCGATGTTTGCAGAAAGAGTGACTTTCCCGAATGCCTCTCTTTCTGCTATAGCACAGAAAACAATTTCACGAAGTCATCCTTGCATCTCCGGATGCAAGGGTTTCGCATTTGACATTGACGGTCCATTAACTGTGTTAACAACACTAATAGCTTCAGAGCAGTTTAACGGAAGATGTTTATGTGTGGTCAATAAGCTACATTTTTTTTCTCCAACGGTAGAAATGAAAGCAGAGCCTAATCTGGAAGGTGTGGAGAGACTCTGAAGCATCAGAAGGTTAGTGGAATCAGGGAACCCTAAATGAATAGAACTCCCCTGCTATCCTCCCTCCCCTTTCCATGATTAACCTCATTTGCTTTCCTAGCCTTCCTTGGATGTCAGAAAGCGAGCCTCCAGCTTTGAACGGTTATTAAGGGATGTGCTAGGATTACAACTAGTTTGTTTTTCATTAACATATTCTTACTGTTACAGTAAATATATATTCTTTTGGTAATAAGCCAAAACCAATAAAAATATTTCATAAAAAAATAAAAATGGTGTGTGTGTGTGTGTTCATTTCTAGGCTTGTGAAGTTTGGGAAACTTCATCCTACTGGATGTAGACAGTATGGCGCCATGAGTACAGTGGATCTTATTTCCAGATGGTGTACACTCTGGTGTGTTTTCTGTTTCTTAAATTTAGCGAACCATGCTTAGGAAACTCTTTTGGACTCTGTCTTGAATTAAGTGGAGAGATCAAAGGTGACTATAATGAAATCTCTACCCTCAGGACCTTTTAAACCTCTGCATTCCAGACAGGTTGCTCCATCTTTCATTGTCTTCTTGTTTTTTTTTTTCTCTCTCCCCTGGCAATTTCATCAATCCTATGATTTGGACTATCACTTTTGCATGTTTTTCACCCAAATACTGACCTATAACCAAACCCTTTTTGATAAATTTAAGATACATATGCCTAAGTGTCTGCTGGAGCTCTCTACTTGAATTTCCACGAGAAACTCAAATTCAACATGTTCAGATTTGAACCATTTACATCCTTCTCCCCATCAAAAACAAAAACAAGCACAACCAGCCTGATGCCTGTCTTAATCCCTGTCTTGGTAAATGGCACCTCTGTCCTCCTAGTTTGCCAAACCAGGACCCTGCTCATCGTGCCTGTCCCCCCTTCCTTTTTCATCATCTTGTATATCCACTTATTTATTAAAACCTCTCTACTCTGATTCTTTTTTTCTTTTTAAATAAATAAATTTATTTATTTATGGCTGCATGGGGTCTTTGTTGCCACGAGGGCACGGGCTTTGTCTAGTTGCAGCGAGCGGGGGCTACTCTTCGTTGCGGTGCGTGGGCTTGTTATTGCGGTGGCTTCTCTTGTTGCAGAGCATGGGCTCTAGGTGCGTGGGCTTCAGTAGTTGTGGCATCCAGGCTCAGTAGTGTGGCTCACGGGCTCTAGAGAGCAGGCTCAATAGCTGCGGCGCATGGGCTTAGTTGCTCTGCTGCATGTGGGATCTTCCCGGACCAGGGCTCGAACCCATGTCCCCCACATTGGCGGTGGATTCTTAACCACTGTGCCACCAGGAAAGTCCTCTACTCTGATTCTTAGTGGCCCTTAGATCTGCTGCCCCCTCATAGTCCCCATCGTAGGCACTGCTAAGTTCAGGGCCCTATCATTTCCCTTCTGAAAACTGTCATAACAGTTCCTGGGGACTCACATCTGCAGTCTGGTCCCTCCCCCATCACTGTTTTCAGACAGATCTTTCTAAAATACAAATAGGATTTGTATTCTCCCCGTTATAGCTTTTCAATAACCTCCGCATTACCGGTGGGATGAAGTCCAAATCGTTTGCATGGCATATGCATTTCCCAATAAAGAAAAGTCTGGGGTCTGGAGTGAGACAGATCTGAGTACAAATGCTGGTTCTGCCAGTTGCCAGCTGTGTGACCTTGGGTAACTTCTCTGTGTTTCTATCTCCCCATCTGTGAAATGAGAATAATGGTAGCCACCTGTGGTAAGCAGCTTCTGTTCCCCAGTACCTGCTTCTCTTCTAATTCTGGACATTACTTTTCTTTCTCTTCAGAAGTTAGGTGTGCCCAAGTCACCTGCAGAGCCTGAGAAAAGTAAGCAGAAGTGGTGTGTGTCACCTCTGTGTGGAGGCATTCAGTTCCCAGGACGGAATTCTCCAGCCCACTTTTTCCTTTGATGAATGTGAAAACACATTTTGATATGAGAATTAAGGTGCTATGAGAATCAAGGAGACTGAATGCTGAGCCAACACTTAGGAGACAGCTGCCCTGGAGAATGAACCAGATTCCAACAGATTATGTGTGAGTGAGAAATAAACATTCATTGGATGAAGCAACTGAGATTTAGGAATTATTCCAGCACAGCTAAGCCTAAACAGACATTCTACCTGTAGCTATGAGAATTGTACCATGCATGAAGACATTTGGTGTGGTGTTTGGCACTAAGCAAGTGTTCAGTGATGGTAGCAGTGATCACGATGATTTTTCCGGACAATACCCTTTTCCTTTTTTCCCTTTGGCATACTTTCTTCCAAAGGCACCTACCCCCTGGCCCTTTCGCATCTTGGCATCTTTAGACATTGTGATTACTCTGTGTGCGCTATTTTCTACTATCTTACTTAGCTGATGAAATTTACTCCACACTCAAGAACCAACTTAAGTGCATCCCCCAGTGGGGGCTTTCCTCATCCCTGCATCCACCCACACCCCAGAGTCGGTCACTTGGGTTTTGATGCTCACATATACAGAGTATCTCTCCTTAGCACTTTTACCCTAGGCTGCAGGGATACCATTGTGTGTCTGTCTGTCTCTCCTCTTGGGTTGTGGGGTTCCCGAGAGCAGGATCCCTCCTTGTCCATCTCTACAGTCTGAGAACCTAGAGCAGGATCTGCTACAAAGTAGATATTTAATCAAATGTAAAGATGAATGACCTCCCAAAGCTAACGAGGAAGTAAAATGTTCCACCACGAGGTAACAAGTGATTGGCATAGGTACAAATGCTCTTGTTTTTCTTAACCCTACTCTGCTCTCTGTTTCCTCTCAAACTCAGCATGCTTTTGACTTTGTGACCACTGACTGGCCTAGCTTCCCTATTTTACAGACGAGGACACTGCGTCCAAGGAGAGGACACAGGTTGCACAGACTACAGAGCAGAAGTCAGATGATGTTCCTCTGTAGCAACTAAACATGAGGAAGGATCAGGGGGTCTATAATATGTACGATTGTGGGCTCCTCACGGGCGGGGGAAGTAAAGTCGCAAGAGTATTGTAGTGGGTAGAATGGTGACCCTCCCTCCAAAGATATGCCTAAGTCCTAACCCCTGATACCTAAGAATGGGGCTTTATTTGGAAAAAGGCTCTTTGCAAA
This sequence comes from Aethalodelphis obliquidens, assembly GCF_003676395.1. NCBI lineage: Eukaryota > Metazoa > Chordata > Mammalia > Artiodactyla > Delphinidae > Aethalodelphis > Aethalodelphis obliquidens. The sequence continues at coordinate 75,533,004 of NW_020837945.1, forward strand.
TGGAATTAAAGATCTCCAGTTGAGATCAGCCTGGATTATCTAGGTGGGCCCTAAGTCCAATGACAGGTGTCCTTATAAGCAACACAGAGAGGGAGGCTCATAATGGAGAAGACCTTACAAGGATGGAGGCAGAGCTTGGAGGCCTGGAGCCACCAGAAGCTGAAGAGACAAGAGAACATTCTCCCCCAGAGCATCTGGAGGAAGCGCAGCCCTGCAGACACCTTGATTTTGGACTTACTGTTTTACGCCACCAAGTTTGTGGTAGTTTGTTATAGCAGCCCTAGGAAATTTATGTGACTATCATTTGGAGGATAAATATCTTTCCCCCCTGGGTGTATTTCTTTCCAGTTTTGCTTTCTATAATTGTCTCTGAGAAAAATTTTAGTGCTGTTATAAAAATAATGAAAGCCCTGTCACTTTACTTCTTTTTTCCCTTTTTTTCCTCCAAATTCCTTACAGACCTCAGTTCCTTAAGGCATTCTCAGTTCTACTGAAAATCTTAGATTTTTTTTTTTCTTTCTGAAGTTGAGGGTATAGTATCCCCCTTCATGTTCTCTTTCCCCTGGAGCCCATCTTAATAGAAACAATGATAAAGTTCTGAACTTTGCCTCACCTCCGAACCTCTGAAATACCTCTAGTACCTGGGGTAAAGCTGCTCCTTATTCTGCAGAGAAGTCATGATCATTGATTGACCTGTGGACTTCACCGAGTGACTCTGAGGATCCGATAAGAGACATTGTTGGTAGGAGTTTTGTAAACTGTGAGGTGCTGTGTAGAGACAATGATTATAGAGCCGTTAAAGCTGTTGGTTAATATGCACCAAATACGTATACACAAAACTTATGAAATCTGAGAGTCTTTAATAAAAAGCACCCTCTAGGACAGGGGTCCCCATCCGGTAGTGGTCCTCGGCCTGTCAGGAACCGGTCCGCACAGCAGGAGGTGAGCAGAGGGTGAGCGAACGAAGCTTCATCTGCCGCTCCCCACTGCTCCCCATGGCTCCCCATGGCTCCCCATGGCTCCCCACCGCTCCCCATCGCTCGCATTACCAACTGAACCATCCCCACCCCCGCCCGTCTGTGGAAAAATTGTCTTCCACGAAACCGGTCCCTGGTGCCGAAAAGGTTGGGGACCGCTGCTCTAGGACACCTACCTGCTCAGGCTGCTCTTATACTATACTTTGCTGCCATCTTGTGGCCTTTCTGGTAATTGTCTGTCATCGGCTTTTAGACTCAATACTTTTAGACTTGGTTTTTCTAACTATAAACTTTTGAGATTTTTGTTAAAAAAAAAAACTGATTTTTCTTTCAGAAGGAAGGTGGAAAATACAGCTCTGAAACTGTGTAGTGTCTTTCTGTGCTCTTATTTGACAGAATCTAGGAGGAATACGTTTGGGAATATCATTTGAAAAATTATGGCTGGTAAATCTGGAGATTGAAAGACTCAGACTGGTCAGAGAGACAACGGACACTGTTGGGGAATTTAGAGGGATGAAAGCACTGATCCCATCCTGTTGTTGCTATTCCAACATTTCCTGCGTATAAAATACTTGTTCAAGTATTCCTGGGTTCTCCACAGGCAGGCAGTCGTTAGCTCCTTTTATCCAGTATCTCTTTCATTTACTCCATGATCTCCAGCATCATGGCTATTGTGTATTTCTGGTCCTTTTTACTTCTTGTCTAGACCATTTCAATACCTGGTCTCCCTATCTCCACAATATCTTCTTTTCCTTTTGTCTTGCACATAGTGCTCGATTACTTTTCATGAAGCACTGTAGAGGCAGTACAGAATAGTGAGTAAGACTAAGATGTGGAGCCAGACTGCTAGGTTTTGCATCCTGGCTCAAACCAGATACCTGGGGCAAGTTACTTAAATACTCCATATTTCAATTTCTTTATTTGTATAATGACAATATTACTGGTACCTACTTCATATATTTGTGATAAAGATTAAATGAGTTAATCCACATCAAAATGCCGAGTATTTAGTTAGTGTTCAATTAGTATTTGCTATTATTACTCCTCCCTACTAGAGTGTGAATTCCTTGAATGCAAGACTGCCTTCGATTTGTCTTGGCATCTTCAGATTCATAGGTCTTTTACATTTTCATCATTTGATAATTCTTTTGTTTATACAAGTGAAGAAGCACTAAACTGTTGATGGCACATTCAGGTCGCATCTTGGAACTCCTGTTACATCATTAAATGTGTCTAAGGCCATGCTATAATTTTTTTTTAATACAAAATGTTCACAAAATTTTTCAAACTTGCTATGTTTACAGTTAAGAAGTAGTAACATTTATTGAGAATTTCGTATGTAATAAGCTCTGTTCAAAACGTTTTACATGGAAAACCTTATTTTATACAACAGCTTGAGATCGGTGCTATTATCAGCATTTCCTTTTTTTTTAAATTTTGTTTTATTTATTTTTTTATACAGCAGATTCTTATTAGTCATCCATTTTATACACATCAGTGTATACATGTAAATCCCAATCTCCCAATTCATCACACCACCATCCCCACCCACCACTGCTTTCCCGCCTTGGTGTCCATATGTTTGTTCTCTATATCTGTGTCTCAATTTCTGCCCTGCAAACCGGTTCACCTGTACCATTTTTCTAGGTTCCACATATATGCGTTAATATGCGATATTTTTCTCTTTCTGACTTACTTCACTCTGTATGACAGTCTCTAGATTTATCCACGTCTCTACAAATGACCCAGTTTCATTCCTTTTTATGACTGAGTAATATTCCATTGTGCATATGTACCACATCTTCTTTTTCCATTCGTCTGTTGATGGGCATTTAGGTTGCTTCCATGACCTCGCTGTTGTAAATAGCGCTGCAAGGAACATTGGGGTGCATGTATCTTTTTGAATTATGGTTTTCTCTGGGTATGTGCCCAGTAGTGGGATTGCTGGGTCATATGGTAATATTTTTTTAGTTTTTTTAGGAACCTCCATACTGTTCTCAATAGTGGCTGTATCAATTAACATTCCCACCAAAAGCGCAAGAGGATTCCCTTTTCTCCACACCCTCTCCAGCATTTGTTGTTTGTAGATTTTCTGATGATGTCATTTCTAACTGGTGTGAGGTGATTCCTCATTGTAGTTTTGATTTGCATTTCTCTAATAATTAGTGATGTTGAGCAGCTTTTCAGGTACTTCTTGGCCATCTGTATGTCTTCTTTGGAGAAATGTCTATTTAGGTCTTCTGCCCATTTTTGGATTGGGTTGTTTGTTTTTTAAATACTGAGCTGCATGAGCTGTTTATATATTTTGGAGATTAATCCTTTGTCCATGGATTCATTTGCAAATATTTTTTCCCATTCTGAGGGTTGTCTTTTTGTCTTGTGTGTAGTTTCCTTTGCTTTGCAAAAGCTCTTAAGTTTCATTAGGTCCCATTTGTTTATTTTTGTTTTTATTTCCATTACTCTAGGAGGGGGATCAAAAAAGATCTTGCTGTGATTCATGTCAAAGAGTGTTCTTCCTATGTTTTCCTCTAAGAGTTTTTTATAGTGTCTGGTCTTAATTTAGGGCTCTAATCCATTTTGAGTTTATTTTTGTGTATTGTGTTAGGGAGTGTTCTAATTTCATTCTTTTATATGTAGCTGTCCAGTTTTCCCAGCACCACTTATTGAAGAGGCCGTCTTTTCTCCATTGTATATCCTTGCCTCCTTTGTCATAGATTAGTTGACCATAGGTGCATGGGTTTATCTCTGGGCTTTCTATCCTGCTCCATTGATCTATATTTCTCTTTTTGTGCCAGTGCCATATTTTCTTGATTACTGTAGCTTTCTAGTATAGTCCGAAGTCAGGGAGTCTGATTCCTGCAGCTCCGTTTTTTTCCCTCAAGACTGCTTTTGCTATTTGGGGTCTTTTGTGTCTCCATACAAATTTCAAGATATTTTGTTCCAGTTCTGTAGAAAATGCCTTTGGTAATTTGATAGGGATTACACTGAATCTGTAGATTGTGTAGTATAGTCATTTTCACAATATTGATTCTTCCAGTCCAAGAACATGGCATTTCTCTCCATCTGTTGGTATAATCTTTAACTTCTTTCAACAGTGTCTTATAGTTTTCTGCATACAGGTCTTTTGTGTCCCTAGGTAGGTTCATTCCTAGGTATTGTATTCTTTTTGTTGCAATGGTAAATGGAAGTGTTTCCTTAATTTCTCTTTCAGATATTTCATCATTAGTGTATAGGAATGCCAGAGCTTTCTGTGCATTAATTTTGTGTCCTGCAACTTCACCACATTCATTGATTAGCTCTAGTTTTCTGGTGGCATCTTTAGGATTCTCTATGTATAGTATCATGGCATCTGCAAACAGTGACAGTTTTACTTCTTCTTTTCCAATTTGTATTCCTTGTATTTCTTTTTCTTCTCTGATTGCCATGGCTAGGACTTCCAAAACTCTGTTGAATAAGAGTGGTGAGAGTGGACATCCTTGTCTTGTTCCTGATCTTAGAGGAAATGCTTTCAGTTTCTCACCATTGAGAATGATGTTTGCTGTGGGTTTGTCATATATGGCCTTTATTATGTTGAGGTAGGTTCCCTCTGTGCCCACTTTCTGGAGAGTTTTTATCATAAATGGGTGTTGAATTTCGTCAAAAGCTTTTTCTGCATCTATTGAGATGATCATATGGTTTTTATTCTTCAATTTGTTAATATGGTGTATCACATTGATTCATATGCGTTTATTGAAGAATCCTTGCATCCCTAGGATAAATCCCACTTGATCATGGTGTATGAACTTTTTAATGTGTTGTTGGATTCTGTTTGCTAGTATTTTGTTGAGGATTTTTGCATCTATATTCATCAGTGATATTGGTCTCTAATTTTCTTTTTTCGTAGTATCATTTTCTGACTTTGGTATCAGGGTGATGGTGGCCTCATAGAATGAGTTTGGGAGAGTTTCTTCCTCTGCAATTTTTTGGAAGAGTTTGAGAAGGATGGGTGTTAGCTCTTCTCTAAATGTTTGATAGAATTCACCTGTGAAGCCATCTGGTCCTGGACTTTTGTTTGGTGGAAGACTTTTTTTTTTTTTGCGGTACACGGGCCTCTCACTGTTGTGGCCTCTCCCGTTGCGGAGCACGGGCTCCGGACGCGCAGGCTTAGTGGCCACGGCTCACGGGCCTAGCCGTTCCGTGGCATGTGAGATCTTCCCGGACTGGGGCACGAACCCATGTCCGCTGCATCAGCAGGCGGACTCTCAACCACTGCGCCACCAGGGAAGCCCTGGTGGAAGACTTTTAATCCCAGTTTCAATTTCATTACTTGTAATTGGTCTGTTCATACTTTCTATTTCTTCCTGGTTCAGTCTTGGAAGGTTATACCATTCTAAGAATTTGTCCATTTCTTCCAGGTTGTCCATCTTATTGGCATACAGTTGCTTGTAGTAGTCTCTTAGGGTGCTTTGTATTTCTGCGGTCTGTTTTAACTTCTCCATTTTCATTTCTAATTTTATTGATTTGAGTCCTCTCCCTCCTTTTCTTGATGAGTCTGGCTAATGGTTTATCAATTTTGTTTATCTTCTCAAAGAACAGCTTAGAGTTTTATTGATCGTTGCTATTGTTTTCTTTGTTTCTATTTCATTTTTCTTTTTTTTTTTAACATCTTTATTGGAATATAATTGCTTCACAATGGTGTGTTAGTTTCTGCTTTATAACAAAGTGAATCAGTTATACGTATACATATGTTCCCATATCTCTTCCCTCTTGCATCTCCCTCCCTCCCACCCTCCTTATCCCACCCCTCTAGATGGTCAGAAAACACCTAGATGATCTCCCTGTGCTATGCGGCTGCTTCCCACTAACTATCTATTTTTTCCCACTAACTATACATTTGGTAGTGTATATATGTATATGCCACTCTCTCACTTTGTCACACATTACCCTTCCCCCGCCCCATAACCTCAAGTCCATGCTGTAGTAGGCCTGTGGCTTTATTCCCGTCTTGCACCTAGGTTCTTCATGACCTTTTTTTTTTTTCTTAGATTCCATATATATGTGTTAGCATATGGTATTTGTTTTTCTCTTTCTGACTTACTTCACTCTGTATGACAGACTCTAGGTCCATCCACCTCACTACAAATAACTCAATTTCGTTTCTTCTGATGACTGAGTAATATTCCATTGTATATATGTGCCACATTTTCTTTATCCATTCATCTGTTGATGGACACTTAGGTTGCTTCCATGTCCTGGCTATTGTAAATAGAGCTGCAGTGAACATTGTGGTACACGACTTTTTTTGAATTATGGTTTTCTCAGGGTATATGCCCAGTAGTGGGATTGCTGGGTCGTATGGTAGTTCTATTTGTAGGTTTTTAAGGAACCTCCATACTGTTCTCCATAGTGACTGTATCAATTTACATTCCCACAAACAGTGCGAGAGTGTTCCCTTTTCTCCACACCCTCTCCAGCATTTATTGTGTCTAGATTTTTTGATGATGGCCATTCTGACCAGTGTGAGATGATATCTCATTGTAGTTTTGATTTGCATTTCTCTAATGATTAATGATGTTGAGCATTCTTTCATGTGTTTGTTGGCAGTCTGTATATCTTCTTTGGAGAAATGTCTATTTAGGTCTTCTGTCCATTTTTGGATTGGGTTGTTTGTTTTTCTGATTTTGAGCTGCTTGTAAATTTTGGAGATTAATCCTTTGTCAGTTGCTTCATTTGCAAATATTTTCTCCCATTCTGAGGGTTGTCTTTTAGTCTTGTTTATGGTTTCCTTTGCTGTGCTAAAGCTTTGTAGTTTCATTAGGTCCCATTTGTTTATTTTTATTTCCATTTCTCTAGGAGGTGGGTCAAAAAAGATCTTGCTGTGATTTATGTCATAGAGTGTTCTGCCTATGTTTTCCTCTAAGAGTTTGATAGTGTCTGGCCTTACATTTAGGTCTTTAATCCATTTTGAGTTTATTTTTGTGTATGGTGTTAAGGAGTGTTTTAATTTCATACTTTTACATGTACCTGTCCAGTTTTCCCAGCACCACTTATTGAAGAGGCTGTCTTTTCTCCACTGTATATTCTTGCCTCCTTTATCAAAGATAAGGTGACCATATGTGTGTGGGTTTATCTCTGGGCTTTCTATCCTGTTCCATTGATCTATATTTCTGTTTTTGTGCCAGTACCATACTGCCTTGATTACTGTAGCTTTGTAGTATAGTCTGAAGTCAGGGAGCCTGATTGCTCCAGCTGCATTTTTCATTCTCAAGATTACTTTGGCTATTCGGGTTCTTTTGTGTTTCCATACAAATTGTGCAATTTTTTGTTCTAGTTCTGTGAAAAATGCCAGTGTTAGTTTAATAGGGATGGCACTGAATCTGTAGATTGCTTTGGGTAGTAGAGTCATTTTCACAATGTTGATTCTTCCAATCCAAGAACATGGTATATCTCTCCATCTATTTGTATCATCTTTAATTTTTCATCTGTGTCTTATAATTTTCTGCATACAGGTCTTTTGTCTCCTTAGGTAGGTTTATTCCTCGATGTTTTGTTCTTTTTGTTGCAGTGGTAATTTAGAGTGTTTTCTTAATTTCGCTTTCAGATTTTTCATCACTAGTGTGTAAGAATGCCAGAGATTTCTGTGCATTAATTTTGTATCCTGCTACTTTACCAAATTCATTGATTAGCTCTAGTGGTTTTCTGGTACCATCTTTAGGATTCTCTATGTATAGTATCATGTCATCTGCAAACAGTAACAGCTTTACTTCTTCTTTTCCGATTTGGATTCCTTTTATTTCTTTTTCTTCTCTGATTGTTGTGGCTAAAACTTCCAAAACTATGTTGAATAGGAGTGGTGAGAGTGGGCAACCTTGTCTCGTTCCTGATCTTAGTGGAAATGGTTTCAGTTTTTCACCATTGAGAATGATGTTTGCTGTGGGTTTGTCATATATGGCCTTTATTATGTTGAGGAAAGTTCCCTCTATGCCTACTTTCTGCAGGGTTTTTATCATAAATCGGTGTTGAATTTTGTCAAAAGCTTTTTCTGCATCTATCGAGATGATCATATGGTTTTTCTTCTTCAATTTGTTAATATGGTGTATCACATTGATTGAATTGCATATATTGAAGAATCCTCGCATTCTTGGGATAAACCCCCTTGATCATGGTGTATGGTCCTTTTAATGTGATGTTGGATTCTGTTTGCTAGTATTTTGTTGAGGATTTTTGCATCTACGTTCATCAATGATATTGGCCTGTAGTTTTCTTTCTTTGTGACATCTTTGTCTAGTTTTAGTATCAGGGTGATGGTGGCCTTGTAGAATGAGTTTGGGAGTGTTCCTCTCTGCTATATTTTGGAAGAGTTTGAGAAAGATAGGTGTTAGCTCTTCTCTAAATGTTTCATAGAATTCGCCTGTGAAGCCATCTGGTCCTGGACTTTTGTTTGTTGGAAGATTTTTCATCACAGTTTCAATTTCAGTGCTTGCGATTGGTCTGTTCATATTTTCTATTTCTTCCTGGTTCAGTCTCAACAGGTTGTGCATTTCTAAGAATTTGTCCATTTATTCCAGGTTGTCCATTTTATTGGCTTGGAGTTGCTTTTTGTAATCTCTCATGATCCTTTGTATTTCTGCAGTGTCAGTTGTTACTTCTCCTTTTTCATTTCTAATTCTATTGATTTGAGTCTTCTCCCTTTTTTTCTTGATGAGTCTGGCTAATGGGGTCTCAAAGAACCCGCCTTTAGTTTTATTGATCTTTGCTATTGTTTCCTTCATTTCTTTTTCATTTATTTCTGATCTGACCTTTATGATTTCTTTCCTTCTGCTAACTTTGGGTGTTTTTTGTTCTTCTTTCTCTAATTGCTTTAGGTGCAAGGTTGGTTGTTTATTTGAGATGCTTCCTGTTTCTTAAGGTAGGATTATATTGCTATAAACTTCCCTCTTAGAACTGCTTTTGCTGCATCCCATAGGTTTTGGGTCATCCTGTCTCCATTGTCATTTGTTTCTAGGTATTTTTTGATTTCCTCTTTGATTTCTTCAGTGATCACTTCGTTATTAAGTAGTGTGTTGTTTTGCCTCCATGTGTTTGTATTTTTTACAGATCTTTCCCTGTAATTGATACCGAGTCTCATAGTGTTGTAGTAGGAAGATACTTGATACGATTTCAATTTTCTTAAATTTACCAAGGCTAGATTTGTGACCCAAGGTATGATCTATGCTGGAGAATATTCCATGAGCACTTGAGAAAAATGTGTATTCTGTTGTTTTTGGATGGAATGTCCTATAAATATCAATTAAGTCCATCTTGTTTAATGTATCATTTAAAGCTTGTATTTCTTTATTTATTTTTGTTTTGGATGACCTGTCCATTGGTGAAAGTGGGGTGTTAAAGTCCCCTACTATGATTGCGTTCCTGTCAATTTCCCCTTTTATGGCTGTTAGTATTTGCCTTATGTACTGAGGTCCTCTTATGTTGGGTGCATAAATATTTACAATTGTTATATGTTCTTCTTGGATTGATCCCTTGATCATTATGTAGTGTTCTTCTTTGTCTCTTGTAGTTGTCTTTGTTTTAATGTCTATTTTTTCTGATATGAGAATTGCTACTCCAGCTTTCTTTTGATTTCCATTTGAATGGAATATCTTTTTCCATCCCCTCACTTTCAGTCTGTATGTGTCCCTAGGTCTGAAATTGGTCTCTTGTAGACAGCATATATAGGGGTCTTGTTGTTTTATCCATTCAGCCAATCTGTGTCTTTTGGTTTGAGCATTGAATCCATTTACATTTAAGGTAACATCGATATGTATGTTCCTATTACCATTTTCTAAATTGTTTTGGGTTTTTTATTGTAGGTCTTTTCCTTTTGTGTTTCCTGCCTATAGCAGTTCCTTTAGCACTTGTTGTAAAGCTGGTTTGGTGGTGCTGAATTCTGTTAGCTTTTGCTTGTGTGTAAAGGTTTTAATTTCTCTGTCAAGTCTGAATGAGTTCTGTGCTGTGTAATCTTTGTTGTAAGTTTTTCTCCTTCATCACTTTAAATATGTCCTGCCAGTCCCTTCTGGCTTGCAGAGTTTCTGCTGAAAGATCAGCTGTTAACCTTATGGGGATTCCCTTGTGTGTTATTTGTTGTTTTTCCCTTGCTGCTTTTACTAGTTTTCTTTGTATTTAATTTTTGACAGTTTGATTAATATGTGTCTTGGCGTGTTTCCCCTTGGATTTATCCTGTATGGGACTCTCTGTGCTTCCTGGACTTTTTTTTAACTATTTCCTTTCCCATATTAGGGAAGTTTTCAACTATAATCTCTTCAAATAATTTCTCAGTCACTTTCTTTTTCTCTTCTTCTTCTGGGACCCCTATAATTCGAATGTTGGTGCATTTAATGTTGTCCCAGAGGTCTCTGAGACTGTCCTCAGTTATTTTCATTCTTTTGTCTTTATTCTGCTCTGCAGTAGTTATTTCCACTATTTTATCTTCCAGGTCACTTATCGGTTCTTCTGCCTCAGTTATTCCACTATTAATCCCTTCTGGAGTGTTTTTAATTTTGTTTATTGTGTTGTTCATCATTGCTTGTTTCCTCTTTAGTTCTTCTAGGTCCTTGTTAAATGTTTCTTGCATCTTCTCTATTCTATTTCCAAGATTTTGGATCATTTTTACTATCATTATTCTGAATTCTTTTTCAGGTAGACTGCCTATTTCCTCTTCAGTTGTTAGGTCTGGTGGGTTTCTACCTTGCTCCGTCATTTGCTGTGTGTTTTTCTGTCTTTTCATTTTGCGTATCTTACTGTGTTTGGACTCTCCTCTTCGCAGGCTGCAGGCTCGTAGTTCCTGTTGTTTTTGGTGTCTGTCCCCAGTGGCTAAGGTTGGTTCAGTGGGTTGTGTAGGCTTCCTGGTGGAGGGGACTAGTGCCTGTGTTCTGGTGGATGAGGCTGGATCTTGTCTTTCTGGTGGGCAGGTCCACATCTGGTGGTGTGTTTTGGGGTGCCTGTGGCCTTATTATGATTTTAGGCAGCATCTCTGCTAATGGATGGGACTGTGTTCCTGTCTTGCTAGTGGTTTGGCATAGGGTGCCCAGCACTGTAGCTTGCTGGTCATTGAGTGAAGCTGGGTGTTGGTGTTGAGATGGAGATCTCTGGGAGATTTTTGCTGTTTGATATTATGTTGAGCTGGGAGGTCTCTTGTGGACCAGTGTCCTGAAGTTGGCTCTCCCACCTCAGTGGCACAGCCCTGACGCCTGGCTGGAGCACCAAGAGACTGTTCTCCACACGGCTCAGAATAAAAGGGAGAAAAAATTAAAAGAAAGAAAGAGGATAAAATAAAATAAAGTAAGATGAAATAAAATAAAGTTATTAAAATAAAAAATAATCATAAAAAAATGTTTTCAAGTAAAAAAAAAAAAAAATGGACGGACAGAACCCTAGGACAAATGGTGAAAGCAAAGCTATACAGACAAAATCTCATGCAGAAGCATACACATACACACTCACAAAAAGAGGAAAAGGGGAAAAATAATATATCTTGCTCCCAAAGTCCACCTCCTCAATTTGGGATGATTTGTTGTCTATTCAGGTATTCCACAGATGCAGAGTACATCAAGTTGATTGTGGAGCTTTAATCTGCTGCTTCTGAGGCTGCTGGGAGAAATTTCCCTTTCTCTTCTTTGTTCGCACAGCTCCCAGGGTTCAGCTTCGGATTTGGCCCCGCCTCTGAGTGTAGGTCACCTGAGGGCATCTCTTCTCCGCTCAGGCAGGACAGGGTTAAAGAGCAGCTGATTTGGTGGCTCTGGCTCACTCAGGCAGTGGCGGGGGTGGGGCATTAGGTGTACGGATGCAGGGCGAGCATGCAGTGGCAGAGGCCAGCGTGACGTTGAACCAGCCTGAGGTGCACTGTGTGTTCTCCCAGGGAAGTTGTCCCTGGATCACGGGACCCTGGCAGTGGCGGGCTGCACAGGCTCCTGGCAGGGGAGGTGGGGGGAGTAACCTGTGCTTGCACATATGCTTCTTGGTGGCTGCAGCAGCAGCCTTAGCATCTCATGCCCGTCTCTGGGGTCCGTGCTGTAAGCCGCAGCTCGCGCCCGTCTCTGGAGCTCCTTTACGCAGAGCTCTTAATCCCCTCTCCTCGTGCACCAGGAAACAAAGAAGCAAGAAAAAGTCTCTTGTCTCTTTGGCAGCTCCAGACTTTTCCCGGACTCCCTCTCGGCTAGCCGTGGTGCACTAACCCCTTCAGGCTGTGTTCACACCCCCAACCCCAGTCCTTTCCCTGCATCCAACTGAAGCCTGAGCCTCAGCCCCCAGACCCCGCCCGCCCGTCCCGGCGGGTGAGCAGACAGGCCTCTCGGGCTGGTGAGTGCTGGGTGGCACCGATCCTCTGTGCGGGAATCTCTCTGCTTTGCCCTCTACACCCCTGTTGCTGCGCTCTCCGCCATGGCTCTGAAGCTTCCCCCTCCGCCACCCGCAGTCTCCACTGCAAAGGGGCTTCTAGTGTGTGGAAACCTTTCCTCCACAGCTCCCTCCCACTGGTGCAGGTCCCGTCCCTATTCTTTTGCCTCTGTTTTTTCTTTTGGCCTACCCAGGTATGTGGGGAGTTTCTTGCCTTTTGGGAGGTGTGAGGTCTTCTGCCAGTGTTAAGTGGGTGTTCTATAGGAGCACTTCCACGTGTAGATGTATTTCTGGTGTATCTTTGGGGAGGAAGGTGATCTCCGTGTCTTACTCTTCCACCATCTTCTCCAACTCTATTTCATTTATTTCTGCTCTGATCTTTATGATCTCTTTCCTTCTGCTAACTTTTGGTTTTGTTTGTTCTTCTTTCTCTACTTCCTTTAGGTGTAAGTTTAGATTGTTTGTTTGAGATTTTTCTTGTGTCTTGAGATAGGCTTGTATTGCTATAAACTTCCTTCTTAGAACTGCTTTTGCTGCATCCCATAGGTTTTGGATCGTCGTGTTTTCATTGTCATTTGTCTATAGGTATTTTTTTATTTCCTCTTTGATTTCTTCAGTGATCTCTTGGTTATTTAGTAAAATATTGTTTAGCCTCCAATGTATTTGTGTTTTTAGTAAAATATTGTTTAGCCTCCAATGTATTTGTGTTTTTTACATTTTTTCCCCTGTAATTGATTCCTAATCTCATAGCGATGTGGTCATAAAAGATGCCTGGTATGATTTCAATTTTCTTAAATTTACTGAGCCTTGATTTGTGACCCAAGATGTGATCTATCCTGGATAATGTTCCGTGCGCACTTGAGAAGAAAGTGTAATTTGCTGTTTCTGGATGCAGTGTCCTATAAATATCAATTAACCCTGTCTGATCTGTTGTGTTATTTAAAGCTTGTGTTTCCTTGTTAATTTTCTGTTTGGATGATCTGTCCATTGGTGTAAGTGAGGTGCTAAAGTCCCCCACTATTATTGTGTTACTGTCGATTTCCTCTTTTATAGCTGTTAGCAGTTGCCTTATGTATTGAGGTGCTCCTATGTTGGTTGCATATATATTTATAATTGTTATATCTTCTTCTTGGATTGATCCTTTGATTGTTATGTAGTGTCCTTCCTTGTCTCTTATAACATTCTTTATTTTAAAGTCAATTTTATCTGATATGAGTATTGCTACTGCAGCTTTCTTTTGATTTCCATTTGCATGGAATATCTTTTTCCATCCCCTCGCTTTCAGTCTGAATGTGTCTCTAGGTCTGAAGTGGGTCTCTTGTAGACAGCATATATATGGGTCTTGTTTTTGTATCCATTCAGCAAGCCTGTGTCTTTTGGTTGGAGCATTTAATCCATTCATGTTTAAGGTAATTATCAATATGTATGTTCCTATGACCATTTTCTTAATTGTTTTGGGTTTGTTTTTGTAGGTCCTTTTCTTCTCTTGTGTTTCCCACTTAGAGAAGTTCCTTTAGCATTTGTCATAGAGCTGGTTTGGTGGTGCTGAATTCTCTTAGCTTTTGCTTGTCTGTAAAGCTTTCGATTTCTCCATGGAATCTGAATGAGATCCTTGACAGGTAGAGTAATCTTTGTTGTAGGTTCTTCCCTTTCATCCCTTTCATCACTTTAAGTATATCATGCCACTCCCTTCTGGCTTGTAGAGTTTCTGCTGAGAAATCAGCTGTTAACCTTATGGGAGTTCCCTTGTATATTATTTGTCATTTTTCCCTTGCTGCTTTCAGTAATTTTTCTTTGTCTTTAATTTTTGCCAATTTGATTACTATGTGTCTCAGTGTGTTTCTCCTTGGGTTTATCCTGTATGGGACTCTCTGCACTTCCTGGACTTGGTGGTTATTTCCTTTCCCATGTTAGGGAAGTTTTCGACTGTAATCTCTTCAAATATTTTCTCTGGACCTTTCTCTCTCTCTTCTCCTTCTGGGACCCCTATAATGCCAATGTTGTTGCGTTTAATGTTGTCCGAGAGTTCTCTTATCTGTCTTTATTTCTTTTCATTCTTTTTTCTTCTGTTCCGCAGCAGTGAATTCCACCATTCTGTCTTCCAGGTCACTTATCTGTTCTTCTGCCTCAGTTATTCTTCTATTGATTTCTTCTAGTGTATTTTTCATTTCAGTTATTGTGTTGTTCATCTCTGTTTGGTTGTTCTTTAATTCTTCTAGATCTTTTAAAAACATTTCTTGCATCTTCTTGATCTTTGTCTCCATTCTTTTTCCGAGGTCCTGGATCATCTTCACTATCATTATTCTGAATTCTTTTCTGGACGGTTGCCTATCTCCACTTCATTTAGTTGTTTTTCTGGGGTTTTATCTTGTTCCTTCATCTGTTACATAGCCCTCTGCCTTTTCCTCTTGTCTCTCTGTGAATGTGGTTTTTGTTCCATAGGCTGCAGGACTGTAGTTCTTCTTCAGCATTCCCATTTTATATAAAGGAAACAAAGATGTGGGGAAGTCCCACATCATGTAAGAAGTTGAGACCAGTTTAGCACTAATGCAGTTTGTCTCAAGTTCTTATTCTTAAGTGACCTCAGTGCTATAAATACTTTCTTCTTTATTGTCTGGTTTCAATTCTGAGATGCTGTTTCTGAACATCAAAGACAGAAAACATTTTAAAGATTCTGAACCCAGTGGAACGCAGACTGCCAAGCTCACTGCCGTATCGCTGTTGCATCAGACCTTGCCTTGCAGTAGCCTCTTCTGTGAACAGTGCTCTGTTTGATAATGAGCTGTGATCACTGGTTTTAGGTGCACTTGGATTGTTGTAAGTGTGGAGGTCTGAAGGCCACAAGGGCCAAGTATTTTTAAGTTTGTTGCAGAAGATAAAACAATGATTCTATTCCTATAGTGTATTGTCTGACATACCGCAAACCACTTCCTGCTCCAAATGCTGGCCTGTGTTAGAAAGTCTTCCTGAGAAGACTGGGTCCCTGAAGTACAAAGTGGACCTGGCAATGCATTCCCTGTGGTAAGTAGAGCAGCCAGAGCTTCTGGATGTTCCAGGAAGAGCACACATGGTCTAGTTTTCAGACTTGGTCCCATTGTCCTGAGTTTTTACCCATTGGTACATATTTTTATGGTACACTCATTCCTGCACCCTATAAATAATTATTAAGGGTCCTCTAAATTCAAGTTACATTAAGGTAACGTAGAGATTGTATCTTCTCCAGGTGTTCCGCAAGGGGAATCTCATCTATCTGGTACACCTTACTGCACGTAATAGTTCTCTCATTTATTCATTCATTCCCAGTTTATTCAAAACTACATGTGTTCACCTACTCTACAGAAAATGCTGCCAGGTGCCATCAGGGATGGTAAGTTTGTTAAAGATATTTAAAAAGTAGATATAAATATAACTTAGAAATCATTTTATCTTTTGAGATGGAATTAAAATGGAAAGAATTTTTATCCCTCGTTCCTTGCCTTCTTTCTGGTGATTTTCTAAGGGAGCTGTATTTCTCCTAGACGCCTCAAACTCTTTTTTTTTTTTTTTAATATTTATTTATTTAGCTGTGTTGGGTCTTAGTTGCGGCATGCGGGATCCAGCTCCCTGACCAGGGATCGAACCCAGGCCCCCCACATTGGGAGCAGGGAGTCCCAGCCACTGGACCACCAGGGAAGTCCCTACACCTCAGACTCTTAAGTCACTGCTTGTGCAGAATTAGTTCAATTTATGTATCATGTTTTTTCATCCATTTTTGCTAGTCATTGCTTACTACCTCATTCCTTCACTTTATCTGAGTATCAACTGACATGATCTTGGACTTCCCAGCCTCCAGACCTCTGGGAAATAAGTTTCTGTTTTTTATGAGCTACCTTATTTTCTTATAGATGTCGAGGCTAAGATAGACTCCATTCTGTCTCTCTTTTTTTTTTTTTCTCACATCTTCTCTTCTGTACTTCAGGACCACATCCTCAGTTGCTTTTGGAGATATGATCCTACTCCAAAAAAGCTATCTTCTTAAAAAAACGTTTCTTCCTGTTAAACTAACTGATATTTTTCTCTGCTATATACAGAAAATTTTAACTTTGAAAAAACGCAGGCCCACTAAATGCCAATCGTCCATTAATAACAAAAACACATATCTTGTTACACACTTCCTCAAACTTGAGGTGAATTAATTCTTTTAATCCTTATAACAACTCTATAATATAGGTACTCTTATGATCCCTATTTTGTCAGATAAGAAAACTGAGGAATAGAGAGGTTAGGATTCCAAACTAGGCAGTGTGGCTCCAAAGCCTATGCTTTAAATCGTAAGGTATATACTACCTATCACTATATTTATCTATTGATAAGAGCCGAGTTAAATATGGAACGGTTATATAGTTTCTCTCTTTGTTTCAAAACACCAATGGTATATATTTGTTAATAAAGCACCACTCAGACCCTTTATTTGGACGTAACTGTGTTCACATATTTAAACTCGCCAAGTCCTAATCAAGACACCATCCTCAAACATTACCATTCTTCTTCTTTGGGTTTAGCTTGATTTTTCCTCTTTTAAGAAGTAATCAAAATTGAAATGAACCTGTCTCTCCTCAGTTTCTGATATCAAACCATTGGCAGTAATAGAAGCAAGCCAGGAGGAAGATAGGATTGTGTGTGCAAAACCATTATTGTGTGGGCAAGTGCTGAATGTGTGAGTTGTGAGCCTGGTGAAACACCTAATCCTTGTCATACAGTCTTGAGGTGGGAGGGACCTTAACGTTTGGGTTGTCTAACCACTCATCAGATGCTTGAATTTTGTCTCTGATTATTTTTAGCTTATACCACCTCTTGATATATTCCTTTAGACTTGGATAGGTCTAACTTTGTTATTTTGAACTGAAATCTCTTTAATTTTAACTTCAACCATGAGTCTCAGTTCTAAATCTCCTGGGATCACATAAACAAGTCCAGTCTTCTTTTACATGGTGTATAAAGTATAAAGACCACTTACATGTCCAGTTTGGTCTTGAGTTTTCAAGCTCCTTTGAGGGTTTTTAAGACAAGACTTTGAGTCTCCTCATTACCCTGATCATGTAATTTGAACTTCGTCCTAGGGAGAACACTGTGTCTACGACTAGGTCAGCCAAACAGTGCTGGTTTCAGTGTGGGAGCTCTTTGTGAATGTCTGATGGAGAGTGTTTAAAATGAGAACTGAGCGAACAAGAGAGACAGTTGTTTGCAAGAAAAGGTTAGTGGATAGAACACAGTAAGCTAGTAAGCTTCTTAGAGGTAGGATTGATATCACCCAAAATTTATCATTTTTTCCCCAATTTTTTTATTAATTGGCATAATGAATAGTACACCTATTTGCTGGTGACAGATATATTTTATTGTAAATAATATATAATTCAGTTATTTATCCCATGGTGACAAGACAGCCTATATAAATTTTGTTTGTTAGTAAGAGTTATGTCTGGTACAATTCTAGTTCGTTGTGGGTTTTTATTTTCATAGATTTTTATAAAGTAAAAATGAATGCATCCTTTGTGTTTATTATAGTTTAAAGTGAAATTTAAAATCAGTAAAATACAGAAATCTTTAATATATAATTTGTGGAGATTTGACAATGTAACCAACACATCAATCAAGATATATAACATTTCCATCACTCCAGAGAATATCCTCATGTCCACTTCTGGTCAGTTACCATCCCCCCTAATATGCAACCAGTCTTCCAGTTTTAATCATCATAAATTAGTTTGACCTGATCTTGAATTTCATATAAATGGAATCATACAGTACATACTGTTTTATATGTGACTTCTTTCACTCCACATATTATTTTTGAGATTCACCCATGTTGTGTTTCAGTAGTTTATTCTTTTTAAATTGCTATTATTCTATTATATACCTATACCACAAACTATTTATCCATTTTAATTTTATTAGACATTTGGATTATTTCCAGTTTTTGATTATTTTGAATAAAGCTGATAGAAACACTCACGTACAAGTTTTTTATGCTATGTTTTCACTTCTTTTGTGTAAAAGAGTGGAAGTGTTGGGACACGGTGTAAGTGTATTTTTGACTTTATAATGAGCTGCCAACAACTTTCCAAACAATCTGATGCTATTGTAAATGATTTTTAGAAAAGTTATTTTCCAGTCATTTGTAACATAGTACACTCCCAAAATACGAGTGTTCCAGTTGGTCCACCTTCTCACCAATTATAGTGTTTTCAACCTTTTTAAAATGAAGTAGTATGGCATCATCATTTTAATTTGCATTTCTCTGTTGACTAATGATGTTGCAAACCGTTTCATATGCTTATTGGTCATTTGTATATCTTCTTTTTTGAAATGACTGTACAAATATTTTGCTTATTTTTAAATTTGTGTTTTGTCTTTCTTTTGTTGATTTTTAGAACAGATGTATATATGTTGTAGAAATATATATATATATTTGGAGAGAGAGAGAGAGAGAGAGGACATTGATTATATATAGGATTAATATCACCCCAAATTTCTCTTTTGTCCCCCAATTTGTATACTGGTTGGTCATTGTATACTAGGTCATTCCCCATTCTCCCCTTTTCCCCATCCTTGGCAACCACTAATCTTTCTGTTTCTATAGATTTGCCTTCTGGGCATGTCATATAACTGGAATCATATGATATCTGGCTTTTTACAACTGGCTACTTTCACTTAGCATAATGTTTTCAAGGTTTGCCCATGATGTAGCATAGATCAATACTTCATTCCTTTTTGTGGCTGACTATTCCGTAGAATGGATATACTACATTTCATTTATCCATTCATTTTTAAAACTTTTTATTTTATGTTGGAGTATAGTTGGTAACAATGTTGTGTTAGTTTCAGGTGTACAGCAAAGTGATTCAGTTATATATATACATGTATCTATTCTTTTTCAAATTCTTTTCCCATTTAGGTTGTTACATAATATTGAACAGAGTCCCCTGTGTTATACAGTAGGTCCTCGTTGGTTATCCATTTAAAATATAGCAGTGTGTACATGTTAATCCCAAACTCCCTAACTATCCTTCCCCCGACCCTTCCCCCGGTAACCATTATGTTTGATTTGCTAGAAATTTATTAATGATATTTTTGTACCAATGTCTATGAGGATATTGATTTGTATTTTCTTTTCATTAATAGCTTTGTCAGTTTGGGGGGAAGTTTTCTTTCCTCCTTTAATTTATGAAAGTTTATTTAAGATTAGTATTCTTCCTTCCTTAATGTTTGATATAGTTCAGCAGTAAAACCAAGTGGGCCCACAGCTTTCTTTTTGGGAAGGATTTCATTTACAAATAAAAATTCTTTATCAGACATAGGGTTATGCACATTTTCTTTTTCTGTCAATTTTAAATTTACTTTTCAAGGAATTCATAATTTTACCTCATTTGAATATACTGGCATGAGGATGTTCATAACAATCTCTTTTTGCACATGTTACATGCATATGGGATTTGTGGCGGTGTTTTATCTACTAAGCTGTGGTAGGTAGGGTTTAACAATTTTAGTACTTTCTCCAAAAAAATTTTTGGCTTTGTTAATTTTCTGTACTGTTTGTTTTATATTTCATTGTTTTGTGCTGTTTATTATTTCCTTTCTTTGATTTATTTTGGTTTAATTTGCTCTACTTTTTGTACCTTCTTAAGTTTAAACCTTAGATTATTGATTTTAAAATGTTCTTCTTTTCTAACATGAGAATTTAAAGCTTATATTATTTATTTCTAAGACCTGCTTAAGCTGTATCACACAGATGTATAGTGCTTTATTTTCATTTATATTTTCAAATATTTTCTAATTTCTCTTGTGAGTTCTTCTTTTGCTTGGGTTATTTACAAGTGTTCTATTAAATTTTTGGAAGACAGTTTGTCAGCTTTTACAAAACCAAACATACTCTTACCGAATGAATCACACTCCTTGATACTTACCCAAATAAATTGAAAACCTGTCAACACAAAAACCTGCACACAATGTTTATCATTTCTTGTAGTGTACTTTCTGCAAGCAACAAATTCCCTCAGTTTGCATTTATCAACAATTATTTTATCCTCATTTTTGAAATATTGTTCCTATAAGATATAGAATTCTGAGTTGAAATTTAAAAAAAAATTTCAGTACTTTAAAGCTGTTACAAGATTTTCTAGCCTCTATTCTTTTCTGATGAGAGTCAGATCTTTCTTATTATTTTCCTGTATGTAATATTTTTATTACTTTGTGGCTGCTTTTCAGATTTTCTTTTTATCATTGTTTTCAGCAGTTTGATTGTAGCATACCTGGTTGAAGGTTTCTTTCTATTTATATGGCTTAGGGTTGGATATATAGGTGTGGATATGTAGGATGACTTTTAAAACAAATTTGGAATTTTCACATTTTTTTTCTGCTCCCTTCTGTCTCTTTCTCTCTCTCTCTCTTCTTCCCCTCTGGGAACTTAAATTACACTTATTTGGATTACCTGAACTACCAAGGCTCTGTTCTTTTTAAGTTCTGTCTTCAGAATTGGTTAATTTCGATTCATAGATCTTCAAGTTTATTGACCCTTTCTTTTGTTGTGTCCAGTCTGCTGTACATCTACCCAGTAAATGTATTCAAGTACAGTATTTTTCAGTTCTAGAATTTAAATGAAAGACAAATTCATGATCATATATGTAATAGCTGTTTTAAAGCCCTCGTCTTCTAACTTTAACCTCTTTGTCATCTTGAGATCTATTTATATTAACTTCTTTTACTTTTGATTGTGAGCTACATTTTTCCTACTTCTTTGTGTGTCTAGAATACTTATAAGTATGCCAGATTATTATGGATGGTATATTGTAGGGAACATAGAGTACATCGTTTTTCTTTGAAGAGTTTTGTTCTGGCAAGTAGTTAAACTATTGGTGGTATCTCTTGATTTAGTTACAATTGATTTTATGCTTTATTTCAATATTGTTCTTAGTCTTTGGCATGGCTTTTACTATCGGGCATGATCTTTACTCCTAGGCATGATCTTCCTGGCATCTCATTTCAATGTCCAAGTTGCTCAGCAAGGCTGTTCCACTCTGGATGGGTTAGAATTCGGACATCTCTGAGCATTGGTTAATGTATTGTTACCTCCATGCAGATGAACACAGGACTTAGCACTGCAGCAGCTGCTCTAGGAGGGCTTTAGGGAGTCTCTACCTGCATATGAGTAGTGCCTATTTTGGCCAAGGTCCTGAGGGCAATCTCTTAGAGGTTTTCTTGCTTCCCTTACTCCATGCAGCTACCTTTCTCCAATACTCTGTTGCACAGATTCAAGCCACTTCAGCAGCCCCAAACTCTGATTTATGCCTCCTTATCTCAGTGAAATTGACATTCTCCATTTGGGGTCTGGCTTCCATGTTGCCTCTGGAAAATGGCCCCAGGTGAAAAGCTGGAATGAATGTGGAGCTTACCTCATAGTTTCCCTTTCTCTCAGGGATCACGGTTCTGTGCTGTGTTACCCAACACCTAGAAATAGTTTCCTGATAGATTTTGTTCAGTTTTATAGTTGTTTGTGTCAGGAAAGTAAGTCTGATGCTAGTTACTTTGCCATGGTTAGAAGCAGAAGTTCTGGAACTTTACACATTGTGTTTATATTTAATATGACACACACAATCCATTCTTGGCTGCTATGGCTCCTGACCTAGGTGACTCTAAGTCTCACAGTTACATGAATTCAAGGGAGAGGAAGCTAGATTCAGTGGAGCAAAAATTTCCTTCTTTTTAAAGAATGAAAAAAAAGATGTTTATATTATTCAAAATATTTGAAATATTTTAATGTACTTTTAAAATTTCATTTTGTTAAATCTATTACAAAACCTTCATTGACTCTTATTTTTTCTTGAATTAACTCTGAACTTTTTAGCTATGTATCCGAAATCTTTCATCATGTAGCTCCAACCTATGTTTCCGCCCCTCCCTCCTACATTGTCTGACCTGATGCTCTAGTTTTGTGACTATCTGTTCTTTCAGAAACCCTTTCCGTTTCTTTATGGCCTAGCAAACATGACATACTACATTCCTTATGATTCATTTCCTTATCTCTCTTTTCCAATGTTAATTTATTTCCCATATATGGCACTTTCACACATTCTGCTGAGAATAGCCAT
This sequence comes from Aethalodelphis obliquidens, assembly GCF_003676395.1. Taxonomy (NCBI): domain Eukaryota; kingdom Metazoa; phylum Chordata; class Mammalia; order Artiodactyla; family Delphinidae; genus Aethalodelphis; species Aethalodelphis obliquidens. The sequence goes on from NW_020837945.1 coordinate 75,555,454, forward strand.
TGTTCTATCATGAATGAAAAATGTCTATGGAAGTCTCCTTTTTGATTTTGAGCTCCTTTTCTACTTATCATAATGCCAGGAGCTTGTATATCATTACTTCTTCCTCTCTTCCACTTTTCATGTACAGTTAATTACCACATTCTATCAATTACATGTCCTAAGCATCCAAACCTGTTCTCCCATTTGCCACAGGGTAGGCCTGGCAACTTCTTGTCAGAACAACTTGGTCTTCTTCACTTCCATACTGGTACCAGAGTAATCCTTTTGAAACACATATTTGATTACGGAAAACTCTGAATTAAAATCTTTCAGTGGATTTGCCATGATAAAAAGTTCAAGTTTCTTAGCCTGGTTAATTAGCTGGCATGATATAGTTTAAAGAAGTATAACCTAAAAGATCCACTTTAATGCCTATTGAGTAAAACAGAAGTAGGTTGCAGCAGGAAAGTAACAAAGATTCAGGAAAGGCTTCTTTGTTGACAACAAACCAAGTGAACATGTTTTTTCAAAGTTTTAAGAAAGCTGTATTTTAATGAGTTATTTCCATAGGAACATATGATAGATCACTTTTGGGAATTAGTGTTCCTTTCTGATTTTTTGGTTATTAGTGCCAGTTTAAAAAAAATAGTTTGTTGCTATTGCTGAATAAAAATATCAGTACATGTGTTTGGAGGAATGTAACACTACAGCTCAGGAAATTCATGTCTGTCTTAAAATCTTTCTGCTTCTGGCACAGAATGAGGATTGTTATTAAAGAACAGTACCATCAGAATTAATAATGAGGATTGGGGGCTTCCCTGGTGGCGCAGTGGTTGAGAATCTGCCTGCTAATGCAGGGGACTCGGGTTCGAGCCCTGGTCTGGGAGGATCCCACATGTCGCGGAGCAACTAGGCCCGTGAGCCACAACTACTGAGCCTGCGCATCTGGAGCCTGTGCTCTGCAACAAGAGAGGCCGAGACAGTGAGAGGCCCGCGTACCGCGATGAAGAGTGGCCCCTGCTTGCCACAACTAGAGAAAGCCCTCGCACAGAAACGAAGACCCAACATAGCCAAAATAAATAAATTAATTAATAAACTCCTACCCCCAACATCTTCTTAAAAAAAAAAAAAAAAGAAAATGAGGATCAGAATCTGGCTAATAATACTTTGAGGAATTAATTGACCCTTATCCTAAGTATGGTAGTACCAAGAAAAGGACAGGTGATAGCCACATAGTTGGTAAGCAGCAGGCAATGAAGTGAAATCCTTTGGAAATGGTTTTAGAAATGAAAGGCTTGAAGTCTGCTCCATGTTGGATCACTATGTTGCTAGTTGTTAATTTTCTTGAGTGATTCATTTCCCTTCTCTGAGCCTCAGTTTTTTCCACTTATACAGTGAAGGCATTGGATTGTATAATATCTTAACTCTATCAATTCTAATGTTCTTTTGTGAAATTGAAATTTAAAAAATATTTCCACTTCATGCTTTATGTTATAAACATGTATCAGTGCTTTAGGACTTAGGGCCTTTAAATTGCTTCATGTTATCCATTGTCACCAATCCAGTTGACAAGAACTCTTAAGTTCTCTTTCTGTGCATGTATGCTCTTTCTGAGATCAGCCTCCCCCTCCTCTGCCTCAGTGTATCCTAAAACAAAACTGGAAATGTGTATAGTTTTGGATATCAGTCAAAATTACTCACTTAAAAGTATAGCTAAGGAAGTCATGACCAAATCCTGTAATAATTTAAAAGTTTCTTATTTCCGTTTTTTTTTTTTTTGACTTCACTTCTGGTTCTAGTCATGTATCTTCTGCAACTGCAAAGGCCTCCAGTAAATTTCCTAGCTCATTCTTGGAAAGTATTTTCAAAGGAATACAGCATTCTTTCTTGGTATGTGTTGAAGAAAAATGTGGCAGAGGTTATAGAGAAGAAAGTGATGATTGGGACTGCAGTGACTAAGAGATAACCCTGGCCAGTCCCATAGTCAGAATACTAGTTCAATGGATAAGTGCTGGTCTTGTGAACCTAGACCAAATATTTTGAAGAACTATAAGTTGGGGAGTGTTTCCTGTTGGTTTTGGAATCAGTTTTGTATTCTGAAAGTTGAAGAGAATTTAATATCATGTCCATGTGGCCAATTTTACTGCAATATAAGCTATAATTTGTATAAAAAACAAGGTCTGTCAGCTACAATATACTTTTGCAAATATTTTAGCCAAGTATAAAGTACAATCATGATTAATTTGACACAACTTTCCCTAAATGAGTTGGCACAGTTAATGTGATAGAAAAGAGAACATGGTACATAAAAAAAGAAAAAGAAAAGAGAGAGACTGGGGTTTTGCTGAAGGAGCAGAGGTATTGTGAAGAAAATAGTAAACTTAGGTGAGTTTCTCTATAGTGTAACCAGTCTTAGGAAGACTGATTCATGCTGACTAATGCACAAGAAACAACATGCTGTTAATAGGTCAGTTGTCAGTGGGTGCGTTTGCACTGGGAGAGAGACCTCACGTGCTCCACTGCCACTGGAAATTGCCAGTCTGCTTTCTACAAAGAGTTTCATGTATAGTTCATAGAAAATTAAAATAGTAATGACATGCACTCTTGGGATATGTGTAATTATTACAGAGAGGGTTGGGTATTTCTAAGGAATACTTGCCGAGGCTGAACTAAAATCTGGGTGGTTGCTCTTACCTTACCCCAGTGCCTGAACATCCTCATGGTTCTCAGGTATGGAGTGGACCATACCACTTACCTACTCATTTATTTATGAACAAATATTTATTGAGTATTTACTGTGTGACAGATATGGTTCTGGTCTCTGGAAATATATTGATGAATAAGAGAAACAAAGTTCCTGCCCTCATAAAGCTTATATTCTAGGTGGAAGGAGAATAAGAATTGAATCAGGTAGCTACTGTCAAATCCTTACTCTCCAGTTGTGGTTTTGGTATATTCTTTATCTGTCACAATATCCTTTTTTTTTTTTTTTATAAAGGCAGCAGTTTCGCATGACAATCATGTCACAGATTTTAAAATTACAACCCATCTTAAATTTCTCCTTTATTTGTGAATATATCTGAAATAGATCTTTCCACAGATGATCTTAAAAGGCTGAGATTGCTGTGGTATACACTTGCAATGTTAACGATGATAACTTCAATTCATTTGGTTTCTATTCTAAGCCTAGCATTGTGCTAGGCACTGTATATATAACATCTCATACGCTCCTTACAATACTTTATAATAAGGCATTCTTATCTATATTTAAATGAAGCAACTGAGACTCAGAGAGGTTATATAAGTTGTCTTAAGATCACACAACAAAATGACAGAACCAGGACTTGAAGCCAAGTCAGCCAGACTCAGATTCAGGGTTTTTTTTCCCACTCTACTATTCTGTTCATCATTTAGTAGGCAATGGCTACAGCTAGCTAATTTTATCCAACCTCAAGTTAGAGAAATTGTAAGTTTTTCTCTGGTTTCTTTGGGTAGAATCTGTTCAGGACACAGAGATCCCTATGCCTTGAGTCAGTCTGGTTGTATCACTTTTCTTGTCAAAATCTCCGAGACTTAATTTGTCTCAGAGAATGTAGCCATGTGGTTCAACTTCCTTTGCCCAAATCTTAAATATCCTCTAATGGTGACAGGAAGCTCACTAAGAGCAGAATAAGTAACTTCAACTGTGGGTGGATTGGAGGGAAAGAAAGATTTTCTTATATTGGGTTGAGAGTTGTCTCCTTAAAATGCCAGCATCTTGCCCTGAGTTGGTTGGGGGACTGCCACACTGAACAATTACAGTGTTTTGTATATAAAAGAGCTCTCTGGATATTTTATGTACAATTTTATTTTCTCCTGGGAATTACTTTCTCTAGATGCTACAATTCCATTCTCTTTACGACGTGTCACCGAATCACTCTCCTTTAGACAGGGGCCAGTAGGAGCTGAGGATAGCAATGAGAGAATCCACAGCTTAGCTAGAAGGTAAACATTTCACAAAAGGTATGCACATGATTGTGAAGGGTTTTCTATGGGGAAGAAAGAGCAATAGTCATGTAGGAAAGATTTTTCTGAACGTAATTTGCAGTTATTATCCAAAATTGCAGTTGAAAACTGTGTCCTTTATGACAGTCACTGCCCTTTTTCTGTGGATGCACATGATAAATGCCTTCTGGAATTCAATGCCAGGGAAAATGTGTTTGTCATGATGAATTGGTATACTTGTCTCGGTAATTAGAGCTTATACATAAGCAATTGTGGGGACTAGAGTGCAGTGTTAGGTTGGTACCTACATGAGGGGGCATCTTGTAGTATTTGATCCCTCAGCTATAGTTGGCACTGCAATCCTGTGTAGTGCTACACTGCAGACTGCTGATCAGAACCCTGATCAGGTGTTCCTCATCATTGTGGGGTCCTCTCCATCAGGTGGGGACAGAGGGTGGGATTTCCTTCAGATGTGTCTTGATTGATCTAGTGTGAGTCTTCTGCTCACTGGGGATTCAAGTTCTTCTCAAGCTACCTCATCTGACTTTGCATCCAGTCCCCAGGAGAAGGAAAAGTCAAAGTCCAGACAAGGTAGTCGTGATGATGGTCCCAGAAATAGATGCCTAGCTCTTACCTAGACATAATGACTCACAGACTGAAATGCATTACAGAGGTCACCTAGTTTAATGCCCCCCAGTTTTGTGCCCAAGATCGTACAACTGGTAAATATTTGACAGCTGGAATGTAAATCCAAGAATTCAGACTCCAGAACCAGTTTTCTTAAACACTATACTATATTGCTTCATTTATAATACTTTAAAATGATAAAAGAAATGTGATATCCACACCATGCTTCCATGAAAAAAAAACCCTGCAAAATTTCAAACTTATCTGGAGAAAATTCCTACATTTTGGTATGCGTTCAGTGGCTCTTTTGGAGGTATTTAATACTAAGATAGTTTAAATTTATAGTACAATTCTCAGAAAAAAGGTAACTTACATGAGTAAATTTTTCAGATAGCAAAGCTTATTTTTTTTAAAGATTTTTAAAAAATCAATTAATTTATTTACTTTTGACTGTGTTAGATCTTCATTGCTGCATGTGGGCTTTCTCTAGTTGCAGCGAGTGGGGGCTACTCTTTGTTGCTGTGTGAGGGCTTCTCATTGCAGTGGCTTCTCTTGTTGCGGAGCACAGGCTCTAGGTGCGCAGGATTCAGTAGTTGTGGCTCACGGGCTCTAGAGAGCAGGCTCAGTAGTTACGGTGCACGGGCTTAGTTGCTCCACGGCATGTGGGATCTTCCCGGACCAGGGATCGAACCCGTGTCCCCTGCATTGGCAGGTGGATTCTTAACCACTGCGCCACCAGGGAAGTCTCAAAGCTTATTTCTTTTAGTATAAATTATCTTCTAAATATTTTTTAAAAGGCAAAAAACTTATCTCTGTTTTTTTAAATGTAGTTTTTGAGTCTCATTTCTTTGGAGATTCTGAACGTATTTTACAACTTTGATTTCTCAGCGTCATTATTATTAATAATTGTATTGCACTATAAAAATACACAGTTCTACTCAGAGACTTGTTAAGGTGTCTGACACTATTTATTCCCAAATGGCCGTTATTTTGTGACTTTGGGGGATCTGATATTTATTGGTTCGGTTGTTTACTTTTTCTCCTTAAAATTATTATTTCTCACTTTTTAATAATCTGTCTCTTTCAGTTTTCCTTTTTTTCCCCTTCTAGACCAGAAGGCAACAACCTTCTTTTTTTTTTCTGAATTTTGAATTTTATTTTATTTATTTATTTTTATACAGCAGGTTCTTATTAGTTATCCATTTTATATATATTAGTGTGTATATGTAAATCCCAATCTCCCAATTCATCCCACCACCCCTGCCTCCTGCTACTTTCCCTCTTGGTGTCCATACGTTTGTTCTCTACATCTGTGTCTCTATTTCTGCCTTGCAGACCAGTTCATCTGTACCATTTTTCTAGATTCCACATATATGCGTTAATATACGATATGTGGTTTTCTCTTTCTGACTTACTTCACTCTGTATGACAGTCTCTAGGCCCATTCACATCTCTACAAATGACCCATTTCCATTCCTTTTTATGGCTGAGTAATATTCCATTGTATATATGTACCACATCTTCTTTATCCATTCGTCTGTCGATGGGCATTTAGGTTGCTTCTATGACCTGGCTATTGTAAATAGTGCTGCAGTGAACATTGGGGTGCATGTGTCTTTTTGAATAACATTTTTCTCTGGGTATATGCCCAGTAGTGGGATTGCTGGGTCATATGGTAGTTCTATTTTTAGTTTTTTAAGGAACTTCCATACTGTTCTCCATAGTGGCTGTTATCAATTTACATGCCCACCAACAGTGCAGGAGGGTTCTCTTTTCTCCACACCCTCTCCAGCACTGGCGACAACCTTCTTCAGTAAACAGCCAGGTAGTAAATATTTTAGGCTTTGTGGACCATACAGTCTCTGTCACAATTGCTCAACTCTGCAGCTGTAGCATGCAACAGCCATAGAAAACACACGAATGAACAGACATGGCTGTGCTCCAATACAACTTTATTTAAAAAAATAAGCCCTGAGCCATATTTTTGTCTGTTGAGTGTGGTGAGATAGCTATGTAGAGTTCTATGTAAAAAAGTAACTAGAATTATTTTTAAGAGTAAATAAATGTTGTAGCAAGACTTAATGTGTTCCTACAAATGAAGTATACAATATTTTGTGCCACAATTTTATGTCAGTGATTTGGGGTACTTAGATGTCTTTCCCTCCCTTTCTCTACTTTTTGTATCTTTTTTCAGGCTTAGGTCTATGTTGCAGATATTTGAGGTTATTGGATAAGTGAACTCCAGATACACTTGCTTCATGTGAAGGTGTGCGTGAGTGTGTTCATGTGTCTCAGGCATAGAGCTAAAGTCACTGGACCAGTGAAGAGCTAGATAAGATTGATTTGATTCCCAGTCTATGAATTTTGAAGGGTTCAATATCCCCCACCACACCACCAAATTTATGCAAAATTTCAGGGTGAGACTGTTTTTTATGGTCACCTCTGCTCCAAATTGAAGTCTGCCAAATTATCTCAGTATAGAGATTGTTTGGCCCTGTTCTGAAAAATTTTTTGGCCATTTCTACACCTCAGACCCCAGCCAGCTACTGTGTTTCTCACCTTTTCACAGTTCCTTCCAGATGACCTTGGAACTCCAAATTCTTCTTACTTTGTTATGCAGATTAATTCCACTTTCTCTACCCTCACCCCCAGACTCCTCTCTGATCCCTCAGTATATTTTCTAGTCCAACAAATAACACACCGTTATTTGTTTGCTCTGCCAAACAAAAAGGACCTCGTCTCCTTTAGTTGAACCATCCTCCAAAGCAGGGAATTAAAATTTTATGTAGAATTTTTCCCTTTATGGATGTTTAGAAGAATGATTGGTTGGATGGGTGGTTGAATGGCTAGACAGGTGTCATTTAGTACTATAAACCTGGACTAATATTCCATGTGAAGAATAATACCAAATGTGGAAAACCCATATTTGGTTTCTTAATCTTGTGATCTGGGAGTTATTTAGAATTATTCTTCAACCCTTGTAGTCAAAATACATCCAATATGTTGTTTAGATTGTTACTTGCATTATAGGGAGTATTTTATTCATTTCTTGTTTGTTTGCTTTTTAAATATCCCAATAATTATGTTATTACAAAAGGAGTCAAAATAGCATTCCCTGTGACAGTCAGCTAAATTATAGAAATAAAATATAAGATCATAAACAGCATAAGGTAAAAGTTAGGCTGGGACTCAAAGGAACTGCATCGTATCCCCTCAAACTTAAAATAATAGGGTGCTATTTCTATTTGGAGATATGTTCTCTAATCTCCAATATTAGAAAAATAGCTATTCCATTTACCTAAATATTTAATATAAGAATGGTTTATCTTTATCCATAATTATTATTATTCAGTCATATATTAATTCATTGAGCAACTCTCAATTGTCTGCAAAGAGTACTGAAAAGAATACAAAATAAGAAGATACATTTCTAATCCACTAAAGAGCATAAAACCTGCTTCAGGAAATAATCCAAATATGGTTAAATAATTATAGAAGAATAAAGAGTGCAACATATGAGAAAGTTAATTTTTTAACTTATAATTTCTGACCACTATGCTAACCTGAAATTGGTATCTTTTGAAGTCTGCTCAGAGTGTTGAGCTGGAATGAAAGCTAGTAACTATACTGCTTAAAATTTTTCTTAGCCTTTCTAGAAAGTATTTGACCAGAAAGATCCTGAGTAAAGTTAAAAAACCAAACAGAAACTGGTCATTTTGTAAAAATCCAGATTTATAAAGAGGAATGGAGATATGACATAGTACTTTGGCTTGCTTTTCAATATTTTTTGTGTTCTATAGGCTTGCTTCATTCAACTTATTTATCCTTTTGAGGAAAATACACTGCCAGGAGTCACAGTACACAAAGGCAAAGCAGACACAGTGTTGTTCCTTAAGGAATTTCTAGCCTAGAGGGACAAAAAAACATGCAGACAACAGAAGAAGGACGATGCTTTTGACTTCAGGCTGTATGGAAGAGTTGACGTTTGGACTGGCCCACAATGAAGTTGAATAAACTAAAAGAGATGCAGAGGACCTTCTTGGCTAAGGAAAGAAAATTAATAAAGGCTCAAAAGTTCAAAAGTCTATGTCCAAGTAAAGCACATGCAGGTTCACAATGCATCCTCTATGGTTTCTAAATCTAAGAAGCTCTGAAAATCATTGTTTTCTTCTTAAGTTTGCAGCAAACTTATTTGGTGTCACAACATGACCTGAACTGACATGAGACTGTTTATAATTTTTACTTACTCCACTTATGAGAATCTTTGTAGTTTTTGCTGCAGATATATCAGTGTCCTTGATTATAAGTGCTGCTCCAACATACAGAGATTTTGCTAATATTTTATACATTAACTGTATTACTTTTTTAAAATACCACCTTGTGCCCCCCAAATCTGAATTATAATACACATCCAGCAGCATTTATTTCAGATATGGGATTGTGGACCTGAAGTAATTATGGGTGGTGGGATATTGTAGAAACTGTGGTCAGAAAGCTAGAAAAAGATTGTGCCAGTTCTTGAATGCCAAGTTAAAGATGTTGGAAATTCTACTTTAAGCTATAAAGAAACCATTATAAGCTTTTGAAGAAGGGAGTGAAATATTCAACAATGTTTTATCAAAATTAGTTTGTATTCCTGAGCGCACACTATTTTAAATTTCTTTCCCTAAACAATCACGAAACTGGGGATATTTTCCTTGAGTAAGATAATGATGTCAGATGAAATGCCTTTTGAAAATAGATATTTACATCCATCATTTGTTTCCCTGTGAAGGTGTGTGGGAGAAATAGGGTTAGAGAAAGCAATTTCAGATTGTGCTTGCAGCTTGCTAAGTGTCATGCCACATAAATAGGGCCCAGGTTTGATGTCCCCCAAATGACTTTGCTTTGAAAATGCAAAAATTGCTTCTTAAAAGGAAAAAAAAAAAAACAAAAAAAAATCCATCAGAAACAGTAATTTATTTATTTTTGTTCTTTTCCCCTTCAAACTAATTTATTCTAATTACGTTAAGAAAAGTAATTGAAAAATTAAGGGTGTGTGTGTGTATCTCACTCATAGTAAATCTTTAAACTCTGTCATTGGAAACAGGCAGCAAAAGTTTGGGAATTAGAAAATTGACTCTGGAAATTACCCATCTCAGTTTTTTTTTTTTCCTTAGGATATCTGGATAGTTAGTTGGGCTCTCACTTTTCCCAAGCTTGTAATAATTGATCCTGGAACCCCAGGAATGAGTATATTTTATTTTCATGTTTAAAAATGTCATTTGAGGGGCTGGAAGCAGAGGTAGGCGTATGTAATAAACTGTGAATTGGTATACTTTTCACAAAGAGTATTTGGTAGCTGCCATAGGGATATTACTAAATTCACTTCTCACAGTGGTGTTTCAATCCCTGGAAGTCTGTACAGGGAATCAGGACATTCCATCCAATCCATAGCTTATGCTTTTCCAGAAAATTTCTACATTTAACTTCAGAAGAACGGTAAATAATAATAGTACATTTACAAACATTTTATGGCTCTCACTAGAGCCCAAGGATGAAGCATGTACATGAGGCCATAAAAGAAGTATTTTTTGATGCTAAAACCTCAGGAGTATTTGATGTTCGTATACATTAAAAAAAATTCTTATAAAAATAAAAGATGCTGATATTTTTAAACAAATATTTATTTCTGATTTTAAAAGTGTTCAGTGTTAGTTGCAAAAAAATTAAAAATACAAAAATGCAGGAATAGAAATCATTGACAATGTCTACTGAGTGTGTTAGTGTTCCGCAGGCACTGTGCCTCCAGCTTTACATACATTATCTCATACGAATCTTACCCTGTGATGCATTACTGTTCCCACTTTATATAAATAGAAACTGATGGCTAGAAAGTTAAGTGACTTGTCCATAGTCATCATACAGGAAGTGGTAGAGCAGGAGTGAGCCCAGGAAGTCGGATTGCAGAAATCACACTCTGAACAGCTGTACTCTACTGCCTCTGCTCAACTGCCAGTAACCACCAAACTAACCACCAGCAAATAGCCACCATTACATTTTTGTGTGTACGTTCACAGACTTCTTTTATCCACATGTATATATATCTATTTAAAACATAATTGAAATCTTAGTGCAGGCTGTTTTTTCTCCTTCAAGGTTGATCTTTCTGATAGTTGCACCTAATGACTAATAAAATGGCTAAGGCATGATCTTGGTGCTTGCTAATCCAGAATGTAGCCCTGATGCTGAGTGTCTAGGTAATACCTTGGATTAAAAACAACGAATAAAAAAACAGGGGTTCCCTGGTGGCGCAGTGGTTGAGAGTCCGCCTGCCGATGCAGGGGACGCGGGTTCGTGCCCCGGGATGGGAGGATCCCACATGCCGCGGAGCGGCTGGGCCCGTGAGCCATGGCCGTTGAGCCTGCGCGTCCGGAGCCTGTGCTCCGCAACGGGAGAGGCCACAACAGTGAGAGGCCCACATACCGCAAAAAACAAAAAAACAAAAAAAACAAATAAAAAAAAACCACTCTCCAAATAAGCGGGCATCATGCTAACACCTCCTCCTAAGCAGAAGCTACTTATATTCCTCATCACGAGGTGTCAGTGATGCATCAGGCATGTGGTAGAAAATGGAAGGGGGACTGATTTTACAAATTTTATCTTCATATTCTTTTCTTGCCAACTATAAGAATCCAAAACATTGTTAATAACCTTTAAGTTTTAGAATCCATCTTTAAGAAAGATACTTGCATTTACATATTATAAATTTTAAATATAGGAATGGCCAGTGGGCAATTTATACCGTGTCCTGATTAAAAAAAAAACTCTCTTAAAATGTGCCAGTCCTTATTAATCAGATCAAAGATCTCGGAAAAAAAGGAGACAAGAAACCCTCATTTGTGGGGAGTCTAGAAGTGCTAAACTCTGCATTAAACATTTCCTTTTCCTTTTTTTCTCCCATATTTTGTTGCCACAGCAACTCGGCAAAGCAGGTCATTAGCCTCACTTTACAAATGAGAAAAATGAAGCTGAAAGAAGTTAATTTGTCCTTGAACACACACAGCTGGTAACACTGGGATTTGAACTGAGGAACATACAGCTCTGAAGTCTTAAATGTTTCCTATGATACAACCTTAGAGATCGACAGTTATAATCTGTAGGACCTAGAGTGGCCTTCCATCCAAATTGGAAGGACAACTAAAATGGAAAGAGAAAAGGGAAAAGAAATCACCACCTAAATTAACTTTGTAGTGTATACCATCTTGCTGAGGCCCAATTATTTTTCTTATAGAATTTTTAAAAATTGAGATGTAATTCAGATATTATAAAATTCACTGCTTTAAAGTATACGGTTGAGTGGGGTTTTGTATATTCACAAGGCTATGCGACCATCATCACTATCTATTTCCAGGACATTTATATCAAAAGAAAATTTATATCCATTAGCAATCACTTCTTATGGAGTTTTGATGAAGCAAAAATCCTCAAAACCTTTCTTCTAAAACTCCAATTTTCTAAGATTCTTTCCTTAAACAAAAATGATTCTTAATTACTTATATACATGTAGGAGAAAAGTTATAAAAATAATGTCCCATAACAGATGATTGATTTTGTTGTTGTTGAATATATCTTTAAGTATGAAAAGGATAATTAATGGGAGAGTTTCCCCAAAGTTATCAATGTCAGAAAAATCCCCACCACTACCACTATCATCATTACCACCATTAATTGAGCACTTACTCTCTGACAGACTGTATACTGACATATTCATTTTATTTTATTCTGATAGCAATCCTATTAAGTAGTTATTAACACCCATTCCATTGCGCAAATGAGGAAAACTGAAGTTTGGAGAAGTGACATCACCTATTAAAATGTCTGGGTTGAGAAGTAAACCCAGGTCCAGGACGATTTGAAAGCACAAGTCTTATCTACTGAGCTTTCCACCAAGTGAGAGGAAATGGATCCAAAGAGAACATAGATCTAAAATGAAAGTAATAATGAGTCCAAATGAAAAATTTACATAAGCCGAGATGCTGAAGAAGGTTATCTAGTGCTAGCTCCTGCAAGCATTATCCCAATGATTTACATATCCAAAGGACTGGGTACTTGTATAAAGCTATAGAAACCAGATCTTTCTGGTAGTTTCATTTTTCGTTATTTGATAATTAACCTATCCAACCAGAAAGGGAAACAAGTGTGCAGTCGGAAAGTATGAGACCTTTCAGATTGGTACTGTAGAAACCTCTTCTCCTAGGTCTTGGTCTGTTGGTCTTCCAGGATGATTGTGCTAGACTAGTCAATGAAATGGTTCCAAATGCTGCTTTTCTCTTGGCTTGAGTTTCTTTTCTCTCCTATCAAGATCTCCTTTATTTTTATCATGCTTAAAACCATCTGGCAGGTGTGTAATTGATTTTCAGGAAAGATAGAATGCGTGACACATGTTGCTTTTGTATATAATTGCCACATAAGTTTATAATACATTTGATTAAGGTCTTATCTGCAGATGAACTATACGGTTAACTCAATCTTTGAAGAAACAGAATCATGTAACTAACCTGCAACTCTGGATGAAATTTTCAGTTCAGTTCAGCAGCTATTTATTGACCTTCCCTATGTTTCGAGCAGAGTCTGTGTGTGGAGCAAGGTGGTAGTGGTGTTTCATAATGAATAAACTTCAGAATTACCATGAAAGGGAATAAATTTTTATGTGCAGTGTGTGTGTGTGTTTGTGTGTGTGGAGTGTGTGTGTCTGAGGTGAGGAAATGTATATGAAACATATGCCCAACTAATTGTGATACAAGCTATGATGTGATAAATGCCTCAGCTTTTCCTGATTCCAACAACTAGATTAACCCCCGCCCCCTACTTTAGCTATTACAGCACTGTGTACACCTCTCCTTTTTTGCACCTATCACAGTTGCAATTGTTTGTATGATTATTTGGTTGAACTTTCAATAGTATTTTGTAACTCCATCAGACATAAATCTATATAAATAATACAAATCAGAGATAACTGTGTAAATGTTCTATACTAAGAAATACACACAGGAGAGCCCCAGAGTGGGACATCTAACCTTGGTAGGGAAAGGTTCTGATGGAGGTGACCTTGGATTCAATTTTTGAAGAATGGCTATGTATTCACTGGGAGAGAGGAAGGAAAGAAGGAAGGAAGGGAGGGAGAAGGAAGGAAGGAAAGGGGGAAAGAAGGGCAAGGGGAAGAGCACGTGCAAAGATATACACATATGAAATAGCATGCCTCAAGGATATGAATGAAGTCAAGTTCATGTAGAGAGATGGGAGAAGGTAAATCATCAGTGGTCTTAAGACTGAGCTTAAATTTTTGACTTTATCTTCAATGCTATGAAAAGTTTCTGAAGAGCAAAATCCTCCAGCAATTTGAGTTTTAGGAGTGGTTACGTTGCCAGTGTGAAGGGTGACTTGAAGATAGTTGGACTGTCTTTCATAAGTGTGTTATAATAAGAAATGAGGTGATGAGGGCCTGAAAGAAGGAGGGCAGGAACAAAGAGGATGTGAGAGATGTTAAGGAAATAGTATCTGTAATAGAGGTGATGTAGCAAGAGGAGTCTCTGATGACTCACAGGTTTTTGAATCTGGAAACTGTATAGATGATGCAGTCATATGGAGCTCAACAGGTTTGAGGGAGAAAGACATATATCCAGCTATAGATTTGTTGTTTTGGAAGGACTTGTGAAATATTTAAGTGGAACCTTCCAGGAAAGCTTGGAAATATGTAATTAAACCTATGGAGGGATCTGATTAGCAGACACAAATCCAGGAGTCATCAACAGCCTGAGAAATTTAACATGTAATAAGATGCTCAGGAAAAGTAACGAGAGCAAAAAGATTAGAGGCTGCAGACCTGAGAAACAGTAATACTTGTAGGAGATGAACAGAAAGACAACCATGAGGTTAAATAGGGAAGTAAAGGAAAAACCAAGAGGAAAATTGTGTCTTTGAAGACATGGAGGAAGGGTTTCATGAAATAGAGAGTGATCAATAATTTTAATTTAAAAAAAATTTAATAAAAATAATAAAAAAATATTTAATAAAAATAAATTTAATACATATAATTACTGTGTTAGGTAGAATTAGGACAGAATGTGTCCCTTAAATCCTAGTTTATGTTGATTTTATAAGGAAAACTTCAGTGGGGTAGTGTGGGCAAAAGGCAGCATTTAAGAGGTTAAGGAAGAATAAAAAGTGGTAAAGTGGAGACAGTACATGTAGACTCCTTTTAAGGATATTCGTATGTTTATGGGAGGAAGGAAAGAAAGGATAGAAAGAGAATGCCCAGCTAGGAGCGGTGGTTGGAAAATTCTACATGAGGTTCTTGTCTGGTACATGGCAGTAGCATTCTTGGCCTTAAGCTGTGTTCTGCACAGGCACAAAGATATGCATATTTGTATATTTGTGAATGTATTTGTGTGTATAACAAGTACCTTAAAGGAAGCTAAAATATTCATTTTCCAAAGTACCACATTTCCATCAAACCTTCAGTATGACTCTAATCAATGGCTCCATTTGGCACTTTATCTCTTCCTTCCCCTGCCCCAACCATAGATCCATAACCACTTATATTAGGACAGTTAAATTTCACCATTATGAGAGTTAACCCGAGCCAGAAGCTAAGACAGTCTCCCATGCCTGTTCTGAAAGTTGACACTAATAAAACGCATAGCACAGGGAGATCAGCTCGGTGCTTTGTGACCGCCTGGAGGGGTGGGATAGGGAGGGTGGGAGGGAGGGAGACGCAAGCGGGAAGAGATATGGGAATATATGTATATATATAACTGATTCATTTTGTTGTGAAGCTGAAACTAACATACCATTGTAAAGCAATTATACTCCAATAAAGATGTTAAAAAAAAAAAAAAAAAACTATTAAAAAAAAAACTTCATAGCTTACTATAAAAGCAATACTTATTTTATTGTTGTCCTGTCTTTAAATGAATGGCTGCCTCCTGCTTTTGGAAAGCAGACGATATGCAGGGAGAAAATTCAATTTCCTGGGAAGGGAAAAAATACGCTGAAATCATTTCTATGCATTTATAAAATAAAATAACTTTGATTCTTATATTATTCTTACATTTTCAAAACCAGAAGCAGTTAGCATAGTACTTTGTAAAGAATATTGCCCCGGGAGGCAGTGTCCTGAGTTAAGAGTTGCAGCTCTGTCACTGGGAGCCAAGTGACTTTAGGGGAAATCACTCTTCCCTTTTTTGTCTTCTTTTGTGTTAAAGGATGGGGATAGATAGCGCCTATCTTGGTTTGACTTATGTTAAAATTTTATTCCCTTAAATCCTGAATGAAGTCAGTCCACAAATACATTTCCTTTTCCTGTCTTTCGGAAGACTTCTGTTCTTGACAAATGTCACTATATTGGAGTGTGTTTATCCATCCTTTACCTTCCTCCTAGGCAACTGGAATTGCTCCTCTCCGCTTTGCTCTGACAATCATTTTCACAGGTTTCTATCCTTATCAACCTTATTTGTATAGCTATAGATGAAAAGGTCTGCATTTATTCAAAACAACTTGTTAAAGTGCTACTAGAAGAGAATGGAAAATGTCCAATGGTAGCAGCAAATCCTGATGTATTATTTATTTGAAGATTGGGGTCTGGGGTGGGAAGGTTGGAGGACAGGCATAGATGTCTTATTTATTAACCTCACCTCAGCAGGTTTGGTCAGAAAGTAATGTAAAAGTAACAACAGTATACCATGCGTGTTTTTGAGTCTGGTACAATAAGATATACCTATGGTGAACGTGGGACAGAACTGGGGGTAAATATAGAGTCTGAATTCTGGTTGCTGGGTTTTTCAGAAGCAGGATTTATTCTTTAGTGGAGGCAGTACCAATTAAGTGTGGCTAGAAAGTAAGGTGGTAACATTTATTAAGCATTGGGCATTCAATATTTAAGTGAGAGATATCTCCTTCAGTTCACCTCAAGTTTCTTAATCTATATGAAGCTTTTTCTAACAGCTTACTTCCCACCCTCAAAGATAAAATGAACCACTCACTTCCTTGTGCATTCACTAAAATCTGCAGTACTACCAGTGTGGCAAAGCTGTGTTTTACTTCTGGTTTAAACACCTCTCTTCTTTTGCTAGCTTTTTAGGGTAAGAAGTTAGTTTTAGTTTCTAAATAATTGTGGGAAGGGTGCATAAATGAGTGAATGGGTTAAAAGATACCTTGAAACTTTACTCCCTTTTTCCAATGACACTGACCTTGTTTTGAACTCCTATCTCAATTTTTTTTAAATTTTAATTTAATATAGTTTAATTTAATTTCAATGCCATCTTCTTTACCTATTCATTCATTGCTGGACTTTTAGGTTGTTTCCATATCCTGGATGTTACAAATAATGCTGCCAATGAACACAGGGATGCATGTATCTTTTCAAATTGGTGTTTTCATGCTCTTTGGATAATTACCCAGAAGCGAGGTTTCACTTTTCTTTACATACTCTCCAACATTTATTTCTCGTCTTTTCAAAGATAGCCATTCTAACAGGTGTGAGATGATACCTCATTGTGGTTTTGACTTGCATTTCCCTAATAATTAGTGATGTTGAACATCTTTTCATGTGCCTTTTGGCCATTTGTACATCTTCTTTGGAAAAATGTCTGTTCAGCTTCTCTGCCCATTTTTAAATTGGGTTGTTTGTTTCTTTGTTGTTGAGTTGTATGAGCTCTATGTAGTTTAGATATTAATCCTTTATTGGATATATGATTTGCAAATACCTTCTCCCATTTGGTAGGTTGCCTTTTCATTTTGATTATAGTTTCCTTTGCTGTGCAAAGCTTTTCAGTTTGATATAATCCCATTTGTTTATTTCTGCTTCTGTTTCCATTGGCTTTGGAGTCAGAGCCACAAAAACATCATTAAGGCCAATGCCAGTGAGGTTATCACCTGTGTTTTCTTCTAGGAATATTATGGTTTTATATTCAGGTCTTATATTCAAGTCTTCAATCCATTTTGAGTTAATTTTGGGGTATGGTATAAGATAGTGGTCTAGTTTCATTCTATTGCATATGGCTCTCCAGGTTTCCCAATGTCATTTATTGAAGAGGCTGTCCTTTCTCCATTGTATGTTCTTTTCTCCTTTGTTATAAATTAATTGTTCATGTACTTGTGGATATATTTCAGAGCTCTCAATTCTATTCTGTTGATCTGTGTGTCTGTTTTTATGTACCATTCTGTTTTGATTACTATAGCTTTTGTAGTATGGTTTGAAATCAGGGAGCGTGATACCTCCAGCTTTGTTCTTTCTCAAGATTGTTTGGCTATTTTGGTTGTTTGTGGTTTCATACACATTTTAGAATTACTTTTTCTAGTTCTGTGAAATATGTCATTAGAATTTTGATAAGGATTTCATTGAATCTGTAGATTGTTTTGGGTAGTGTGGACATTGTAACAATATTAAATCTTCCAATCCATGAGCACAGAATAGCTTTCCATTTATTTGCATCATCTTCAGTTTCTTTCATCAGTGTGTCTTATAGTTTCCAGTGCACAAATCTTTTACCTCCTTGGTTAAATTTATTCCTAGGTATTGTATTCTTTTTGATGATTGTAAATGAGATTGTTTTCTTAATTTCTGATTGTTTGTTATCAATGTATAGAAATGCCACAATATTTTGTATATGGATTTTATATTCTGCAACTTTACTGAATTAATTTATTAGTTCTAATACCCTTGGTGAAGTCCTTAGGGTTTTCTATATATAGTATCATGTCATTTGCAAATAATGGCAGTTTTACTTCTTCCCTTCCAATTTGGATCTGTTTTATTTCTTTTTCTTGCCCAACTTCTGTGACTAGGGCTTCTGATACTACGTTAAATAAAAGTGGCAAGAATGGGCATCCTTGTCTTGTCCTGATCTTCGAGGAAAATCTTTCAGCTTTTCACTGTTGAGTATGATGTTAGCTGTGGGTTTGTCATATATGGCCTTCTTATGTTGAGGTACATGCCTCAACATATACCCACTTTGTTGAGAGCTGTTATCGTAAATGGATGATGAATTTTGTCAAGTGCTTTTTCTCCATCTATTGAAGTGACTGTATGATTTTTTTCTTCATTTTATGAATGTGGTATATCACATTGGTTGATTTGTGGATGTTGAATCATTCTTGCATCCCAAAAATAAATCCAGTTGATCACGATGTATGATCCTTTTAATGTATTGTTGGAATTCTGTTTGGTAATATTTCACTGAGGATTTTTGCTTCTATGTTCAAGAAGGATATTGGCCTTTAATTATTTTTTTGTGTGTGGTGTCCTTGTCTGGTTTTGGTATCAGGATAATGATGGCTTTGTAAAATGTGTTTGGAAGACTTCTCTCATCTTCAATTTTTTTGGAAGAGTTTGAGAAGGATAGGTGGTAAATCTTCTTTGACTATTTTATAGAATTCACCAGTGAAGCCATCTATCTGGTCTTGGGCTTTTGTTTGTTGGGAGATTTTTGATTACTCTTTTAATCCCTTGATTAGTAATTGATCTATTTGATTTTCTATTTCTTCATGATTCAGTGTTAGAAGATTGTATGTTTCTAGGAATTTATCCATTTCTTCTTGGTTGTCCAATTTGTTGGTGTATAACAGTTAGTAGTAGTCCCTTATGATCCTTTGCATTTCTGTGGTATCAGTTGTAACTTCTCTTTCATTTCTGATTTTATTTATTTGAGCCTGATCTCTTTTTTTCTTGATTAGTCAACCTAAAGCTTGTTGATTTTATCTTTTCGAAGAACCAGTTAGTTTCATTGACTTTTCTTCCTGCCTTCCTTCCTTCCTTTCCTTCTTTTTTGTCTCTAGTTCATTGACTTTCACTCTGATCTTTATTATTTCCCTACTTCTACTGATCTTGTGCTTTGTTTGTCCTCTTTTTCAAGTTACTTTAGGTGTAAAGTTAGATTGTTTATTTGTGATTTTTCTTGTTTCTTGAGGTAGGCCTGTATTGCTACGAACTTTCCTCTTAGAACCACTTTTGCTGCATATGAAAGATTTGGGTATGTTTTATTTTTGTTTTCATTTGTCTCTAGGTACTTTTTGGTTTCTCCTTTGATTTCTTTGATGACCCATTGGTTTCTGTGTAGCATGTTGTTTACTCTCCACATAATTGTGTTTTTTCCCTGTTATTGATTTCTAGTTTAATATCATTGTGGTCCTAGAAGGTGCTTGATAGGATTTCAGTCTTCTTGAATTTATTGAGACTTGTTTCGTGACCTAATATGAAGAGTAGGCTGTTAGATTTCCTCACTATTATTGTATTGTTTTCAGTTTCTTCTTTTAATTTTATTAATGTTTGCTTTCTATATTTTGGTGCTCCTATAGTGGGTGCATCTATATTTATAAATGTTATATTATCTTGTTGTATTGACCCCGTATATCATTATGCAATGTCCTTCTTTGTCTTTTTTTACAGTCTTTGTTCTAAAGTCTATTTTGTCTGATATGAGTATAGCTACTCCAGTTTTCTTTTCATTTCCATTTGCATGGAATATCTCTTTCCACCCCTTCACTTTCAGTTTGTGTGTGCCCTTACTTCTATAGGGAGTCTCTTATAGGCAACATACAGATAGGTCTTGTTTATCCATTCAGCCACTGTCTGTCTTTTGATTGATGAATTAATCCATTAACATTTAAAGTTATTATTGATAAGTGTGTACTGATAGCCATTTTGTTAATTGTTTTCTGGCTGTTTTTGTAGTTCCTTTCCTCTTCTCTTCTCTTGTGTTTTGGTGGTTTTCTTCAGTGTTATGTTGAGATTTCTTTCTCATTTTCTTTTGTGTATTTACTATAAGTTTTTTCCTTGTTGTTACTGTTAGGCTCACATATACTATCCTTTGTAAACAGCAGTCTGTGTTAAGTTGGTAGCAACTTAAATTTGAACACATTTCAAAGCTTTATCTTTTAATTCACTGCCCTCACTCCCATTTTATACTTTTGATGACACATTTTGTATCTTTTTATTTTATGCAACCCTTAACTAATTTTTATATTTTTAGTTAATTCTACTACTTTTGTCTTTTAACCTTCATGCCTGCTTTATACATCACTGATCCACTATCTTTATTACATATTTACCTCTTCCAGTGAGATTTTTATTTTCATATGTTTTCTTATTATTAATTAGCATAATTTCTTTTCAGATTAAAGAAGTTCCTTTATCATTTCTTATAGGGCTGGTTTAGTGGTGATGAACTCCTTTAGTTTTGCATATCTGGGAAACTCTTAATTCCTTCAATTCTGAATATTAATCTTTTGGGGTAGAGAATTCTTGGTTTGAAGTTTTTTTCCTTTCAGCATTTTGAATATGTTATACCGCTTCCTTCTGGCCTGTAAAGTTTCTGCTGAAAAATCTCCTGATAGCCTTATGGGGCTTCCCTTGTACATAACAAATTTTTCTTTTGCTGCTTTTAAGGATTCTCTCTTTATTCTTAACTTTTACTCTTTTAATTATAATGTCTCTTGGTGTGTGTCTCTTTGGGTTCATCTTAATGAAACTCTCTGGGCTTCCTGGACCTAGCTTTCTGTTTCCTTCCCCAGATTAAGAAAGTTTTCAGCCATTATATCTTCAAATAAATTTTCTGGGCCTTTTAATCTCTCTTCTCCTTCTGGGACCCATATAATGTGAATGTTATTCTGCTTGATGATGTCACAAAGGTCCCTGAAGGTATTTTTACTTTTTAAAATTCTTTTTCATTTTTCTCTCTCTCTAGGTGAGTTCTATTGCTTTGTCTTCCAGCATGCTTATTTGTTTTTCTACCTCATCCAATCAGCTACTGGACCCACTAGTGTATTTTTCTGTTCAATTATAACTTCTATTTGGTACTTTCTTATATTTTGTTGACGTTCTCACTGTGTTTATCCAGTATTCTCCTGAGTTTGGTGGGCATTTTTATGACCATTACTTTGAATTCTATCAGTTAGATAGAATTATCTTTATTTAGTTATTTCTCTGAAGTTTTGTCTTATTCTTTCAATACAATAGGACCATATTCCTCTGTCTCCTCATTTTGCCTAGTTCTCTGTGCTTACCTCTTCCATGTATCAGGTAAGTCAGCTACCTCTCACATTCTTGACGGTGTGGCCTTATGTAGGAGATGTCCTGTAGAGCTCAGAAGCACAATCCTGCCTGGCCACCAGAGTCATATTCTCAAGGGGTGTCTCCTACATGAGCTGCATCAGCCCTCCTGTCCTGGCAGGGCCATGGCTGCTGCTGCAGTGCACTGGTGGGAGGGGCTGACCCAGTCACCCAAGCTTTTGAAGAGAAATTTGGCAAGAGCTAACAAAACTACCTGTATACTTACTTTTTGACTCAGCATTCTCATTTCTAGTATCTATCCTGAAGATAATTTCCAGCAATATGAAAATACTACACAAGTTATTTATTGCAGTATTATTTGCAATTGCAAAATATTGAAAATAACCTAAATGCCACTACATAGCAGAGTGTGTGCTATTTTGTGCAAAAGAAACCTATGGAAGATAAATCAGAAATTAAAGAGACCAGTTGCCTATAAGGGGTTGTTGGAAAAGGAGTGGAAAGAAGGGGAAATGGGAATAGGACAGGAGGATGAGAGTGTAAAACTTATTGGAGTATACTTTTTTGTAGCTTTGACCCTTAGAACCATACAAAAACATACCATGTTTTACATATTCAAATAATAATAAAGTAATTAAATAATTAAAATCAACCAATATGGAAGATAAACAATAACAAAGGAACCTAACTGGATTACAAATGAATAACTAAACCACACTGAAGAGAATGGAGAAGAAAAGAAAAATCTATCAAAAACAAAGTCGATAATAATATTTTGACTGTATAAGGCTAAAGACAAAAACAAATGTGCCTCAATGCTGTACTCTAGTAATAAATCTGTTTCTCACAAGAGTGTTGGTTAGGAATTCTGTAACTACTTTAAGTACATACTAGGATTGAATGAACAAGTGAATATATTATAAATAAAAAAATATTTTTCACTGTTGGAAAAAGAAGTTACAAATAAGGAAAGGGCAAAGACTAAAACGGAAATTGTGATGTTGGATTGGAATCATAGGTATTAACCATCTATAGCTATATCTATACTTATCATGTATAGATATCTATTATTTCTTTATGTATGGATATATCTACACATAGATATTTCTACATATAGATATCTGTATAGGGAGATATATATATTTATCAACAGAAATAAATATGATGGATGTGTATTGTGGGTTTGTATATATGCATATATTTCATAGCTTTCTCCACTGAGAGAACCTAGGATCAATGACACCCCAGTAACAATGGGCACACTAGCACCCCGATTTTAGTTCCTAAATACTATTTTCCAATAAAAAGTATTAGACTCATTTGAGAATGAGTTGATTCCAGAGCTAGGGCTGGAAAATAAAAGGTAAACTTGGAATACCTTGTGATGCTAGAAAATTAAGGAACTGCTCATAAAAAGACACCAGAGCCAACCAAAAGGATCTCCTGAAGGCTAAAGTTGAAACAATTTGAAACACAAAATAAATGATAGTATTGGATTATAATGCATAGAATAAACATTCCTGAGGCCATACTGATATAAATAAATACTTGAATAAATAAATAAGCGGGGGAGAATTTACAGCTCTTGCAGAAGAATTCCCATTACAATAGAAATAATTAGGAGAATACAAAGTTACTATTAGGGAAACAGCACAATAATAATTACTGCAAGCAAGTTCCACCAATGGATGCTAACATCAGCGGATGAAAGTTGAAGGAGAAACAGGATATTAGCATAGCCTCAGAGTTTCTTCTTCAAGATATTTATCAACCATAAATGAAAGTAAAATATAACTTGACAGTACAGAAACCTAGCAGACACTACCTTAACCAAGTGATTGATGTTAATAACACTGTTGACATCATGTAGCTCTTGATAAGATCCTACCGAAAAGGATACATCACTTCTGTGGCATTCTTGCTGAAAATGAATAACTGTCGACTAATCACTAGAAAGCATCAGACAAGCCCAAATTGAAAGACATTCCACAAAATATTTGATCAATATTTATCAGAAGTTTCAAAGTCCTGAAAGACAAGAAGAGACTGGGGAACTGCCATACACTGAAGGAGACTAAGGACACACAACTAAGTGCAGGGTGGATCCTAGTTGGATCCTGGAATAGGAAAAGGGCATTAGGGGGAAAAAAACCTGGTAAAAATTCAATAAAATTTGTAGTTTATTTGATAGCATGGTTCCAGTATAAATTTTCTGGTTTTGATAACTATACACTGGTTATGTGAGTTGTTAATAGTAAGAGAAGTTGGGTGAAGAGTATACATGGACTCTATTATTTTGCAACTTGTCTGTAAGTCTCAATTTATTTCAAAATAAAAAGTTTAGAGAAGAATAAATAGAAGAACAACAAATAAAAAAAGAACAAGAGGAAGAAGATAACAATAGAAAAACCTCATGCATTGCTTTTTTGAAAATAGTTTAAAGTGATTTTAACTTATTTGGATCATATATGTCATTAATAAATAAGTTTGCTGCCAGTGACTGTTTTTATCACATCTGATAAGATTGATTTTCCTGCTTTCTTCGTCTGTTGAGGCTGCTATAACAAAAAGTACCTTAGATTAGGTGGCCTAAACAACCAACATTTGTTACTCACAGTTCTAGAGTCTGGGAAGTCCAAGATCAAGGCACTAGCAGATCCAGTGTCTGGTGAGGGCTTGCTTCCTGACTCATAGATGGCCATCTTCTCCCTGTGACTTCACATGGTGAAAGGGGAGAGAGAGCTCTCTGGGGTCTCTTTTATAAGGGCACCAATCCCATTCATGAGGGTGAAGCTTCCCAAAGATGCCACTTCCCAATACCTTAGGGGTTAGAATTTCAATATATGAATTTTAGGGAGATATAAACATTCAGTCTCTGATAGTTGCCTATAAAAATTGGATTTGAGGGTATTTCTAAAGACATGAGATACAGACCTGGTTTTTATCCTGGCAGTCGGTGGACTAGACATATAACATAGAACAAAGATACTGTGTTAGCTATTAGACTGGTTTTCATCTTTCAGTTTATATGTTGGTTTGGTTTCTTTGTAAAATAAAGTTGCTTTCCTTTTGATAGACATTTTGACATTAATATACTCATTAAAAGTTTTCGGACCTAGCAATACTCTTGAGTATGCTATTACTGATTCAATATAGGCTTCCAAACAGATACATACATTAATTGAAGAGCTGATGTCAAGAGTCAACAGATTCCTATGTTTAATATGAACAGAAATAAATTACCACTTAAAAATCTCAGAACTTCCTCATACAGTTATTAATTTATACCATCTGTGAGTAAATAACTCTTTATAAAATGAAAAATTTAGATACTAAGAATTTAAATAAGTTCACCTATCATTATGTACCAGATTTCCCAATCCCTCTCAGAAAGTGATAAATGATTTCATTTTGAAATTACACTGGCGAGTCACTTGCTAGAGTTGGTCCAAGGTCAATAAGAAAACAGAAAGAATATCTAACTTATGAAATTTTAATTAGAGACAACTTAAAATTTGGTCATTATATATCTTCAATTTAAAATTTAAAAATATAATTGCCAGCAAAAATTTCATTTTGGCTTATGGAATAACACACAGAAAGCAGAAAATTTCCAAGTTTTGATTAAACTAAAATATGCTCTTTTCCTACCATCCGTTGTGCACCTGGCTATTACTATTTGCTTGTTTTGTCTTGCTTTTGGATGTTATGGTACTTGTAAAAATGCAGTCTCCTTATGTTCTGCCCAAGATACTTAAGGAAGACTATATATCTACATACCTGACTGTGAAGCTGGATGTCACCTTAGGAGTTGTTTTAACAAGCATGTACATGAAAGTCTGATAAGGGCAAAAATCTTTATTTTTTTAAAACTAACTCTAAGTAATACAATTCAATTGATCAATTCTTCTTTATACCTACTTCAACCAAATAGCCATAATTTATAGTAAGAAAATATTTTGAATTTAAATGTTATGTGCTCACTTTGGTGTAATCTGAACTCATCTGAGAGTTCAATAACAACAAAAAATATCTATAAATGTGATCCCCCAGTTTGTTTTCCAAGTACTATGATGATCCACTTTCTTTGCGATGAATATACCTGGCCATAAGAATCATTGTGACAGCTGCTTAAACAAGACAGCAGGACATTTAAGTATTATTTGTGACAGAGTTGGCTTTCCTGCCCTGTTTTCTAAGAGTTTATAGATCTGTTAAGGAGACAGAACTATAATCAAATATAAGAGCCACTATGTTAGACCATTAAGGTGCACCTAGAACCCAGGGCAGTTGATAAGAGCACCCTATCTTGTGTAGATAATTAAAATCTTCAAAGCTCTTTCACATGTTTCACCTCATTGAATCCTTGCAACAGTCTTGCCAGGTAGGCAGAAAGGCTTGTTGTGAATATGAGAATTGATGCTCTAGAGGTCATGTGTGTTTTAAATCACACATGGATTTGCTTGCTCTGCCCAAGTTCCTTGATAGGGGCCTCATCCTATTCCTTTGCTACGTTTCAAGGAATAGCTTTTCTCTCAAAGTACAAAACAGCTCTAGGCATTGGGTTCCAGAGCAGGAGAGCTCTACCGGAAAGCTCTCTGTCTCTGCTGCAGCAGGAAAGACTATTTTTAGATGTTTTCCTTTTGCTAATTATCTCCCTCTCCGTGGGGAATTTCTATGGGTAGAATCCCCAGATGAGCCAAGTTTCTCACTAATTCCCGCAGAGACCGGAAAGACAAAGGCCATGGCCCAGCTTGCCCTGGAGCCTCAGAGCCTCTCCAGTGATGACAGTGTGGTGGCTTTAGCAAGTTCTTCAAGGACTGTGGAGCCCACAGAGCTTTGGTGATCACACTGAACAAGGGGACTAAGGGGCGACTGGAAGGAAGGTCTGCACATATCTTCTTGAGTCTTGGAACCACCCCAAATGACCTTGCCTGGAGCTCAATTCTGAAAGGACTTAAGAGAATGTGGAGCCAGTGGTGGCTGAAGGCTTAGGAGACCCTGCTGATGTTCTGGCTTTCTTCCATCATCTTCGAGAGGAATAAGGAAGAGACTTCTGAAAGAATATTTTTCCAGGCAACTTCAACCTTAAGCTTCAATCTCCAGGGAACCCCACAAGAACTGTGAAGGATTAGCCTATAGAAGAGAAAGAGGAAAGGGGTGATGAAAACCATTTTCACTCCTTTGCTGGGAAGAGCTAACCAGCTAGTGCTAGGTGGTCTGGGGACAATGGGTGGAAAGAAAGTAAAGTAAGATTTTGGTTCAATGTCAGGATAAATCTTCAAACAGGTTTTGTGCAATGAACTCCCTGGGGAGCTGGTGAATTCTGTCACCTGAACTGTTCAAGCAGAAATGTGGACACTGAAATGGACGCTGGCATTCATGGGAAGGTGGGAGTGGTGGAAAACCCTACAGGTTGAGGACTAAGGAATAATAATTGCTAACACTATTATCGCACTTATTTTCTATCAAGTTTCTTTTTCTTAAACACTCAACAAGGGGTATAGAAGGTAGATGTTATTATTAACTCTCTCTTAGAGATAGGGAAACTGAGGCACAAAGAGGTTAAGTGATTTGTTCAAGGTCACACAGCTAGTAGGAATTTTCACTGTGGCTGCCTGTTGTTGGTGTCTGTGCTTTTAACTACTTGCTGTATTGCTGTGTCCACTAAGGACCCTTCTTGCCCTGAAATTCCTGATAGGGTGGAGTCTGATTCCAATGCCAGCATTCTTTGTATGCATCACTCATAAAACTTCTTCCAAAAGGGCAATGATGGCCTCTGAGAAGGAAGGAAGGAAGGAAGGGAGAGGAGAGGGGAGGGGAGGGGAGGGGAGGAGGGGAAGGGAGGGGAGGAGGGGAAGGGAGGGGAGGGGAGGGGAAGGGAAAGGAAAGGAAAGGAAAGGAAAGGAAGGGGAGGGAGGGAGGGAGGAAGAAAAGAAAAGAAAAAAGAAAAAGAGAAATGCAAAGGATGATGGAAAAAAAAAAAATCGAGACCTTTAGACCCAAAGGGAAGCTCCCTAGTCATCTTTCGGGCCAGTTGGCAGAGACAGAGCCTAACAGAATATCGCATCAAAGTTAAATACTGCCTATGTTTTCCTCTAAGAGTTTGACAGTGTCTGGCCTTACATTTAGGTCTTTAATCCATTTTGAGTTTATTTTTGTGTATGGTGTTAGGGAGTGTTCTAATTTCATACTTTTACATGTAGCTGTCCAGTTTTCCCAGCACCACTTATTGAAGAGGCTGTCTTTTCTCCACTGTATATTCTTGCCTCCTTTATCAAAGATAAGGTGACCATATGTGCGTGGGTTTATCTCTGGGATTTCTATCCTGTTCCATTGATCTATATTTCTGTTTTTGTGCCAGTACCATACTGCCTTGATTACTGTAGCTTTGTAGTAGAGTCTGAAGTCAGGGAGCCTGATTCCTCCAGCTCCATTTTTCGTTCTCAAGATTGCTTTGGCTATTCGGGGTCTTTTGTGTTTCCATACAAATTGTGAAATTTTTTGTTCTAGTTCTGTGAAAAATGCCAGTGGTAGTTTGATAGGGATTGTATTAAATCTGTAGATTGCTTTGGGTAGTAGAGTCACATTCTATGACATAAATCACAGCAAGATCCTTTTTGACCCACCTCCTAGAGAAATGGAAATAAAAACAAAAATAAATGTTACCTAATGAAACTTAAAAGCTTTTGCACAGCAAAGGAAACCATAAAGAAGACCAAAAGACAACCCTCAGAATGGGAGAAAATATTTGCAAATGAAGCAACTGACAAAGGATTAATCTCCAAACTTTACAAGCAGCTCAATATCAAAACAAACAACCCAATCCAAAAATGGACAGAAGACCTAAATAGACATTTCTCCAAAGAAGATATACAGATTGCCAACAAACACATGAAAGAATGCTCAACATCATTAATCATTAGAGAAATGCAAATCAAAACTACAATGAGATATCATCTCACACTGGTCAGAATGGCCATCATGAAAAAATCTAGAAACAATAAATGCTGGAGAGGGTGTGGAGAAAAGGGAACCCTCTTGCACTGCTGGTGGGAATGTGAATTGGTACAGCCACTATGGAGAACAGTATGGAGGTTCCTTAAAAAACTACAAATAGAACTACCATATGACCCATCAATCCCACTACTGGGCATATACCCTGAGAAAACCATAATTCAAAAAGAGTCATGTACCAAAATGTTCATGGCAGCTCTATTAACAATAGCCAGGACATGGAAGCAACCTAAGTGTCCATCAACAGATGAGTGGATAAAGAAGATGTGGCACATATATACGATGGAATATTACTCAGCCATATAAAGAAACGAAATTGAGTTATTTGTAGTGAGGTGGATGGACCTACAGTCTGTCATACAAAGTGAAGTAAGTCAGAAGGAGAAAAAGAAATACTGTATGCTAACACATATTTATGGAATCTAAGAATAATAAAAAAAAAGTTCATGAAGAACCTAGGGGCAAGACGGGAATAAAGACAGAGACCTACTAGAGAATGGACTTGAGGATATGGGGAGGGGGAAGGGTAAGCTGTGACAAAATGAGAGTGGCATGGACATATATACAGTACCAAACGTAAAATAGATAGCTAGTGGAAGCAGCTGCATAGCTTGGGGAGATCAGCTCTGTGCTTTGTGACCACCTAGAGGGGTGGGATAGGGAGGGTGGGAGGGAGGGAGACGCAAGAGGGAAGAGATATGGGAACATATGTATATGTATAACTGATTCACCTTGTTATAAAGCAGAAACTAACACACCATTGTAAAGCAATTATACTCCAATAAAGATGTTAAAAAAAAAAGTTAAATACCGCTGTTGTTTTAAGAGTTCCCGCCTCATCTGTCTCCTTCTGTAACTCTGGCCGTCCCTTCTGGCCTTCCTTACTCCACCTGCACCTGCCTTCCCGTGGCACCTGTGCTAAGCTTTTCCAGGAGACTGGGAGGCACGGGGACAAACAAGCAGCTGCCGGTTCTCTATTCTGCACCCTCTTCCCCGCCCTGATTTGCGGAGAGAGAAAGTGACGCCCAGGGTGGTATGTAACTTACCCAAGGTCACAGAGCCCGGATCAGAAAATCCAGGTGTCCAGACCCCCACCTCAGCGCCCGGCCCATGCCTAGAGACCCCTTCGCTCTCCGCGCCTGAATCCAAGAGCTTTCTTTATTTCACATCCCCGCCTCCCCAGCCCCACCCCCCAGTTCCCCGGAGTCGCTTCTGACGCTCGGCAGCCTCCAGGGTCCAGCCCTTCCTGCGGGCGCTGCCTTTCCGCCGGATTCCCACGCCGGAGTCGCCCTTGGCCCGCGCGCAGCCCGCGGGAGCGCTGCCTTCCGGCCCGGGAGCTCCTCTCCGCGCCCCGCAGCCTCGCACGGCGGGGGCACAGAGGCGGGCGGGCGGCCAGGGCTCACCGCCCGACGCGGAGAACAGAAACTGAGGGGGTGTCCCGAGCCCCCAGGCCAGAAGGCCAGGGACCCCGGGGACCCCGCCCTCTTCCCTCCCTGCGCCCGCACCTGGAAAGGGGCAGCAACCCACGGTGACGTCCTCCGCGCAGCCGGTGCGCTCACCCTCCAGCCCGCAGCCCCGCCGCCTCCTTCGGGAAGTCCCAAAGTGTCACGGTCGAGCCCGCTGGGGTGTGGCCGCGCCTCCCGCTCCCCCAGGGGCTGTCCCCAGCCGGGCGGCCGTTCCTACTCCCCGCCCGTTCCCGGCCCCGCGTCCGCTGTGCTCCTGCCCTGGCCCCGGCTCCGGCCCCGCCAAGGTGCGAACTGCTCTCTGCCCGGGACGCACGGACCATGGATTCGGGATCCGGCTTCCCAAGACAGGCCGCCTTTTGGTTGGACAATTAGCGGAGGTGGGCGGGGGGTTGACCATCCCCACACACGCGCTTCTCCATGAAGATTCTTGAGCTTTCTTTGAAGAAAGGAGTGCATATGCTGCAGTGTCTCTGTGGAAGGAGCCTGAGGTCCAGCAACAGCCTAAGTGGTGAGAAAATGTTCCTTCCTTAGCCCTAAACCTGCAGATGCCCCCCCTTCCCCCCCCCTCATCCCCCCTCTGCCCCCCCCCCGCCCCCCCGCCCTTAATCAGCGCTGTAAGTGATGGAAGGAAGGCGTTTCCTTACTGGGGCAAGATAATGGCCCCGTTGCCGGTTCTGTCTTTGGATTTTTTTTTTTTTTTTTCTCTCTTAAATCCCTGAAGTCATCCGTGTTTTATAGAACGCTTTCGCTGTCGCCTAGCGCCTGAGCTGGAACCCGCGGGTCTCTTTCCGAGGGGTGCTTACAGTGACCTGCTTTCGCACTTCCTCGCGGCTGTCTCCTTGTGACCTGCGAGGGCGGCGTGCGACTTGGAGTTGCTCAAAGTCTTCTCTTGAGAAGTTGCTCGTGCGTTCGACAGGAGAGGGGACTTTTAAACAGGTGGCTGGCCAGGCAGGTATCTTTTATTTTTCTTGCTTTGTCTGGAAAGTAGACATCTGGTCATCGTCAGTGAGTGCCTTTTGCCTTGGAGATCAAGAAATTTCTGAACTGATGCTGAAACAGAAGAGTCCCAATTAGGCCTGGGTTTAACCGACTAGGTCCCTCAGGAAAAGCTCAGGGAGGGAAAGAAAGAAAATCAGACCCTTTTAATGACCTGCGATATTGAGAAAAACGATTAAAAATTTTAATTAAAAAAAGAAGTACAACCAAGTAAGTGTGGTACTTCTCTGCTGAAGCCTTGAGTATGAGGCGAACTGTTTCACCACACTTTCCATTGTCCATCTCTCTCTTTCTTCAGGTGTAAGTTCTCTTTAAAGTGGTTTTGTCCAGTAATCTTGCAAGTGCTAATCCAGTTTTTGTGTCTTTGAGTTTCTGTTTATAAAATTGGCGGTGGGGTGTGAGGAGAGAGGAAAGGCACCCTTATTATGTCTAAACAAATGTCTCTTTGTAAAATAATTTTTTGGTACATAAATTCCAAATAACTTTAATGTTCAAAAATTTAACAATATTATAATAGGCTTCAGGTTTAAAACTTCATATGTTATTCTGGGGGATCTGATTCATTTGGTTAAGTACCTATTTTCGGTCTGTGCGGGAGCTATGAAGATTATATTTGGAAAGATTAGAATATATATAGGTTTCATTCATCCTTTCTAAAACTTCGACTCTCTGCTTAGTTACCACTCTAAATGAAAAATAAAACCATTGTAAAAGAACTAATTAGTTAATTTAACTACATGTGAAATATGAGAATATACACTTTTGAAATGAAATCAGCAATGAGATCTCATATTTCTACTTTTGTTCAATTCAGATTATTTAGACATTATCTTTTGCCAGCATATTTGTAAGGGCTGAAATATATCAAATAACTATATTCTAAACTAACATGCTTGATGTTGAAGTTTTATGTTTTGAAAATACATATTTCAGGAAGCCAGCAGAGATGTATGTTAATATTATTTGTTTTTCCTTGTCTACATTAAGTAAAACATGAATAGATTATAACTTGGATATATGTTTCCTAGATGTGAAAAATTTGAAAGTATGTATGGTGTGTGATAAAATATCTATTGTAAAAATAGATAACATGTCAATTTACATACAGAGTCAGTCTCTCAAATATTAACAGATCCAAACAGAAGTGGTAATATGTGTGAGGGAGAAGCATAGGTTGTTGCAAAGTCATGGGACTTAGAATCAGAAGACCTAGCTATAAAGCAGTCTCAATAAAATCACTAACAATCTTTCAAACTCAGTATTTTCATCTGAAAAAAAAGTGGAAATAATGATAGCTCTAGGCTGTTCCCTATTTCTTACTGGATCCTAGATTTAACATGTGATCCTATGAAAACTGTTGCGCTTTATATATTCATTGTTATTTAGTGGGGTGGTTGGTTATTTTAGGGAACTATCACTCTAGGGGAATTCTTGTAAAATGGTATAGTCACAAGTTGTGAAGATGAAGTTTCCTTTTGAGTGGGTTTTTATGTCATAAGCCTAATATTCTTCACTATTTCAGTAGTGCTTCAATGGCTAAAACGAGTAAGAATCATAAAATATACAAAATGATCATCACTTCCTTTTAGCTTTCATTTTCAAAAGGATTTTTGTTGTTTTATGTAACATTTTCAGTGTTAATGTCAGAAAATTCAAAAAGTTAGTGCTTACTATTGGTTCATTTGTCTTGCAGTACTTAACAAAAGCAATTTGCTAAGTGCCTACTATATGCAAATGTGTAGGCATTACTACTCTTCACTTAGTATTTTGGGTTCTCCTCTTGGGCATTTTGCAGGATAGCATTCTCGAATTCCCTTGAACTTACGTATGGCCATATGACTTGCATTAACAAACGAAACATGAGCAGAAGTGACATGCCTCACTTCCATGTGGAAGGTTTAATAGCCAGAGCACACTTCACCTTCTGCTGTGACCTTCTGATGATGTTCAAGGTAGTGGTTACCCCATCTGTCTGTGTCCCTGAGTATCTGTAGTAATAGGGCTTTACTTTGTGACCCATGATGGGCATTTAGCACAAATGAGAAGTTAAAACTTCTTTTTGTAAGTAACAGATTTTTAAGGTTATTTGTTATCTAGCCTATCCTGATTGATATAGTAAGGCAGTACAGTTTAACTTAATAAAATTTAATGGAAGATTATTGGGCTGTGTTTAAGGTTCTTTCTAGTCAAACACTTTAATTTCTCTATGATATCATCTGTAGTATATAATGAATTGACGTATTGGTTTCCTTTCCTAATCTTTGAATAATTAGTTCAGCATACCAAAGTATGCGTTTTTGTCATCAAGTAAGTTAGTGCCTGTCCTGAAACTAGTGGGTACATTGCTTCTTAAATGGTATTTATCATTCCCCCAAAGATATAATGAAGCTCCACTGATATTTGAGATTATTCTTTCAAAGTGGTAGTTTAACTGAAAGACCCTTAAGGACTCAGGTGCTCCTTTCTACTTACCTTGCAATGTAGAAACTACGTTTTGATACCCCCAAGTTCCTGGAAAGAAAGAGCTAGCTATATTACCTGAGAAACAGTACAAATGTGGCAACTCTCATCTCTGCTGCAGTTTTGCCAGACAAAAGAAAACGCAAATAAAATTGTTTTTCTCTCAGCTTATAAACTAAGAGCTGTGTGCCTGTGAAGAAAACCAGGGCAGTAGTTTATGGTGAAGGGATTGGGCTGAATGCTCCATCTGGGTCATGGACCAGCAATCCATTTGCTTGGCTCTGGGTTAAGTAAAGCAAATGAGAGGAGGGAAGGCAGACTTTTCCAGAAGCCTAGGGTATGTTTGTCATGCCAAATAGCCCTCCACAGCTGGCACCCCTCCCTTCTTCCTGTCTTTATCCATCTTAGGATAGAAAGTTAAAGAAACATGTCTCTGGCTTCAGGGGTGGCCATTTTTCAATTCAGCAAACACTCTTTGTGGACCGATTGTTGCTAGGCTCTCTGTTAGGCACAGGAGGCCCAGCAGGGAGAGATATGGACAAGCAAGAGGTACCATACTAGGCAGGATATGATACATGCCAAAAGTGGAGTACCTGGGAGCCTCCATTTATTTCAGTTTAACAATCTCTTACCTGAGTTAATGGTCTATGGTAAGAATCATCTCAAAAAAGGAATAATTAATTCTGCCTGTAATTCGTGTTTATCTCCCTGAGCTTGAAAAAGCATTTAGGAATTCAAAAGGTAGTGCTGGGTGAGGCAGATGGGGGCTCTCATGAAAAGGAATAGTATCTCTGTATATTTTACCAGAAGAATGTGTTTGAATAAGACATAGATATAAAAAAGCAATGTTTTACAAAGAATTAGCCTACAACTCATTAAAGCCTACCCAGCATTGCTCATACTCAGATATCTTGCCTAGTTATCTGTTATACCTCTCCTCTGCCCCTCCTTCAACCTAAGTCCATTTGTTCACAGCCAGATATAACACATCAGCTTCTAAGAAAGGTGCAAGTTTTATTCTCTGGTATTGGAGTCAGAAAGAGACATCCAGGGAGTACTTTTAGATCTGTTCTCTCAATTTCCATGGAATATCTTGAAACAATGAAGCTTTCCTTTGTACAATTTAGTGTATGAAATTGCTACCTTTATGCTGTGTTATTTTCATTGCACAGTGTTATGAATGCCATGTCCGAGTATTATTTCTAATGCCAGTAAGTGTTGCAGGGTATTTGCATTTCCTAGGGTGAATATCAGAAAGATACTGTGAATCTGCCAAGACAATCTCTCTTGCTGAAATGATCTTTCTTGTTTATACATAAGCTTCTAGTACCGTCCTACCCTCTCCACTCATTACTGTTTATAGAAACGATAGCATTGCAGTTGGTGTCACTGATTGCCCACGTTGCTGCTTCAATGAAGCCAGCTGGGATTCGATTGCATGGTCTTTAAATAAAACTTAGTGGCACAAAATGAATCTCTTTTTTTGAGGGGAGGGGGGTTGTTGCTAGCTGGATCATGCTCTAAGGCACTAATTATTTGCTTAACTTGGAGGAACTTGAGAATCAGTGAATCACCATGTTGGCTCAGTGTCTGACCTTGGCACTGAGGAACTTGTGGGTAGGTAGCATAGATAAAGTCTTTATGAAGCCATTCTCAAAATGACAGTGATGAACCACTTACCCCCAGCCCATTTTAGCACTCTGTAAGTAGCTCACGGACTGGGGATAGTGAATGTGCCTGTGGTTCCAGCCACCCAAAGACTGGAGCCAGATTAATTGAGAACAGGAATTCCAGACAGTAATGTTCTGTGCCAGCCTGGTACAAGGGGATGGCCTGGAAATGGTGAGAAACAGAGTGAAAGATTGGTGGTGCATTTTCTTAAACTGCCACAGTATGGAAAGTAAAGAATATCTGTCACTACTTTTGGCCTTTGGCTTCCAAACTTCACTACAAGTTAGGCAGGATAGCATTTTTCTTTATAGTTATATAATACAGATTAGGGGACCAAGCCTTATCCAGGTGAAGATTCATATGTCTATGTAAGTTTATTTTCTCCTGAAAAATTTTAAATTTATAAATGTATCTATATCTATTTAAAATATCTGTGCACTTATGCAAGTGTGTGTGTGTATGTGTGTATCTCTGTGTCTTTGGTTAAATGTGTTCAAAATTGTTAATGGCAGTTACCTTTAGGGAGTTTGATGGCAGAGACTTGTTTTCTGCTTAACATATTTCTATATTATTTGAATTTTAATGAAAATGTGTTCCCTTTTTAATTTAAAAAACTAGTGATGTATATTTTAGATTATGCAGTTTTCTGCTCATAGCAGGAAACTTTGAAAATGTAAAATCTCTGTAGAATAAGAAAATCACTTATAAAACCATAACCTCAATATAATCCCTTTTATTCTTGGTGTGTGAATTTTGAAAACAAAAGTTATCACATGAAAGTTATATGCTTTGTTTCTTTTCCTATGCGCTTAAACAGTTATTCTAAATATGGAAAGAGATACTCATTGAAATATTTGGAAAATACTTTTTTCTAAGAGGAATTACAAGAAGCTGTTAATAGTGCTTAGGAGGAGAGAGATACTTTTGGGACAGTGGAAAAGGAGGGTTCTTTTTAGCTTTGTGCATTTCTACATTGTTTCTAATGATTTGTACATATTGACTTTATATATATAAAGCAGGATATAGCTGGGTGTGAAATGGTGAACCATTTGTATTTTCTTTTTTTAAAACTCATATATGTTAAAAAACACTAACAGAGATGTCATTTTGCCAAAAATTCTTCTAAATATGCCTTTAAATTATGGAATGACCTCACATATCTATGCTATAATTGTCATCTGCCTACTGTTGGATCACATCCATTTTTCTAAGCCTTTAAATTTTGTTTTAAAGAATTTTTACGAATATCTTTGTGTAGCGATCTTGGTGTGTGGTGGGCTTAGGGGATGGTAACCAGTTATAACTTTTCTTTCTTCTCCTTCCCTCTACCTTCTACCTTAATCCTGAGTTCAAAATAATTGAGAAAATAAAGTTGTGAAACAGATAGCTATTAATGTATCTGCTTTCTTCCTGGATTGCTGGACAATTGGATTAGAGAATGGTCAAAATTGAATTTAACACCAAACTAAATCTTGATGTATGCGAACCACTAGAGGGAAGTTTGGATCTATAGAGCAGGCCCACCTGCCAAGAAATCCACCTTTACCCCTGCTGAACCCCAGTAGCAGAGCAGAGAGATTTGCATTCCATATTTACCTCTAAAGACAGGTCTGGGACCAGAGCTATTTTTGCCTACCCAGAAGCTAAGAATGTGTCCAGCCTGTGAGTAGGCAGATCCACAGAGACAGAGAGAGACCACAGCAGGCTAAGCTTCACTGGCCCCATTTTTTCTCCCAGTCTCACCAATCAGATAAGTTTTTCCTCTTCCTTGGAAAGGAGTGAGAAGGGTGGATGGAAGGGCACAGAACTCTCTTCCCATTTGTTGGAAAAGGCAAAAGAGCCTGTTTTGTGGACCAAAAGTAAATGAGGAAAGTGGGAGCAAAATTTTATTCTTACAGTGTGTAACTTTCAAAGGCATAACTATTTTTAAGGGTGTTGATATATCCATATATTCTCCAGTAACTTACACTTTTGACCACCGTATAATATTTTCCTGGCTGTGTGTGACTGTGGGCTAGTTACCTGTGTCTCATATGTAAAATGGGGCTTAACAATAGTTCTGAGTTTATAGGGTTGTTCTGAAGATTAAATGCATTAATATCTGTAAGGTTCTTAGCCTGTGAAAGCCTGAGCACTTGGTATTTAGTATTTCCTGCTCTTCTTTTTCTTGCCTTTCATCCCTCCTGGTGTTATGAAATACCAAATGCATGCTGTTAGTGTGTGATTTATCCCATCTTAGTCTTTCTCTTAATTTACGGTAAAAAAATGTGCACCATACTAAATCTTAGGATATATCTAATATTTTGATCTGTATGCTTAACTTTCCTTTATTGTTTAAGACAGGTCTTTATTCTGGTAAAAAGCTATAGGAGTCTGAATCTAGCCAATTTCATTTGTGATGATTCCAGTTTGTTTTCTTAAAACTAATAATTATCATAATCACAGCATTAAGGAAAATTCTGGATTTTATTTAATCCATAAAATTCTGGATTTTATTTCATCCATAGAAAATGGAATTGCAGAGTAATTTGGCTCTAACAGGTAATTTGGATGATATTTTTTTTTTCTTTTAGTTCCAATAACATTTTATTTAAGGACATGGAATCTGAATTTTATATAATTTTTACATGACACACAATATTATTATTTTGATCTTTCTCAACTATTTAAAAATGTAAAAACTGTTTTTAGCTCATGGGCAGTACAAAAACAGGCATCAGGCTGGATTTCACTCACAGGCTGTGGTGTGCTGACCCCTGCCATTTCCATTACTCGTCACTATACTCGAAAGTCTGCATGCACCTACACCATTGGCAACACCAGGCATTACCAAACTTTCAAATCTCGCCAATTTGACAGGTGAAACTGTATCTTAGTTTGGTTTAGCTTTACTTTGCAATTCCCTTTTTATAAGGAAAGTAAATGATCTTTTCTTATTGGATGATATTCTTTTAAGTGACTTTTGATGACTGAATTTTTGGAATTAAACATAGTAGCACGAACCTTATTCTTAGGAGTTCATGTTGCTCAAGTTTTAACTCTCTGTTGTGTTGGTAGATTATTTAGAAGATCAAAACAGGAAGCAACCAAGAGTCACATTACATTTTATTACTGTAGAATCAGTGTGACTGAAAAAATTCCTGACCTCCTCAGGACTAAGTAAGATCATTTAAATTTATTTTCAAGTCCTGGCCACTAGGCTCATTCAGTAGATTGCTGTTTTTCCATTCTTTGTTGTGTTTCTCTCACTAGGTCATTTCTAGGAAGTACTGAGAGGTATTGCCACGTTCCACAAACATGTCCTGGTGTTATTCAACATGTCTGCCAGTATTCTTCACTCTGAAACACTGAGATGCCGGAGCTTTGTTACTCTCCACTTTTCAATTTTAAAGAAAACCAGACTGTAGGTGTTCCGAATAATTTACTGAATACTTGAGGAAAGCAGAGGTGTATAGCAGTGCAGAGAATGGAAATCTAAAGGCAGACATTAACTATCACTGCTCCTGAAGTCCATGGGTCATGTCCTTCTCTTAGGAGAGCCTCCTGGTCATGTCTGTGTAACTCCTGGACTATCTCTGCATAATGGATATTCTTTGTTTCCCCCAGCATTTAGGAACTACTTCTCCAGGTTCCAGAGAAACAATAAGGTAATTCTCATTCCCCTTCCAAGGCTCACTGATTTTCTTATTGCAGGATGGCTGAGAGCGAAGCATCCATGTGCTTTAGGAGAAACACTCACTCACAGCACAGGACATGGTCTGGCCACTCCTGGTCCAGAAAAAGCAATCATGGTAGTTATCAGCACATTTCCAAATGTTTAGGTTATTCCATTTTAAATAGTACCAGATGAGGTGTACCAGATGTCAGCCCAGGTAGCCTTATACCTTTCTATCATCTATCTTTCAAAGTAGATTGCAAAGAGCATCAGTCCTGCATGGTCTCATCTCAGAAACTCTTGGGACAAACAAGACAGCTCCTCTAAGAATGAACAATGATTTTCAAATAGGGCAGCCTAAATGCAGGGGAGAATTCTTTAGCTCTGCATGAACTTGGTTCTGTTCAAAATATACCCAATTTAAATTACTGAAAAAAATACATAACATCTCAGATAGAAGCATCTGCTTCAATGGTTGGAGCAGTTTTACAGCGACAGAGACTAGGAAATTGACATATTTGTATGATTAGAAAGGCTCGACAAGGTAGTCTGTCTGAAAACAAGGTAGTATGTTTCTATGACAAGGGGAAATTCTAATTTTTACCTGAGGGAATACAAATACTAACATCCCCCTAAAATGCTATCTATCCAGTTACAAGAATTTTAATGTTCAGCCTCACTTACTACCCTATTGCTTGAAGAGTTGAATATTTTTGGATTTTTCAACCAAAGATATTATGGAACATCACTTCATTTATATGTCTGTTCATCCAGCATTTAATGAGACCCACACTATGTGCCAAGCAGTGGGTCTGCATGAACCCTGTTCTAAAGTAACTCATACTTAGATAAGGGAGATAATAACTGAGCACAACTTATCCTAATTAAGATATCAGTGATGTCTAGTGTCTAGGTATAGTGTGTCATTATTCTAGAAGGGACTGCTATGTTGGTAGTAGAGATAAACTCTCCCTAATATTTTTTTAGGTTATCTTCTCTGATAATTGCTATTTGCTGCTGTGATTGTTTACATGTGCTCTGTTCAAGTTCTAGTTGAGTAGATTGATTGTTAATTTGTTTTCATCAAGCTGGAAATATTCTAGCTGTAGTTTACATTAGGCTAACTAGCACTGGATGGATCATCATTATGATTTTGTTTTCCAAGATGCAATACTCTGGATTCTATTTCTTCAACTGAAATTGGAATTGGGAGGGCACAAGAAGGAAAAGGAGATAAAATATATATAGTTTGTTTTTAAGGTTAAAATACAGAAATGGCCAGAGATTAATATAACAAACACTAATATACCTAAGACTCAAAATGAGCAAATTATTAACATTATGTGATATACATTTCAGATTTTCTTAAAATGAAGAAGTCAAACACTACCGATAAAATTAAAATCACTTAGAACTATCCTCAACTCTATTCCAGAATCCCTTCCTCCTCAGGGGTAACAACTATAATGACTTTGGTGTGTGTCCCTCCCATCCGTATGGGACGTTCTGTAGAGCTGAAAGTAGCCAGCTTCCTCAAAAGATGGAAGTACGTTTCTAAGGCAGACATGAAGACTGATCTTCTTAATTTACTATGTATCAGATATGATGCTGTTTTGAGTGTTTCTAAAATTTATAGATGAGGTCTTGAACTGTACTTATTTCTCTGCATCTTATTTTTTCACTCAATTATGTGTTTTTGAAATTCATCCCTGTTAAGACAAATGTATCAAGTTCAGAAACATGAAGCTGGGTGTGAGGGATTCAATATTTGTAGCTGAAAGCGTGGACCGTGGAGCCAGCTTGCCTGGGTTTGACCTGACTCTAAGACTTACCAATTACGTGACCTTGGACAAGTTTCTTAACCCCTCAGGGCCTCACTTTTCTGATTTGTAAAATGGTAATAGCACCTACTTTGTTGGGATATGGTGTGGAGCAAAATGAGTTAATATATTTGAATCTCTTGGAATACTTTCTGACACTTACTAAGCGTAGTATAAGTATTTATTATCTGTATGTTCATTTGAGAACGTGTATTGACTTATAGTAGGAGGAGCAACCTTGCTTGGCTAATATTCCCTGATTTTTTTACATCCAGCACCATGCTAACTAGAAAAGAAACCTCTGTGTCCAGGCTTGGATTCCTGTCAGAGGCAATTAGGTGTTGAGAATGAGAGGTCACCTAAACTGGAGAGGTTAGTAAATCACTAAGAAACAGTCATCTTGGGGAGCTGCTATATTTACAATGGATAACCAACAAAGACCTACTGTATAGCACAGGGAACTCTGCTCAATATTATGTAACAACCTAAACGGGAAAAGAATTTGAAAAAGAATAGATGCATGTATATTTATAACTGAATTACTTTGCTCTACGCCTGAAACTAACATGATGTTGTTAATCAAGTATACTGCAATATAAAATAAAAAGTTTAAAAATAAAAGAAACAATCATCTTTTGATTAAGGCTGTTGCACCATGGACTGGCATCAAAGGAATTTGCAGCATCTGCCTTAGTGTTTGGGTGTTTGGTTTGATTGTATTAGATACAGCACTCAGGTGCTACAGAAACACCTGAGAATGGTCTGATGTTCAACCCTATTTCCCTTTGATTGTATGCTCCACGGCCCCTCCCCTCTCTTGGGAATTGTAAATTGGTGTACTTTGTCAACCCACCTTTTGAATTGAGAGGAAGTCGTTCTTGGTTGAGCTGGGACTACAGTGAGTGCTTGAGACTGAAGCAAATCCCTCTAGAGATTCAAGAGGAAAAATAAATGAAAGAACAGGTGGAGCTGAGACTGTCCGATGACTTCAGATCTGTGTCAGTCCTACTTTTCAAGCCACTTGGGCCTCCTTAGCAGGTTCTGCAGAGCTGAAAATAGCCAGCTTCCTCAAAAGATGGAAGTATATTTCTAAGGCAGACATTAGGACTGATCGAAGGCTTTGTTCTGATTGATCTCTTCACCTCCTGAAGCTTTTTGGTATGACCAGGTTTCAGTGATTCTAATGAACCTTGTTGTCAACCTCACACCACAGATATTAGGAAGCAAACATAATGCCTGTGCTGTAATCTTCTCACAAGGAGGGACCAATTATATTATGCGTAGAGCATACGTGACTCAAAATGTAGAATTGTAATATTTAGGTCCTAGCAACAATTTTAGGAACGGAATACACACTTTCATTTGACAGTTGAAGAAACAGTCCCAACAAACTTGAGACCGTTATTCAAAACTCCGTATCTGTGTGAAGTGGCTGGATCTTTGAATCCAGGACTTTTAACTCTTAGTATATAGAATTTGGACACTAATTTGCAATGTTTCTTTCATTCACTCATTTCATGAACTTAGGCAAGTTTTTTAACCTCTTTGAGCCTCAAAATCCTCATCTCTTGTATAAGGAACATAAAATCATCCTTGTATCCATCAAAGCACTGTTTGAAATCTAATTGAAATAGTGTGTGTGCTAACTGGCAAAATCTAAAAAGCATAATAGAGATACAACATTTATTATTACTAGTTTATTATATTGGATGCATTTATGACACAAGGCTATATTGGAGATAAAATAAAGCTCCATTTTATATTGTCTTGGAGAGGGAGTTAATGGCAGAAGCCAGTTTTATCAACATGAAATTTATAGCTTCTTTGGCATAAGAATTGTATCTTCCAGTAGCTATCACATCTTGCTGTACATGAATTTTTCTGGTCTACCCTATTTTGATGCTGCTTGAAAAGGATGCTCTTCCCATCAACAGTATGGAACCTTTTCAGTCTGTGTTGTAAAGTGGGACATTATGATAGAGGTTAAGGCATTTTGTTGATTTAACCTTACTTTAAACTCTTTCACCGATGACTACTAACTAGGGTCTTGCAAAGGGTGTGGTAATATATTCCAGTATCCAGAGTGTAACTTCTATTATTGAGGGCTTGTGTCACTTAGTTCTCAGTCAATGGTGAGCAAATATACACTATATTAGAGTTTAATTCCTGGGATCTA
Organism: Aethalodelphis obliquidens; assembly: GCF_003676395.1. Classification (NCBI taxonomy): domain Eukaryota; kingdom Metazoa; phylum Chordata; class Mammalia; order Artiodactyla; family Delphinidae; genus Aethalodelphis; species Aethalodelphis obliquidens. The sequence continues at coordinate 75,598,355 of NW_020837945.1, forward strand.
CAGGCACTTTTGTCTGTGAGGCAGAAAGAGTAAATGAGCTACTTTTAGGTAGAGTAATCACATTAATTGACAGGAGATTCTAATAAAAATAACAACATAGACAGGAGGAAATAGTAAAAGCTCATGTGAGCACTAACAGTCAGACATATTCTAGACATAATTGGGTTCCTAGTATGTGCTTGGCATTGGGCATATAGAGATAAATCAACTCCTGCCTTAAGTAATTTGTAGTATGGCAAGGGAAAGAAGATATAAGCAAAAAACACATCTTCATGGGTAGATGCTAGACCAAAGGTAGAAACAATTTACCTTGGAAACAGAGAGAGATGAGAGCAGTTCCTTCTGCTTGGTGATGTGTGTGTGTGTAGTCAGGGAGGCTTATCTGGGAAGGCTTCAGCGAAATATGCTACCAGAGATGCATTTTAAAGAATAAATAGGCATCCACCTTGCATAGAAAATGATGAGGAAGGGCATTTTGGGTAAAGGAAAACATGCGCTGAGGCATAGGGCCAAGAAAGAGCATGTGTTTCAGGCTAAATTTGCTCATTCTTTCCTTCATTCTTTCACTCATTTATCAACGACCTACTCTTTGCCAGGTACTGTTCTAATTGCTGGGGATTCAGTGGTGAGCAAAACAATCTCTATTTTAAGAGCTGACTTTCTGGTGCAGAAGTAAAACAATAAATAAATAAACAACTAACATGCATATAATAAAGTGTCAGGTGGTGGTAAGTGCTATAAAGAGAAGTAAACACATTAAGGGGTTAGAGAGAGAAAGGAAGATGTCTTTAGATACAGCAGTCTTTTCCGAGGGAATGGCTTTTAGGCAGAGACCAAAGGAAGCGAGGGATCAAGCTTGCATTACTCAGGGAAAATTTGCTCTAGCTGGAAAGAGCAGCAAGTGCAAAGATCCTGAAGTAGGAATAGGCTTGACATATTCGAAGATGAGGGAGAAAGGCAGCGTGGCAAGAGCAAGATGAGATGAGGAAAAATGGCAGGAAATGATATTGTTTATGGTATTGTAGACTGTGGCAAGTATTTTGGAATTTATTTTGAGAGTTATGCAAAGTCATGAAAGGGTTTCGAACAGGAGTGTGAAAAGCCATTTATATTTTAAATGGATCACTCTGGCTGCAGTATGATAGTAGACTGTATCAAGGAGACTGTTTAGGAAGCTATTACATTCTTTCTGGTGAGAGGCTTGGAAGAGAGTCAGAATGTGTTAGGTGGTGAGACGTGGTCTGAATTGGGATATATTTGGAGGTAGAGTTGATAGGATTTGCTAATTGAGAGAAATCAAAGGTGACTCAAGTAATATGCCTGAGCATCTAGGTGAAGAGGGATGCCTTTCATTGAGTTGGGAAACAAAGAAGGGTAGAATTGCTTTGGGGAGATAAACTCAAGTGTTCTGTTTTGAATATGTTCAAAGTGACATAGAATAAAAGATAAACATTGAATAGAGAGATAAAATTCTGGAATTTAGGGGAGTGCAGAGCCTTAGATATGAATGTATGAATAATCAGCATATAGTTGGTATTTAGAATCCCAGAACTGTGTTCAGTTACATAAAAAATTAGTGTGGGGACTTCCCTGGTGATGCAGTGGTTAAGAATCCGCCTGCCAATGCAGGGGACACAGGTTCGAGCCCTGATCTGGGAAGATCCCACATGCCGTGGAGCAACTAAGCCTGTGAGCCACAACTACTGAGCACGCACTCTAGAGCCCGCAAGCCGCAACTACTGAGCCCGTGTGCCACGACTACTGAAGCCTGTGCACCTAGAGCCCATGCTCCACAACAAGAGAAGCCACCACAGTGAGAAGCCCACACACCGCAATGAAGAGTAGTCCCCGCTTGCCACAACTAGAGAAAGCCTGTGTGCAGCAACGAACACCCAACGTAGCCAAAAATAAATAAATAAATTTATATATATTAAAAAAAAGAATTAGTGTTGATACGGCAAAGAATAGATTTGAGGACTACGCCTGCAGTACTCCTGTACTTAGCCATTAGGAGCTAAATGCTACCAAAGAGACTCAGAAGGACTAGCCTAAGAAATGGAAGAAATTCAGGAGAGTGTGATAATAGGAGTTAAGTGAAGAAAGTGGCAAGAAAGAATGACCAACTGGGTCATATGCTGATGAGAGATCAGTATGGTGTAGACTGAGAATGGCTCTTCAGATTGCAAAATGTGGAGGTCATCCCAAACCTTGGCGAGCGGTTTCAGTGGAGAGGTGGGTGTGAAAGTCTGATCGGAATGGGTTCAAGAGACCAGAAGGTGAGAGAGTGGAGAGAATGAACATAAAAGAATCTGCATAGCACAGGGAGATCAGCTAGGTGGTTTGTGACCACCTAGAGGGGTGGGATAGGGAGGGTGGGAGGGAGACACAAGAGGGAAGAGATATGGGGATATATGTATATGTATAACTGGTTCACTTGGTTATACAGCAGAAACTAACACACCATTGTAAAGCAATTATACTCCAATAAAGATGTTAAAAAAAAAAGGGCATTAAACCCTTAAAGAAAAAAAAATAAAATCTTTGCCCTTTAAAAAAAAAAATCTAAGAGTTTCACAGTGAAGTTGTGTGGAGAAATGAGGGAATGTGGGATCAAGGGGAACATTGGTTTTATGAAAATATTTTGGCATATTTATTTATATGCTGATGAGATGATTGACTAGGAAAAGGAAAGCCGTTGTAGGAGAGAGATTGGGAACATTGCAAAGATTAATTGACTTCCCATGATTAATACATTCCAGGCTTGGACCAGATACATCATAGCCTCATCAGACTCTTGTTAAAAAAAAACAGATTGCCTTGTCCTACACCATACCTCCCACGTGTTAGAAACGTCCCATGTGCTTATATTTTGTAGAAGCTCCTCTGGTGGTTCTAGTGTGGAGCTAGATTTCGGAAGTTTTGTTTTGGGCAACACAGTGTATTGCAGTGGTGGCAAGGGTCCATTGACTTGGGGTGGCAGAAGGTGGGGCTATAAATTTTGACTTTTTATAAATCTTTAATCTCTTAGCTTTGGCTTTCTTGTTTTTGGATTTCCCCTCCTAAGAATGCTCTTAGCATGGAGTACTAGAGGCTGCTAATGGTTTTTTTGGAGCCCATGTGGTTTCTCTATGGGGATGTTAATGGAAGTATCTGGCTGTCACAGTCTGTGATTAAAATCACTCTGATTAAGATTTTAAGCAAATAGTTACCCATTGAAAAAGTGATAGTCGTATGCTTTCCTCTTTTGGGGGATACACAAAAATATCCATTAGACTGCCAAATCTAGCACAAGCATGTTCAAGAAATTGGGTCAAAGGGGACCATTAAGATTTATACTTGATAAAATATTGAGTCTTAGAACCAAACTAGGTGCTCAGACGCTTGATTATTTAGGGAGAATAATACTGTGAAGTGAGATTAGATCTGGAATCCAAAGGCCTGGGTTATATTTTTGGCTCTGTAATTTACAAACCATATGAATTTTGGGAAGTTTTGTGTGTTCATATGAAAATGAGTGTGCTAGCCTTTCCCTTCCATCTTAGAGTTATCAATACAAAGATCAAATGAGTGGAAAACATTTCATGACTATAAAGACTTACAACTGTATATGTGTGTGTGTATATATATATATATATATATAGTATTTGTATATAGTATATATATAGTTGATGTGAACTGTGAAAAACGGCTTTTATAAACACAATTTTACACTACATGACACAAGTATCTTGGAAAAGTGATCATTCACACCCCATCATCATTTGTGATGCAAAGTAAAGCTGATTAAAGTGTATTTGTTTACATATATGTACATACATATATATACATGCATATGTAGGTGTATAGCTTTGTTCAGTATTATTTTTATTAGTTTTCCTTAGAGATTAGGATGATTTTTGAATTATACGTATTGCATTGAATTATATTTTTGAATTACATTCAAATTTATAATTAGAAATGATATGTTAGCCTAAACCCCCAAATTCTTCCCACAGCAGTTTCAGATTTGGAGATAAGCCCTAGAACTTCACTGGTGCCTGTCTCTGCACTACAACTGTATTTCAGTCCATGTCCCATAAATTTGGGAAAGAAATCACAAATGAGAGAGGGAATAGAATGATACAGCAGGTTGTACCATTGTACACCATGCTGGTTACAAGACACTTGAAGGTGGGAAGGAGAAGATTGTATTTGGTCTTGGGTAGGATGTTTTCCAAGGGATATTATTATACTAGAGTACACACAGGAGATGATGACCAGGGTATGAATAGGGTTTGAAATCGTGACTTAAAAGGATCAGGTAAAGGCCATAAAGATGTTTAGCCTAGAGAAGAGAAGATCAAAGTAGACTGTGATATTTTGGTGATTTCAAGGAAGTAGAGGTAGGTTTGATGGATTGAGTTTGAAAGGAAGTGAATGCAGGTATAGAGAACACCCAATGAATACTTTGGCTGGTCATGACTTTCCAGTCATTCACTCTTACTGTATCAGCAGATGCTGTATGACTATTGAGATATTGCAGAGGGATTTGAACATCTAATACGAAGCAGAAATAGATGACCTATGAAGTCTCTTCTAGCTCCAGTACTTTGTGTCAAAGACTTTATGTGAGGAAGAGCTAGTACATTTTCGGAGCTCTCATGGAGGTTGGGGGAAGGTTACAGAGATGTGAATAATGGTTGGTTATGCTAAGCAGTAGAAAAGATTTTGAATTTAGTTCCAAGGTGCCTAGGAAAACAAAACTTGCCCCTTTGATTCTCAATCTTTAGGTAAATTCCTGAGTACATGTTGTTCTGTCATTCTATTCTGATCCAGGAGTCAGAACTGTGTCACTGTTGTGTAGCTTGTTCTCTACAAAATGACGGGAAAAAAAAAAATGTTAGCTTCTGAATAATCTTCATATATTCCTTCAATGGGGTGAAATTCACTGTGAAATAATAAAGCTCTTTAACACATAGCTCTGAATAAATGGATAAATTGAGTGCAAGAAGCAACAATTTAATTTATGGGCCACTTAGTTAACAATAAGTCCATTTGCCATACTTAACAGCTAACTGTGCTCCTAATGCAGAGTTAATGTTTTGTGCTTTGACTCCTAGATTGATGCTGTTGGAAGGAACCTTAGAGACAATTTAGTCCTTTTACAGATGAGCAAGCTGAGGTTCTAGGAGGGAATGTGCTAAAAGGCACCTAGTCTCAGAAGTGAGACTGGGGCCCTGGACTCCTGCCATCCATTGTCTGGGGCAGGCTCTAACTCTCCACACTTCCATTTGTCTCCTAGATTTGTAATTCCCATCATCACATGTTGAGATGATTATTTTTCAATTATACTGGAAGTAATTTTATCTTACAGCATCACTTTGTATCTCTACCATCCCAGATATGAATTAGAGTAGTCTTTTGGAACTGACCCAGAGGAGATAGCATCCTTAAAGTGACTTTTGTCACATCTATTGGTATGTCAGGAGCAAATATCAACTATCCCAGTAGCCCAAAACTCTAGAAATTCATGCACTTCCTGTGTAATTTCACTATATCTGTGTGCTCCCTGTGATTATTTTCCTTTAAATCAACACACTTAAGAAAATCAATTTAGCCTTTTCTTGGCAATTATATCTGTAAAATCACAAGTTTAATGTGCTGGGGTTTTTTCTAATATAAAAATAATTATTTTAATATAATCATCTTATTTTAAAGGTTTCATCTGGATGTCACCTAAAATAATTTTTCATACCACGCTTTGGGGAATATTGAAAAAGTGAACTCTTTCAACAAACTCTCTGCTATGTAATGATGAATGATAATCATTTCTTCCTCTCTACCCTCCCCAGCCCACTACTGATGTCTCAGTAATTTAAGAAAAAGAACACCAAATCATACCCTCATTCATACACACACACACACACACACACACACACACACACATATTTAAGATTTTTTTCCTTTCTCGTGGAGAAGTAGGGAGGAAAGAATTAAGAAATAATTTGCTAGAAAAATGAATGAATCAGGTTACATTCATACATTAACTAATGATAGGGATCTCCTGACAAGAAGAGGTGATTAAGAAAGTGTGTGAAATAAGTATTTCCTTCCTGCTGAAATATTGATCAGTTGTTTACAAATTCTCATTAGAGATGTGAGATGTAAATAAAGACTTCTTAGAGTTTTTCTTCCTGTAGTGCCACCAAAAGATCCACATAAACATAAATAAACACAGCATTGTAAACTCGGTTTTGAGAATTTGAGTGTGTGTTGTGGTTGCTTTTATGTGGTGGATGATACTGTTTGGTTTCAGATAGTACTTGGGACAGTCTGTCTCATAACCCACTTTTTGAGATTGAGATCAGTTTCCCATTGGAGACACCCATATTACTTGAAAGAGAGACTAAAGTCTTGATCCCACTTGAGCCACAATTTTTAGTTCTAATGAATTAATGGTTTTCTAGAATACAGCTTCCCACCCAGTGTGCATAGTTTCTGTCCTCCAGTCCTAAGGAGCCTTGTCATTTTACTCTAGTGTGGTACAATAATCGTACTTTTCTAGGTGTGTCATGTTCACGACATGAAAAAGGCTAGGAAATACTAGACAATGAAGAACAATACATCTACTTTGTGTAGTGCTTTGGAGTTTAGAAAACACTTATGTGCATAACTGTCTTGAGACACATAGTGTTTCTGTGAGGCAAACATTATTTTCCCCATATTTCAGGTGAGAAAACTGCAGTTTCGAGAGGTGGAGTTACTTGCCTAAATCTCCACAGCTTAAACAAGTGGCAAGTGAAGTTTTGCAAATGTAGTTGTTACATTTTTAATCCAACGAATCTTCCACTACACTGCAGCTGCCTTCAGAATTTCAAATTTTCATATTATTAGATTATATAAACTCAAAAACACAAACAAATGATCTTTGCTACATGTATTTCATAAGAAGCTATTTTGAATTAAAACACCATTCAGAGATGTTTCCTGTCCTTTGCATTGAAGGATGGATGACACAGATGTGATCCTTGCCTTCAGGGAGATCACAGTCTTCTGGGGCTGGAGGGAGTTACATATACAAACACTTTAATACAAAGCAGTCTGGCATATGTATTATAAAGTAGGTAGAGACAAAACTCTATGGAGGAATAAGAGAGAGAGAAATTAAATTTAAATAAAGAGGAAACCAGAGGAAGGATTATGGGAGAAATGCAGCTATGTTAATGATTATTTTTTGCCATGGATATACTTTTTTGTTTGTTTTTGATTACTTATTTAAATGTTACATATAGAGAAGTGCATAAATTACAAACATATAACTTGGTATAATTTCACAAAGTGAATACACCCATGTAACGATCGTGGAGACTAGAAACCAAACATTACCTGCATCCCTGTAACTCTATCTGTGCCTCCTTCCAGTTCCCAAAGGCAGCAATTATCTTACTCTGACACTATAGTTTAGTTTGCCTGTTTTAAAACTTCAAATGAAGTAATACAGTGTATGCTTTTTTAAAATTTCTGGATGCTTTGTTTAATGTTATGTTTGTGAGACTTATACATTCTTGCTTGTAGCTGTAGTTCTAGTTTGTTCTTTCTTTTTTTCTTTTGCTGTAAATATACCACATATTTATTATCCATTCTACTGTTGGTGGTCATTTGGGTTGTTTACAGTTTGTAGTCATTATGAACAGTGCTGCTATGAACAGTCTTGTATCTCTTTTTGTGGACGTATATATGCATTTCTGTTGGGAATAGTCCTAGGAGTGGATTTGCTGAGTCATGGAATATGCCTATACTAACATAGCTTTTGATGAGGAGAAATAAGGATGACAAAAGACTTCACTGACAGAGGAGGGCTCATTTAGAAAGACCCATGCCTGATGCGCTGCAGAGAGAATTCAGAGTGATGAGCAATTTAGGTGGCAGGAATATACCGTGTTTGAGAGCTATAGTGGAATGTAGATTTGGAGAGAGAGACAAGGAGAAAGGGGATATTTTTGAGAACTCCTGAACTATTTTACAGAAAGATAATTGTATCAGAAAGGCATTCAGCTGCAAGTCACTGAAAACTTCAGTAAGTGTCTTAATCAGATGGATTGACTTTTCTCAAATACTAAGTCTGGCTGGCTTTCACTCAAAACTCAACAAAGGCTTTTAGGATCTAGGAGCTGTCTTTGCACTTTGGCATCCTTAGCATGTTGCCATTTATATTCTTACTTGCTCTTTATAGTCTAAAGGTAGTTGCTGTAGCTCCAGATATCAAGTCTAAATTCCAAGCAAAGGGTGACAGAATGATGCCAGCCACATCAGTTCTCTTTCATCAAGGGAGTAAAAGTTTCCCAAACATCCCAGCAAAGACTTCCACCAATTAGTAAAAGTGGGTGACCCCTAGCTGAAAGTGAGGCTGGGAAATTGGGGCATAGTACAATATTAAGATTATCTTATATTGGTAACCATCCGTTGCTTGAGATTAAGCACATTGTTGCCCTGAGAACACTGGAACTCTCTAGCAAAGATGAAATGGATATTAAAAAGGCAGTTAAATGAGTCTTCCATTGCAATACTGGCCCCAGAGGGAAGAATGGGCTAGGGGATAAATTTTATGTAATATACCATTTTTATTTTCACATGGGATAATTGGACATTTTATAGAGAAAATTAGTATATCATTCCATTTGATGATTTGAAATTCACCAGGGCTTTTTATTATTACTGTTGTTTTTGTTATTATTATTGTCATTCTTGAGATGATGGAGTAAAAATAATCAGATAATATCTCTTAAAGTGATCTTGCCTTTGCAACTTTTCAGTTACATAAAGTGAATTTTTACCAGCTTTTCTAGAATAAAGTGAAACTAAAGAGCAAGCAAGCATTGTGAGCTGCTGCAATTACAGGCAGAGTGGTGTAAAGAGATTTCTATGATGCATAAATTAAAACATCCCATCATAAGGCTTAACAGGTCCAAAATAGCCCCAATTTGGTCTTTCATGTGACTTTATTTCTATCTCTAACCTGCAGTTGTTGGTTTGTGAAAAATGTCTCGTGAAATCAGTTGAGTTAGTGCACAGAAGGACAGAACATTGATTCAGATGTTGTTTCAAAAACTTGTATGTATTGCCCTAAAAAGAGAAAAATATTCATATGTGGTTCTTTTTGTTTTAAGCTAGTCTTAGAAATCAGGTCAGTCTATAAAATTGGTTTCCTGAAAATTTATTTCCTACCAGCAACAAAGTGAAGTGCTTATTCAATTAAGGTTCACAAAGCATACTTCTGTTTCTACAGGTTGTTTGTTCATTATTTTGTTCGGTGGCATGGTGGCATTATTAATTTAGCAAGGGCTAAAGTTTTCTGTATTGGGTGGAACCAAAGAGAAAGAACAGAATCATAACTGTGTCATCTCCAATGTGATATTGTTACAAGAAGAGCTAATGGACTGGGAGAATTTCATTTTACACTGAGTGTAATGAATATCTGCTCTGTCCAAGAAGTTTTGCTCACAGAGAGGAAGAAGAGAGAAGGAATGTGAATGTGGTTGGAAGGCACAATTCAGACCTGAGTTCAGCAATATTTGGGTAACTCTATTTTCATATGTGATTATTAGCGATGAGGGAAATGTTTCCATATTAGGAAGTGTTCCCCAGATTGTTTCATAATTACAGTGTCCATTGGTCTGTTTTAAAATTATGTGTAGAACCAATAGAACTGTTGCTTTTATCAAGAGGTAATTAATGGACAAATTTCATTATTCTTAGGGATGTTACAGATCCATAATATAAATAGGCTTAGGAAGACAACATGTGAGCTAAAAGCTATAGCTCACAATTAAGTAATTGGGGGTATTTGGGGAGGTAAGTGTTATAGACTAGACTCTTAATAATATGGAGATTTTATCACAGAGTACAACCATGTTTTTCCATTTTATAACCCCATATGTCCGAAGCATAATACTAAGCTGAGTGTCTATAGAGCTTCTTTACTAATTTATTTACTTTTTAATTTTGCCATGCCATGTGTATGTGGGGTCCTAGTTCCCTGACCAGGGATCAAACCTGCATTGGAATCGTGGGGTCTTAACCACTGGACCGTCAGGGAAGTCCCAGGCTGAATGCCTAATACCCTAACATTTGCTCACTAATTTAACAGAATATTTACTGAGAAGCTTACCATATGCCACTGTTATGGGTACTGGAGGTAGAGCAATGAACAAATTAAAATGTCTGACCTAATGCTTCTACATTTTTTTAGAAGCATGTTTTATTCATGGAGTTTTTCATGGCAACAAAATGGCTGTGCTTTCTAAGCAGATGAAGTAAAACGGATACAACTAGAAACTTAGGCTTCAGCTAATCTCAAACCAAGAGGTTGCACATGATATACAATAAGACTTATACTTTTATTGCTTTTAAAGTTACAGTTAAATTCTAAGCACTTTAAGCAGTCCTGCAACACTTGATTGTACCTACAGTACAACACTCTTCCAAGGGCCCAGCAATGACTTGAAGGGTAGATGTAAACAGTGCAGAGTCCAAGTGTGAATGTTTTCAGAGAAGCATGGTCAAACAGGTGAGCTTGAGCCCTAGGGTAATGGCTTGCAGAGCTGAAGCTAAGGACTAGGCCATGGATGAACACAAAGACACGATAAGTTAGTATTTCATGTTTGGGTGTGGTGTTGGAAGGACAAATGGACAAAGAATCAGGGGTTGGTAAATGACCAAAGGTCAGGTCAGGTATGCGGAACACAGGCTCCGGATGCGCAGGCTCAGTGGCCATGGCTCACGGGCCCAGCCGCTCCGCGGCATGTGGGATTTTCCCAGACCGGGCCACGAACCTGTGTCCCCTGCAATAGCAGGCGGACTCTCAACCACTGTGCCATCAGGGAAGCCCTATACCAGTTTTGAGTCAGCACTAGGGACAGCTCCCAAGGGCTGTGCCTGTTAGTTGCTGTAGTATCTAAGAGGATGTGACAAAATAATTCCATCTAGATACATCTAGCAGGTGGGAAAAGTAAATGAAGTAGGCTAGTAGTTAGGCAATGGGGGAGAACTGTGACAAACAGGAAATTACAGAACTTTCCAAATGGAGAAATGGAGCAGCTGCTAATCAGCTCCATCCAGCCAACTGGTTTTAGGCAGGCATGCAGGCTACATATTACTGGATTTTCCAGAAATTAAAAATAAATTCCAGAGTTGCAGAAAACTCAGATATTTTAGGTAACGTTTCATAATTTTAATAACTTTGGCGACTCAAAATTAAAACAAAATGCACACTTGTAAACACTACTTTGGTTCCCATTTCTTCTAAGGCAGTTTTGGTCCCAAGTGAAGGATGCTGCATCCTTGTCCAACTGGGAGTCTATGGTGTTTTGTCAATGGCATATATAGCTATTTTACCCACTTCAGCCTGATATTTTAAAAATATAAATTAGGTCATGTTTTCCACTGCTTGTACTCCTCAGTGGCTTTCTATTACATAAAGAACAAAATAAGAACTAATATGGCTTTCAGGACTCTGAATGATGCTTTTTGCCTACCTCTGCAACCTCATCTTATCCCATTCTTCCCCAGCTCACTATTTTCCAGACACATTCTTCTTTTACTTCCTGGAACATGCCAAACTTTTCCTACAGCAGAGTTTTATAAATTTTAATTCCCTCCTCAGGAATAATTCCCCTTGCTGCCTGTGTCCACTCTCTGTTTAGATGGCTTGTTCTTTCATCTAGAGATCATCTTGATATGTTCTCCAAGAGGCTCCCACTGGTCATCTAATCTCAGCTGGTCCTCCAAGGTACTCTTTATCATAGTACCCTCTTTATTCATACCATACACTGAATGCAGTTTGAACTGTTAAAAGTTACTTATTCGTATGTTAATATCTGTCTCAATTATTAGATTTTAAGCTCCCTAACGATAGGAAACATGTCTGTCTTGATCACTGATAAAACTTCGATGTCTAACACACAGTAAGCATTCTATAAATGTGAATGAGTAGATCATTGCATAAGAGGACTTGAAAGATTTGTGTCTTTCATATGTTGATTTGGTGCTGAATTCTTTGGACCTAGATCTTCTAGAGCAATACTTCTCAAATTTAGGTAAGGTGCTCACCTCCAAAATGAAAAACTGTTTTAATGGCCATTCAGTGCAATTTATTTTTATTACATTAAATATATATATAATATAGAAAAATAAATATACATTTATAGTATATAATATAATAAAGTATATTGTACAATAAATATATATGGGCATAAATGTCTCTTGTTTATAGCTCTTATAAAATTATGAAATTAATTTACAAATTAAGTTATAAACAAGTCTATACAAAAGTAGTTCAGTTCAAATTAATACTATTCATTTAATGTTATATGTGATATTTTGATGACATAAAATTGCCTCAGTTCAGATTCAGTTCTATATTTAATGTTTCTGTGCTTTTATTTCAATAATTCTTTTGCAGATAATACCTGTTCACATAAGTATATTGAATAGAATTAGTAATTTCTTGGTTTTGTTTGTTAATTGAAAGTACTTGACCTTAACCAAATCTCTGCTTGCTAGAAACTCTAAAATGTTAAATTTAATTACCTGTCACTCCAAAATTGTTTTTTATTCCACTTGAAGATAAAGGCAATATTACTGAAAACCACATTATGTTATGTGAACTAGTTGCTGGAATTGGGAAGAGAGAAATTTCTTATTGCACATTTGCTATTTATTCTTACTGTGAATGAGTTGTTGCATTGTGGTATGCTCAAAGCTGGGATTTCAGTAATACATCTGCCAGCAAAATAAAATGTCTTCTTACTGCTGAGACACAAGTACTTTTGAGTTTTCAAAAGACAGATGATTACTCCATTTTTCTCTGTTTAAACTAGCACAAACAACTTTTATTGGCTGCATGGTAATTTGATTTAACCTTTACTTTGAGTGAAACAGATCATAATCAAAATCAGAAACATTTGTTCCAAAATTTTGTATCAATAATCAGTTATAAAGTCATCATCCAGATGCCCTGGAATATGTCTGCCTGCAAATATACAGATACATATACAAACACATCGATTTTTATATATAGTATATGTGGATATAGATATGTTTGTGTGTATACATATAAAATTTTAAATTTAAATTCTCATGGACACTGCTTACCCTGCCCCTTACCTAATTTAAGAACAGTATACTAGAAGATCCAACTATGTTTCAACTCCCAAATATCTGGGCATTGACTATGGTAGGTGGGGTTCTAGACCTGTCTTGAAACATGTGGGCTTAAAATAAAAATACAAGTATTATGAAACTCTCTAGTAAATGCATTGTTGTCTTTGAACTGAGCTTTGGTCTGGGGGAGGGCTAACATTTCTGGGGACACCATACAGACGGTTTTCTGGAATTGTGCTCCAGGAGATGCCATTCATGTAAATACAATATGAATAGCATCCCCTAGAGCTGTTTAAGGTGGACCCGTTCATTCAGCAGTGAGTGAGCACGTAACCATTTATCTGCCTCTGCAGCAACTGTCCTCTCCTTCCACCCAGAGAAACCTGCACTTTTCCCATTCTAGCTCTCTCAGCCAACCATTTGCTTTGATATTAGTTTAAAAGAGAATCCCACCTCCCAGAGATATTTACATTCCAAAAATTAATTTTGTATATAATGAATATTTCACATTAGAGAGTAATGAAAGTAGAACAACAGGCTGTGTTTTGCTTTTTGTGGGGAGGTGTGACAGGTGGTCAGCATCACTTATACTTCTATCATATTGAAGGGTCTGTGTGGTGTTTCAGATTCTATATTTATAACAGGTTCTAGAGCAAGTTCTAGATCAATAAAAACAGATATCTCTTTTTTTAGAGGAATGGAATGATCTCCTTGTATCTGATGGTTGGGTGTTCTTTGGCATGGAAATCAGAATCTTTGCACCTCAGTGGTGATAACAGAGAGAGCTCCCTCAGGGGTACACTGGCTCTTACAGTATCAGTTTTCTCCTAGATGCCCTGCCTCTTTGATTCAACAAGATCAAGCTAGAGTTTGCTATCTCACCTACTTAACTGGGACACTTGTGGGTATTCTTCATTTATATTAGGGATATAATCAGTTCTTCAATTTTCTAGGCTCAAATTCTTGGATTTACCTTTAATACTTCACTTTATTTTCCTTTGTTATCAATAAATCACATATCATTAAAACTTTTTTCTTTACAATGTGCTTCTTAAGAATGGAATGGCTCCCTCATATCTAGAGTAAAAAGGCCAAAACCTTGAACTTTGGGTTTATTCATAGTTTGGCCTTACAACAATTCTTATTTCCTGTTGCTATTTAGCATAGCCCATGTGACTGTTACAGGGTTGCTTCTTTGCCTTTGCCACATACGAGAAACTAATTTCTCCTCTAGGCTACTGCATGTGTATGTGTGTTTATATATATATATTTTTTTTTCTTTTCTTTTTTTTTTCCTACCTGGAATGCCTTTCAACTTCCTGTCGGTTTACCCAAATACTATCCTTCTCTCAAGCTATGCCTTAACCACAGTTCTACTCGTTGGCAATTGACTCTGCAGTGATCACTCCGTAGTGTGAATTATTTTCATCGTTTACATACGTAGCTTATAACATTAATTCATCCCTGTATTTTAAGAGTCATTTCTCCTTCTTTTATGTGTATGTTAATTGAACTGATATTAACTAAATACTTATTTGTGAACTGTTTCATTTTAGCATCTCAAGGAGATGGAACCACATGAAACATAATTCTGCCCATAGAGGGTTCGTAGTCTACTAAGGAAATAAGGTGAATCACCTGTAACCATTACGTAAAATATTTTTGTTGTTGTTTCACTTTGTTCGCTTCAAGGACAAGCAAGTTACATATAAAGGGCAGTAGGAGTTTAGAGAATAAGGGATTACAATTAGTGATGCTATGTGAACCCCCATGAAGGAGGTGGCATTTGAACTGGGCTTTGAGACATGGGCAGATTTTATGTAGGCAGAAAGGGAGGATCCTTAGAGGAGGAATAACAAGAACAAATCATCTAAGTGGCTATGTGCGAGGAAGGCGGAGAACAATGGGGTGCTTAGGGATGAAGGACTGCAGTTCCTTGGCAATTAGAGCTTGTAAAGAGGAGTAGTAGGAAACGAGACTGGAAACATAAATTGCAGCCAGGTTGTAGACTGTACAAGATTATAAATCCTATTCTAAAGTAGTTATACCTTATTCTTTAGGCGATGGAAAGTTGAAAACTTTGAACATGGAAATGAGTCAGTCACTGTTTTACCATGCACATATTGTCTTTCCAACCAGGTTAGATGCTACTCATTTTGAGGAAATCATATCATGTAAATAATAATTTATTAAGCTCTTTCACATTATCTCACATCATTTTATTGATAGCTTTTTTTAACTTATTGAAGTACAGTTGATTTACAAAGTTGTGTTAGCTTCTGGTATACAGCAAAGTTACTCAATTATATATGTATATAGATATATACATATTCTTTTCCATTATGGTTTATTGCAAGATATTGAATATAGTTCCCTGTACTATACAGTAGGGCCTTGTTGTATATCTATTTTACATATAGTAGTTTGTATCTGCTAATCCCAAACTCCTACTTTATCCCTCCCCCACCCCCTTTCCCCTTTGATAACCAAGTTTGTTTTCCTTGTCTGTGAGTCTGTTTCTGTTTTGTAAATAAATTCATTTGTATCATATTTTAGATTCCACATATAAGTGATAGCATATGGTGTTTATCTTTCTCTGTCTGACTTACTTCACTTACTGTGATAATCTCTAGGTCTATCCATGTTGCTGCAAATGGCATCGTTTCATTCTTTCTTATGTCTGAATAGTATTCCATTGTGAGTGTGTGTGTGTGTACACACACAGACCATCTTCTTTATCCAACTATTGATAGTTTTTGAAAATTATGTCATTATCCTTTTCTTTAACTGCTGAGGGGAATAGTCTTGGAAAGCTTTAGTAATCTGCACAAGGTCACAAGGCTATAAGGAACAGTCAGGAATTTAACCATATCTTAAGATTCATATTCCATGTTTTTCTTCTTTGCCATGGTACCTGTCCTCTTCTCAATTGAATTTTTAGTCCTCTAAAGAGATCCTCATTTAATAAAAAATTATATAGTATATAAATATGTTTATATATGTTGTTTTTCTCTCATGCATTTTGTTTAGTTCCTTTCAGATGCTAAAGCACTAAGGATGCAATCTCTTCTATGACTGAGATTCAAATGTCAAATTTGGAAACTCATAATGATCCCTATAGTGAGGTGCAGTGTCTTCACCATTCTCAGCAGTGGTGAGGTTGGTATCTGATAATGACATAGTATTAAGCTCTTGGGCCCAAGGGACTCCATTAGTTGCAACTTCTAAAATCATCCTACCTTCTTCATCTGGCCTCTTTGCCTCTTCATATTTAAACAAATAAAAATATGCTCATCAGAGTTTAAGATTCATTTTCTTGGCCTCTGATGAAGTACAGACTCTGAGAAGAATTGAGCATCACATATGGTGTAGTGGTAGGTGGCTTAAATACCAAGGAGTTTACCTGGCTCATTTTACTAAAAAATCCAGAAGTAGACAGACTTCAGGGTTGGTTGGTCGGGTGATATAACTCTCATCAAGAACCTGACTTCTCTTCATCTCTTGCTCAGCCATCTACAGTTTTGATGCCTTTATTCTTAGGCTGCTTCCATTTGTGGTCATAGGATGCTGCTTGAAGCAAACTGGGACAGTCCAGTGGGACTGTTTGTGTATAACTGAACAAAAATTTTTAAAAATCTCTGTGACTGGAGAATTATTATTCATTAATTGGTATAGACTTAGTTTATTTTAAAGAAACAAAATGGGTAGGATTACCTTGACTGATATAGATTATTAGGATTTAGCCCTAAACCTGGGGGATAATGGTAAATCCTATCAAAACAAAAGTTTTGCTGTCCAGTGGGTACTGAAAAGAAAAAACAGTGTCTACTATGCATCAGGATAAATTATATTTTGTAATCCATTCAAGCTATGTATGCTTTTTCCCATTTCAAAGAGTTTTTTTTTAAATTCATGTCAGAATACCTTTATATGAAATTTGTTTTGGAGACTGCTGATGAAGTCATTACTCAGCAAACCCTAGAGGCCTCTGAAGTGAAATTTCTGTTATATACTGCATTCTGAGTAAGACATGCAGTGAATGAAAAATTTCATCTATCAGCAGTATAGTTATTTCATTTTTGGGAAGAGGTTCAATTCAGCATGTTGCTTTAGAAAAATAAATTAAGCATATGGAGCATTAAACAGTGCTACTCTTCCCTGCTTCCCTGATTAGATCTAACCAATTATAATACCATCTCCTCTGATTTAATTTTAAGTGGATATTGGAGTAATTAATGTGTTAGCTCAACATGTAGACAAAGAAAACACTTTGATCAATCAATAGCAATTGGCAAATGTCAGAAGATAAACTGCCTTGGATTCCTTTATAAATTTCAAAATGTACTGACCTCTTTTGTTTTTCTTAAAACATAGAGTACATACAGCGTGACTCTAGATGACTTTTGCTGTGTCCCATATTGCTAGTGATTGGGACTTTGGGCAGAATCTTTATTTTTTTTTTAAATGGTAAAACATTAAAAGTTTTATTTTTAATATCTAGAATAAGAATTAGATAGTAATGCCTACCATCTCCACTATTAATATTATTCTAGAAATAGCACATGAAATTTGACATGAGAAATGATAATTTAAGGGGTAAATATCGGTAAGGACGAGACAAACATTAGTATTAAGTACTGCTTATATTATTATATTCCTATCAAATCCAATATAATCAATTGAAAAATTTATAAAATCATTAGTTAACATATAAAATGTCACTAGGAATAAAATAATCAGTTTTGGCTTTTCATCTGTTCTCTCTTTTAAAAAATTTTTTTTTATTTTTGAATTTTATTTTATTTATTTTTTTATACAGCAGGCTCTTATTAGTCATCCATTTTATACACATCAGTGTATACATGTCAATCACAATCACCCAATTCATCACATCAACAACCCCACACCCCCGTGGCTTTCCCCCCTTGGTATCCACATGTTCGCTACATCTGTGTCTCAATTTCTGCCCTGCAAATCGGTTCATCTGTACCATTTTTCTAGGTTCCACATATATGCGTTAATATACGATATTTGTTTTTCTCTTTCTGACTTACTTCACTCTGTATGACAGTCTCAAGATCCACCCACGTCTCAACAAATGACCCAATTTCGTTCCTTTTTATGGCTGAGTAATATTCCATTGTATATATGTACCACAACTTCTTTATCCATTCGTCTGTCGATGGGCATTGAGGTTGCTTGCATGACCTGTCTATTGTAAATGGTGCTGCAATGAACATTGGTGTGCATGTGTCTTTTTGAATTGTGGTTTTCTCTGGGTATATGCCCAGTAGTGGGACCGCTGGATCATATGGTAATTCTATTTTTAGTTTTTTAAGGAACCTCCATACTGTTCTCCACAGTGGCTGTATCAGTTTACATTCCCACCAACAGTGCAAGAGGGTTCCCTTTCCTCCACCCCATCTCCAGCGTTTGTTGTTTGTAGATTTTCTGACGAAGCCCATTCTAACTGGTGTGAGATGATACCTCATTGTAGTTTTGATTTGCATTTCTCTAATAATTAGTGATGTTGAGCAGCTTTTCATATGCTTCTTGGCCATCTGTATGTCTTCTTTGGAGAAATGTCTATTTAGGTCTTCTGCCCATTTTTTGATTGGGTTGTTTGTTTTTGTAATATTGAGCTGCATGAGCTGTTTATATATTTTGGACATTAATCCTTTGTCCGTTTGTAAATATTTTCTCCCATTCTGAGGATTATAGATTCATCTTGTTTATGGTTTCCTTTGCTATGCAAAAGCTTTGAAGTTTCATTAGGTCCCATTTGTTTATTTTTGTTTTTATTTCCATTACTCTAGGAGGTGGATCAAAAAAGATCTTGCTGTGATGTATGTCAAAGAGTGTTCTTCCTATGTTTTCCTCTAAGAGTTTTATAGTGTCAGGTCTTAATTTAGGTTTCTAATCCATTTTGAGTTTCTTTTTGTGTATGGTGTTAGGGAGTGTTCTAATTTCATTCCTTTACATGTAGCTGTCCAGTTTTCCCAGCACCACTTGTTGAAGAGGCTGTCTTTTCTCCATTGTATATCCTTGCCTCCTTTGTCATAGATTAGTTCACCATAGGTGAGTGAGTTTACCTCTGGGCTTTCTGTCTTGTTCCATTGATCTATGTTTCTGTTTTTGTGCCAGTACCATATTGCCTTGATTACTGTAGCTTTGTAGTATAGTCTGAAGTCAGGGAGTCTGATTCCTCCAGCTCAATTTTCTTCCCTCAAGACTGCTTTGGTTATTCGGGGTCTTTTGTGTCTCCATACAAATTTTAAGATTTTTTTTTTAGTTCCATATAAAATGCCATTGGTAATTTGATAGGGATTGCATTGAATCTGTAGATTGCTTTGTGTAGTATAGTCATTTTCACAATATTGATTCTTCCAATCCAAGAACATGGTATATCTCTCCATCTGTTGGTATCATTTTTAATTTCTTTCATCAGTGTCTTATAGTTTTCTGCATACAGGTCTTTTGTGTCCCTAGGTAGGTTTATTCCTAGGTATTTTATTCTTTTTGTTGCAGTGGTAAATGGGATTGTTTCCTTACTTTCTCTTTCAGATTTTTCATCATTAGTGTATAGGAATGCCAGAGATTTCTGTGCATTCATTTTGTATCCTGCAACTTTACCAAATTCATTGATTAGCTCTAGTAGTTTTCCGGTGGCATCTTTAGGATTCTCTATGTATAGTATCCTGGCATCTGCAAACAGTGACAGTTTTATTCTTCTTTTCCAATTTGTATTCCTTTTATTTCTTTTCTTGTCTGGTTGCTGTATCTAGGACTTCCAAAACTCTGTTGAATAAGAGTGGTGAGAGTGGACATCCTTCTCTTGTTCCTGACCTTAGAGGAAATACTTTCAGTTTCTCACCATTGAGAATGATGTTTGCTGTGGGTTTGTCATATATGGCCTTTATTATGTTGAGGTAGTTTCCCTCTATGCCCACTTTCTGGAGAGGTTTCATCATAAATGGGTGTTGAATTTTGTCAAAAGCTTTTTCTGCATCTATTGAGATGATCATATGGTTTTTATTCTTCAGTTTGTTAATATGGTGTATCACATTGATAGATCTGCATATATTGAAGAATCCTTGTATCCCTGGGATAAATCCCACTTGATCATGGTGTATGATCTTTTTAATGTGTTGTTGGATTCTGTTTGGTAGTATTTTGTTGAGCATTTTTGCATCTATATTCATCAGTGATATTGGTCTGTAATTTTCCTTTTTTGTAGTATCTTTGTCTGGTTTTGGTGTCAGGGTGACGGTCGCCTCATAGAATTAGTTTGGGAGTGTTCCTTCCTCTGCAGTTTTTTGGAAGAGTTTGAGAAGGATGGGTGTTAGCTCTTCTCTAAATGTTTGATAGAATTCACCTGTGAAGCCGTCTGATCCTGGACTTTTGTTTGTTGGAAGATTTTTAATCACAGTTTCAATTTCATTACTTGTGATTGGTCTGTTCATATTTTCTGTTTCTACCTGGTTAAGTCTTGGAAGATTATACCTTTCTAAGAATTTGTCCATTTCTTCCGGGTTGTCCATTTTATTGGCATAGAGTTGCTGGTAGTCATCTCTTAGGGTGCTTTGTATTTCTGCGCTGTCTGTTGTAACTTCTCCTTCTTCATTTGTAATTTTATTGATATGAGTCATCTCCCTCTTTTTCTTGATGAGTCCTGCTAATGGTTTATCAATTTTGTTTATCTTCTCAGAGAACCAGCTTTTAGCTTTATTGATCTTTGCTATTGTTTTCTTTGTTTCTATTTCATTTATTTCTGCTCTGATCTTTATGATTTCTTTCCTTCTGCTAACTTTGGGTTTTGTTTGTTCTTCTTTCTCTAGTTCCTTTAGGTGTAAGGTTAGATTGTTTATTTGATATTTTTCTTGTTTCTTGAGGTAGGCTTGCATTGCTATAAACTTCCCTCTTAGAACTGCTTATACTGCATCCCATAGGTTTTGGATTGTCGTGTTTTCATTGTCATTTGTCTCTCAGTATTTTTTGATTTCCTCTGACTTCTTCAGTGATCTCTTGGTTATTTAGTAACGTATTGTTTAGCCTCCATGTGTTTGTGTTTTTTATGTTTTTTCCCCTGTAATTCATTTTCTAATCTCATAGCATTGTGGTCAGAAAAGATGCTTGATATGATTTTAATTTTCTTAAATTTACTGAGGCTTGATTTGTGACCCAAGATGTGATCTATCCTGGAGAATGTTCTGTGTGCACTTGAGAAGAAAATGTAATCTGCTGTTTGTGGATGGAATGTCCTATAAATATCAATTAAATCTATCTGGTCTACAGTGTCATTTAAAGCTTGTGTTTCCTTATTAATTTTCTGTTTGGATGAACTGTCCATTGGTGTAAGTGATGTGTCAAAGTCCCCCACTATTATTGTTTTACTGTCAATTTCCTCTTTTACAGCTGTTAGCAGTTGCCTTATGTATTGAGGTGCTCCAATGTTGGCTGCATATATATTTATAATTGTTATATCTTCTTCTTGGATTGATCCCTTGATCATTATGTAGTGTCCTTCCTTATCTCTTATAACATTCTTTATTTTAAAGTCTATATTATCTAATATGAGTACTGCTACTCCAGCTTTCTTTTGATTTCCATTTGCATGGAATATCTTTTTCCATCCCCTCACTTTCAGTCTGTATGTGTCCCTAGGTCTGAAGTGGGTCTCTTGTAGACAGCATATATATGGATCTTGTTTTTGTATCCATTCAGCAAGCCTGTGTCTTTTGGTTGGAGCATTTAATCCATTCACGTTTAAGGTAATTATCGATATGTATGTTCCTATGACCATTTTCTTAATTGTTTTGGGTTTGTGTTTTGTAGGTCCTTTTCTTCTCTTGTGTTTCCCACTTAGAGAAGTTCCTTTAGCGTTTGTTGTAGAGCTGGTTTGGTGGTGCTGAATTCTCTTAGCTTTTGCTTGTCTGTAAAACTTTTGATTTCTCCATGGAATCTGAATTAGATCCTTGCAGCGTAGGGTAATCTTGGTTGTAGGTTCTTCTCTTTCATCACTTTCAGTATATCATGCCACTCCCTTCTGGCTTGTAGAGTTTCTGCTGAGAAATAAGCTGTTAACCTTATGGGAGTTCCCTTGTGTGTTATTTTTCATTTTCCCCTTGCTGCTTTCAGTAATTTTTCTTTGTCTTTAATTTTTGCCAATTTGATTACTATGTGTCTCGGTATGTTTCTCCTTGGGTTTATCCTGTATGGGACTCGCTGTGCTTCCTGGACTTGGGTGGCTATTTCCTTTCCCATGTTAGGGAAGTTTTTGACTATAATCTCTTTAAATATTTTCTCTGGACCTTTCTCTCTCTCTTCTCCTTCTGGGAACCCTATAATGCGAATGTTGGTGTGTTGAATGTTGTCCCAGAGGTCTCTTAGGCTGTCTTCATTTCTTTTCATTCTTTTTTCTTTATTCTGTCCTGCAGCAGTGAGTTCCACCCTTCTGTCTTCCAGGTCACTTATCTGTTCTTCTGCCTCAGTTATTCTGCTATTGATTCCTTCTAGTGTAGTTATCATTTCAGTTTTTGTATCGTTCATCTCTGTTTGTTTGTTCTTTAATTCTTCTAGGTGTTTGTTAAACATTTCTTGCATCTTCTCGATCTTTGCCTCCATTCTTTTTCTGAGGTCCTGGATCATCTTCCCTATCATTATTCTGAACTCTTTTTCTGGAAGGTTGCCTATCTCCACTTCATTTAGTTGTTTTTCTGGGGTTTTATCTTGTTCCTTCATCAGGTACATAGCCCTCTGCCTTTTCCTCTTGTCTCTTTTTCTGTGAATGTGGTTTTTGTTCCATAGGCTGTAGGATTGTATTTCTTCTTGCTTCTGATGTCTGCTCTCTGGTGGATGAGGCTATCTAAGAGGCTTGTGCAGATTTCCTGATGGGAGGGATTGGTGATGGGTAGAGCTGACTGTTGCTCTGGTGGGAAGAGCTCAGTAAAACTTTAATCTGCTTGACTGCTAATGAGTGGGCTGGGTTCCCTCCCTGTTGGTTGTTTGGCCTGAGGCAACCTAACACTGGAGCCTACCTGGGCTCTTTGGTGGGGCTAATGGCAGACTCTGGGTGGGCTCACACCAAGGAGTACTTCCCAGAACTTCTACTGCCAGTGTCCTTGTCCCCATGGTGAGCCACAACCACCCTCTGCCTCTGCAGGAGACCCTCCAACACTAGTAGGTAGGTCTGGTTCAGTCTTCCCTGGGGTCACTGCTCCTTCCTTTGGGTCCCACTGTGCACACTACTTTGTGTGTGCCCTCCAAGAGTGGAGTCTATGTTTCCCACAGTCCTGTCGAAGTCCTGCAATCAAATCCCACTAGGCTTCAAAGTCTGATTCTCTAGGAATTCCCCCTCCTATTGCCAGACCCGCAGATTGGGAAGCTTGCCGTGGGGCTGAGAACCTTCACTCCAGTGGGTGGACTTCTGTGGTATAAGTGTTCTCCAGTCTGTGAGTCACCTACCCAGCAGTTATGGGATTAGATTTTGCTCTGATTGCACTGCTCCTACCATCTCATTGTGGCTTCTCCTTTGTCTTTGGATGTGGGTTACCTTTTTTAGTGAGTTTCAGTGTCTTCCTGTCCATGATTGTCCAGCAGCTACTTGTGATTCTGGTGTTTCTCACAAGAGGGAGTGAGAACATGTCTTTCTACTCTGCCATCTTGGTTCAGGCTCCCAGAAATTTTTTATATTGGTTCAGTTTAGGGAGAGTTGGAAGAGATCTCTTAGTGTTTCTCCATTGTGAGATATTTACTTTCTGCATTTAGTAATTACTCCACTCAATCAGCAGCATTATTTTAAAAATATTTTGTTCTTGTATTGTTTCTAAACATGGCAGCACTATTTGCCTCAGGTTCGTCTTAAAAGAGAGGACTATCTTCTCTGTTAACCAGCATAGCTTTTTTCTCATTGGTGAGCACAGATATCATATGTCTTTTCTACACTGAGTGACTGCCTAAGATTAGTTATGGACTCTCAAACTGACATTCAATACCTTAATTGTATCTGGAGGAGAAAGAAGGAATTTAATGTAGATATTTAAAGTCTGATCATACCAAGTGGAATGTTAGGATCCCATAGTACTGATTTTGTGGAAGAAAGAATGGATGTTACAGGCAAGGGTGAGCAAATGGTGAGGGTTTTTTGCGAAGTCCCATTTCTATTTATTTTCTCTATTCTGTTTCTCCCATTATCAACATTTAGTACTGAGATTATTTCGGTTGGATCATCACTAGATTCTTTTATTCACTTTCGTTATCCTCATTAGTTCTACTTGCTGGTGCCAACTAAATTTTCCCAGGGTACTGATGTGCTCTCTGCTATTATCTTTTCACCGTCTGCATGACAACCCAGAAAATCCTTATCCCTTTTCCCAATCCAAATTCTGTCTTTTAAAACCAGGCTGCCTTACCTGTGCTGCAAACCCTTCCCCAATACTCTAGGCTATAAAAAAATTCCTAAATTTATGTGCTGTAGTCTTTAGAGTATTCATCATCCATATTCTTTAGCCTCCCCATCTGGCTATTTTTATAAGCATTGTACATCTTAATATTCTAGGGGATAGGGATGCAATTTAGATTTTACAGTCCCCTGAACTGAATACACAGGAGGCACTCAATTTAAATGAATTGGATGAACCAGTCCGCATTATTATCAGAATAGAAAACACGATTTTGTTTAACCAGATTAGGTTAATAGATTTATTCTATTTTCTCCCCATCTTACACACACCCACCATTCAGGCGCAAGGAATATGTCTTTATTTGTTTTGGTTTATGAGTGAGAGACAGGAGAGTTTGTAGACTTTTTATTTTCGTTTATCGTTTTGTTTGATGAACAAGAAACTAGGAAATGTGTAAAGTCTCCCAGGTTTTTTTGAGCTGGACAACTGAAATTAAGTTGACTGAATTGGTGTTACTCAGACTCCATGTGACTTTACTGGTCACATATTGCAATAACATCTGACCTAGATAGAGGCTGGGACTTTGGGCAGGTGGTCATCTGCTCGGGGACCCATCCTACTGCTCTTTCTCTCGAGTTAGCTACTGCTGCCTGCTGGAAGGATGACGGTGTGGGACTCTATATGTAGACTGAACTGTGTGGTCTTCTGTGGCCTTGACAGAGACTAAGAAGTAGAATAATTCCCTTTATTATGAGGAGAAGAAGGCTGACCTAGGCATATTGCCTGTGCAAAAGGGTATTCGCTTCCTGTATCCAGCAAAAGAGGAACTGGAAGGGGAGCAGACTTGAGCTATAGATGAGAACAAATATCTGCATAACATTTGACAGTGCTTTTCAAACAGCATGCCTTCTTTAGGCTTCTGTGTTTGATCAATGTGTACAACTAGGGATTATTCTGTTTTATAATGTTTGTTCTGCGGAAAAGTGGGCTGAGCAGGTTCAGAGAGAGAAAATTTGTAGTAAGAATTCAGACACATAGCAGAACACCAAGATCATGCCACTGAAATGTTGCATGCTTATTGGTGTAGGAGAAAGTGTTTCTTTGGCGTTTATGCAAGTCAGCGGTTATACTGATACAGTGACTTAAATCTCAAGAGCAGCTAAATAAATACTCTGATATTATTGGAAAGGGTATAATTTTTAGTTTTCTTATCTTCCTTTTTATTTCAGCCAGGGTTCACCCTTTAATGACTTTCAGTATACTGTCACACAATCTAGTATTTGAAAATTTTACCTCAGTCACAGGAAGACTGAAAACCATTAATATACAATAAAGATATATTTGTGAAGAGTGAAGAGAAAAATCTGTTTGAAAAGTTATACTCAAGGAACAGTAATGGATGTTGGACTTTATTAGACAAAAATCTGTGTATTTTTAAATACTTTACATTTACACAGTACTTTAACATACGTTCTTTCATTTGAACCCCAAAAGATTACTGTGGTGTAGGGACATAATAGTATAGTACATGGTGTAGAGTCAGGCTAGGGTCTGGGTTTAAATTCTGATTTTATCACTTACTAGCTGCAAGATTACAGGTAAGTTACTTAACCTAAATTAACGAGAGTCATTTTCTCATTGGTAAAATGGAGATAACAGGAGTACCTACTTCTTGGGTTGCTGTGATAAGTAGGGGAGGTAAAAATGGTACTTGGAAAGTAGTAAGTGTTCAATATACTTTCTATGAGAGGTTGGATAGGGCAAAGATATTAGCCTGAAAAGGTCAAAAGACTTGCCCAAGATCAGAGAGTTGAAATGGGACTAGGTCTCAAGCCTACTGCCTTCCAAGGGTATTTTAATTTTATCAGTTATTGGCAGAGCTAAATATAGAACTTTGGTCTGTACTTTTCACAAGCCAGTGTGCTTACCAGTGGCATAAAAGTGTAACCCATGGATACCCATGTGCAGAATCAGTGTCTCAGAAACTGAATCAAGTATCTAATGAAATGATGTAAAATAAAAATAAAGTATTTATAATCACTTAGCTCCTGATTAGGAAGCACTAAAGTTTTTGTTTATGGGAGCTTTCTTTTCTGTTATGAACTTGAAAGATGTAATTGTTCAGACATCATATTAAACTATTAATATGTGGTTTCAAGTGAAGTTAATTCTTAACTATCCATGCTCAGTTGTCTACTGTGAATAATTCTTAGTTAATTTTTCACACTAGGTCGAATCATATTGTGTAACTTTTGAGCCAGTCTTGATTCTTCTCCATCCCTACCTTTACCTCCCATCTTAATAGCTGGTATACTTGTAGAGACTTGAAATACAATATAAATGAACCTGATGTTTAAAAATAAATATAATTATGTTACATAATCACTGGGAATAAAGTATCTTGTACACTGGTAGTAATTTCAGCTGTTCTATCATTGTTTCTTCTCACTCTTCATTGTCTGTTAATACAGATAATTAAAGTTGTCTGTACACCCTACTGCAATAGAATGTTCTCCATTATTTGGAAGACTTTGAGCCAGATATCTTCTGTGTGTGCTTCCATATCCCCTTTCTACTCTCTTCTCTCTGCTTTCTACCTGGGAGGCTGACCGGTATAAATTCTTGAAGGGGTTCCTATGTACTCTGGCTGTCTGTTGGGTCTGTCCAATGGGGAGCCTTGGCAGGAGATGGAAGGGAGAGAGAGTGAGATCAGAGTGTTTGTTCTTGGGAAGCCACCTGTAGCTGTCTGGGGCAGAAGGCCACAACTCATTTCTGGGTAGCATTGGTTGCACAACTTTCTCTCCCTCTGGATTTGAGTAACTCCTCCGTCTTTTCCCTTCAAGCTAGTAGAGCTCTGCTGGAATAGCCCTGAGTTTCTGCACTCTCCTTGTAGTTTCCCTACACTTTGCCCTCCCTTACGTAATTAGTCCTTTGTAAGTAAAGCCTCCTCAAATTATCCTAATTTAGGAGTGCCATATGGGATCCGGTCTGACACCCCTCAATCATTCAAAAGCGTTTATTGGACGTTTACTCATATATGGCTCCAATTTTGTTACTCATTTACTCTGGACCCATTCAATATCTCGCTATTGCTTTCAGGATCAAGGTCATCCAAGCCCGTTTATAATTTGGCTATAATCAGTCTTTGCTTCTTTCTCCTCACTAACTTCTTCCGGGTGCCCTCTATTCTGACAAACCTAGACAGCCCAGTACCTCTCCAATCCTTAGTGAGTCACTTTGGGAAAGTCACTTTACCCTTCTGTTCTCAGATCCTAAATTTTAAGCTTCTTTTCCAGCACTTTCTTGTGACGGTGGTACTTGTGGTGGTAATTCCACAAAAAGGGGCCATGGGAATGAATACCATCAAAATAGGAGCATATTGCAGATGGCTTTGAGGACTTTAGACTTAATGCTATTGATTCATTGGGTATTTATTAAGTACTGATGTCTGTTGTTATAAAATGATGAGTAATTCATTAGGGGTTATGGAGAGTGGTGGTGAGAGTCGGGCTTTGAAGTCAGTTATGGTTCATATCTGGATTCTACCACTTATTAGCTGAGGACCTCAGAGCTCCATTTTCTCATCTTTAAACAAAGAGAACATTTTCCTCACAGGCTGATATGAGGAATAAATGAGATAGGCTCTGTGCCCAGCCTTTTAGATAAATGGATATAGAAAAAAGGTATCAAAATTGTTGCTATCATTATTATTTTTCTATTTTCCTGCCCTTTAAAGTACAGAACCTCCCATGAGAGCCGTGAAGCCAATATTTAGGTGACGCATGGAAGGTCTTTATCCAGATGAGGGACCTGGGGTCTGTCTCAACATTCAATATTAGACATCACCTCACCTTGAGCTTTAGGTTCTCATGGGGATCAAATAATGTTATTTCTCTGCTCTTTGATGATAGTTTGGGGAGTTCATAGGTTGTAACATTATTTTCTGGATTTCCTAGGCTATTTTTCAGCAGGATTTTATCTATAGCTATCTAGCTATTTGACTTTGATGATTTTAGGCTTGCAAGCAGTGAACTTCTGGAAGGATGTTTTATGGCTCTCCAATCAAGATCATATTTTAGATATATAGGGGCTGTGATCTGTCACTCTAAATGTCTCTGTCACGAGAACAGCTGCAGCAGTGATTTTTAATCTTTCCATTCCTTTGTCATAAGAAAATCATGAAATGAGACTATTGTGTCTAGAAGAACTGGGCCTGTCCTAATGATACTGTAATCCATAATCATTTTATGGATTCTGGCTTTTTGCACTATTTTAGCTTTACAACCTCCCATTAATGGGTAAAAACATCTTTGCATTTGTGCTTTACTCATATTTTCTGCATTCATTTCAGTGTTTCTGGAAACAAAATCTGGGAATAATCTGATATTCCAGGTCCTCTATGGTTTGCAATCATGTTCTTTGTAATCCCTAATAAACTTTATTGACATCTACAAAGTTGCCTGTTTCTCGGTACATCATTTAACTGATCAGGCTTTACAGATTAAGGGGAGAGGATCTTCTTTGGGTGTGGATGGAGGCTCTGGGGATGCCCAGGAACAACCCATCCTCAATCCTCACTAACTTTGAGCTAGAAGAGGCCCTTGATTAGGGTTCTCTTGCATGCTCACAAGACCATCATGTTTTACAACCAGAGTTCTTGGATTGGATCACTTTAATGTTTTGCTCTGTGTTTGTTTATAAAACCAGTGGTTTAAAGCTACTTTAACTCGAGCTGTGTTTAGTAGCATTTCTTTAGTTACAGATGCAGACCTCAATTTGAATTTACTTAAGTAAAGAGGGAATTTTTAGAAGGATACTAGGATTGCTCACAGAAAGAAAGAGCTGCATGAATAAGGTTAGATATGGGATTTCACGGACTGGGCAAAGGACCTAAGAGCCCTTAGAGCATTCTGTCGCTCCTACTACTCTTTCTCTCTCTCTGTTGGTTTTCTCTCTCTCTCTCTCTTCATGCCATTTGGGCATGGCTGCATACCACTGCAGCTGTGAAACCAGAAAATAAAAGATGGGAGTTTTCTCCAACCACCTCAGTATATGAAAATGCAAGAAAGGCTATCATCTTGGCTCATATTCCTGCCCTGTAACAATCACCGTGACAGAGAAAATGAGGTGTTATGATTGACTAAATGGGTTATATGCCTACTATTGTGGCCTGGGAAGCCAGTGTTCTGTGGTTGGAAACTTTATAAGAATCACTTGCCCCTAAAAATGGATAGTTGTTGCTACTAGAAGTAGGGGAAGAGATTCTGAACTGGGAAAAACAACAGATGTCCAAGGCACAAAGGGAAACTAATTTTTAAAGTTTTAATTTCTACATCATTAAACAAAACCTGTTTTACCTTATTGTAGAGTTATAGTCATTCAAAAATATTTATTTAGTACTTTTTGTGGGCCAGATCATAAAAAGACATATGATATGTTCCCTACTCTTAAATTTAAAAAAATATATGTATTAATCAGGTTTTCTCCCATGTGCTGTGTAACAAACAACCACAGACTTACAAAAATAAATGTTTAATTCATACTTGCATTCTGTGATTTCTATAGGTCATGAGTTCTGCAGTCAGGATAGCTCTGTTCCATATATCTTTTCATTCTGGAACCCATGATGAAAGTGTAAACCCCTGTCTGAGACATGATATTCTCATGGTGGAGGGCAAGAGCAAGAAAGCTTGAGTCAAACCATGCTTCACGTTGAAAAGTTCTGCTTAATCATAGCAAATGTCTGCTCACACAATTCTTTTGGCCAGCACATGTCACACAGCCAAGCCCAACATCAATGAGGTGGGAAAGTGGTCTTTTACCATAGAATGTATGACAAGTCACAAGACAGTGAGTAGAGAGGGAACACATTATGGAGGACACTACGACTACAGTTTACAAAGCAATATTGGGTTTTCACTCTTTTATTCATTTAGTAGTGTTTGAAAAATCCAAAATATTAGTAAATAATTAATAATTACCATCACTTTTTTTTTTTTCTTTTGGCCACACCGTGTGACATGCGGCATCCTGGTTCCCTGACCAGGGACCAGGGATCAAACCTGGGCCCCCTGCAGTGGAAGCACTGAGCCCAAACCACTGGACCACCGGGGAATTCCCCCATTACCTTTCTTTTGAATAGATGGAGATTAGATGGAATGTAGTCAGCTTACCTATGTCACCTCTATTTAGTATCCTGGATTTCCCACCCATGTATGCAGGTTTTGACTACCAGTGTGTCTTTGGTTACTTTATAATAATCATCTACTCATGGTAAAGGATTTCAAGTAATGTCAGCTGGTCTTAAAAACTTGCTGGAAGTAGGTATGGGAATAAATCAGTAAAAGCATACATAAACCAGTCTCAGCCATTCCTAAGGTTAAGTCAAACCTCAGGGGTTTGAAGGGTGAGGTGCGGTTGAGAATTTCTCTCTAATGCTAAGTTTTAGTTGGCCCCAAAACATACCCTCTGTCCTCTGTTTCCTCTGTTTAGTCAGACATTTATTCATTTATTGAACATATAGTAAGAGTTAGCATTACAATGATGAGTAAAATCAGAGGTTCTGCACTCAAAGAAATCACAGTAAGTAGAGTGAAAAGCATGTAAATTATAGAAAAATATTTGAGTACAGAAACAGCATTAAAGAGAAAATAACTAAATTGCTTTTGATTCTGGCATGAGATGGCAGTCATGGAGATAGGGAGAGACTTCCCCAAATGAGTGATACTTGAACAGAATTGTGAACAATGAATAGGAAATATTTAGGAAGAAATTGAATTTATGCTTAGGAAGGACCAAGTAGTGGGAATTAGCAGGCACAAACTTGAAATCATAGAGACATAGACTTTTTGTCTGTTTTTAATACGCTTGGGAGAAATCAAGGACATACAGTAAAAAAAAGAGGAGGAGACAGGGCTGAGGAACCAAATAGAAGAAGGAAGAGTTCGAGACAATGAGGTCAGCTCCCCGCCCCCCAGAGCAAAGAGAGTGGTAATTATTTCCCCTCCCCTTCTCCTCTTTCTTCTTTGGAACAGCTGAATGTTCTTTAGATGTTTAGGTTATTGGCACTTGGGGAGTTTCTGGGAGATTTTAAGTCTTCAAGCTTTTATTTTGAGCTGTGGACCTTTGGGGATCCTTGGACTCTAGGAGATGGCAGAAATCAGATGGAGAAAAAGCCAGGTAACAACATGGAATGGCATCTGGCTTCCCTATGAAAGGGGAAGTGTTATCAAAGGAAACATGAAAGTTTCATTCTAACTGTTGGCGCCTACGCAAGAGTATAAAGGAAGAGGTGGTGATGGGGAGGTCCATCTCAGTACAGGAAACAAGGGGGTGCAATATCTATAGAAGATTTAAAAACGTTGATAAATCCAAATCAAAGTCCACATGCATTTTATTATCAGCACGTGCAGTCAATTTTCAATAGCATCGGCGATAGCTATCCCCGAAAAACGTCTGCTGCAGTAGCTTACTGTTGAGTTTTAAGAATACATACATAAGCTTGAAATTAGCACATTTAAAATGACTTATCCTTTAAAACACTGTATTCTACATGGATATTAATTTGGAAACCTCTCAGTAATGCAGTCAGTCCTCGAAAACTGTAAACTCAGCTACATGGATTCATTTTGAGAGTGAATTAGTAATGGTTCAGAGTATTCCAGTTGGCTTTGGGTGCTGTGTGCATCGATGTATTCCTGGGTCTAAAGAGTAGATCTGAAGTAAACAATAGTAACATGGAATTTGATGAACAAAACCTGAAGTTACTCCAATTCTGTGACCTTGTAAAAAGTTTTTGTGTCTAAAATTTAAAACAGTGAAATAGAATACAAACCGTGGTATATATTTGTCCCTTTTAAAAAAAAATACATTCATGTAATTATTTTATTTTTTATTGTGTTTTTTTTTATAGTTACTGGCTTGATTATACATAGAGGCCAATAAAATACATCTTTATCACTTACAATTTTTTTCTATTATTACTACTAAAAATAATTTTGTGGCCTATCGGAGGGAATTATTTAAAAAAATAATCTTCCCTGAGTGTCAAGTGTAGTGGTCACATCACTACCTGACTCCTGAAGCTAGGAATAGAGGCAGGGACACTGGGCAAGCTCTGTCCTAGGGATGGAAACTGCGCAAATGAGTGAAACCTTCTCTTTGGAGTATGTCTCTGCCACTTGAGCAAAGCATTTATGAAACACCCGATCCTTGCAGACCCTGTTCCTAGAACTGACAATGTGATGGTGAGAGAGTGTCAAGGGCCATCCATTCTAGCAGGGAGAGAGCGAAAAATAATCATGCAAAATAAAGGACTTTAAGTAGGAGCACAAACAAAATAAACAGCTTGGGGAGAGTAAGTGATGGGGGAGCGATAGTTTCGATGGGGAGTCAGGAAGGGTTTGGGAGAAGTGGCCTCTGATAGAAGCCCGCGACACGAGCATGTGGAGGAAGAGTGGTCCAGAGGGCGAGGTTGGCTGCAGCAGACGTGGAAAGACACTAGGCTTCGTTTGTCCAAAAGACTGAGGAAAGACCACAGAGCCTGGAGTAACGCGGGGAAAAGGAGTTCATTTTGTCTTGTGGAAGGAAACTGACCTTTTAGAGCCTAGAAGGATGTTAGGTGAACTCTCATAATGGTGAACATTCATGATAGTTATCAAACTCCACTGTGCTCATGATATATTTAATAGACCTAATGTTGGACTTTCAAAGCATTGTAATGCATTTATACATTTCTCACATGTCATTTTGAGTTAGAGTCTCTTCAGTGCTGAGTTAAAAAAAAATTGTTCCTACCCTGTAGCTTCTTGAGGCTTTGAATGACAATAAATTTAATATGACCGAAAAATTTATTTTCAAATCAAATAATTAATTTTATTATTGGCCTTTTGACTTTTTCACTGACTCCTTATCCACTGCCCAGTTTTATATTTACCTGCAGTGAGGAAATCAGAATTAATTACACCCTTCAGTTCATTGCACATTATCATCTCAATCCAGTGAAAATGTATCTCTCATTTTATTTTATCCTAAAGTACTTCTTCCCTTTATATCCAGTTTCTACTCCCATTCCCCTTCCCACCATGACATGCAGGATCCAATACATGCTAAAAATATACATATATATTTTTAACATATATAATATTTTATGTAGGTGTGTTATTTTTTCCTTCTGAGTTTTCATTCAGCACTGTGACCGGGGTCTCTCCATGTTCCTCTTTGCCTAGTGTCTTGCACAGTAGCCCACGTTTTGTATCTGTTACATTTTCCTTTTCCAACCCAGTGATGGGCACCTAGGTTGTTTTCAGTTGCGGCAACTACAAGCAATACTGCAGTGATCATTGTTACACACGTTCTTTTATAGATCTGGGTGTGTGGCACAGAACGGATTCTCTGAGTCACAAGACGTACACTTACTTAATTTCACTTAGCCTGGTTTCCGTCTTACACAGTTCTACGCAGCTTGTAAGCACACAACCCTTTGTCCTGGCTGAGCAGGTGAGGCCAGGCTCTGTAGTTGATTTGTCCTCTGACAGCCAGGTCATCATCATTGGAGAAGAAAGTTAGAAATAAAGAGGAAGGCTAACATGCACCTATGGTGTTCTGCTGGATTTAGACGGACTGATAGGAACTCATAGTATTTACTGTACATACTTAGATGAAGAAGGATAGATGTGTAAATATGCATCTGTTAGTGTAGGTACACATATTTCCAAGATCTACTGACTAACGGTTCTAGAAACAAAGGCACCCCAGCTGCAGTGAGCACACTTAGCACCCAGATCTTAGTTTCTAAATAATATTTTCCAGTGAAAGGAACCAAGATACCTTGGAGAAGTGTTTGGTTCCAGCGTCAGGGCACACAAGTTATAAGATGAGCCTGGCACATCTAATGATACTAAAACACATGGAAGTGTTCACAAAGGGATGAAGCCTTGTCAGAAGAACTCAGGGGCCAAGCTGAAGGGGCTGTTAATGGTCAATACTGGGACAATTTAAGCAAGAGAATAAATAATGATAGTATTAGATTTTAATCCATAAGCTAAAGTAAGTACCCATGAGTCCATACAGATATAAATAAATGATCAAATAAATAAATAAATAAACGGAGGAGAAGGGATTGCTCTTTCTTACAGAAGAATTCCAGTTAATAAGTGTAGAGGGAAAGAAGGAAATGGAAAAATCACTATTAGACAAACACCACAGTAGTAATGACTGCAGGTAAGGTGCCTGATGGATGCTGAAATCAGTGAGTGAATGTTCTAGGAGAAACAGGATATTTGGACAGTTTTAAAGTATCTTCCCCAAGATATTTATCAGCTACAGATGGAAAGATTATAACTTTATGGTCGAGAAACCTAGATGTCACCTTAACCAGGTGATCAAAGTTAACATCACTGGTTGTAAAACATTGATGTCACTAACTCCTTGATATGATGAGATGGACACACCCTTACTTCTGTGGTTTTCTTTCCAAAAAATGCATAACCTCGATCTAATCATGTGAAGATAACAGATAAGCCTGAATTGTGGAACAGTCTACAAAATTACTGGTCAATATTAAATAGTGTCAAGATCATGAAAGACAAGGAAAGATTGAAGAACTGTTGCAGAATGGAGGAGATGAAGGAGAAATTGCAACTAAATGCAATTTGATAATAAATGCTGGAGAGGGTGTAGAGGAAAGGGAACCCTCTTGCACTGTTGGTGGAAATGTAAATTGTTACAGCCACTATGGAGAACAGTGTGCAGGTTCCTTAAAAAACTAAGAATAGCACTACCATAGGACCCAGTAATTCCCTGCTGGGGCATGTATCTGAAAAAAAACCCAAAAAGACTAATTCAGAAAGATATGTGCACTCACATGTTCATAGCAGCACTATTTACAATAACCAAGATATGGAAGCACCCTAAGTGTCCAAGTGTCCATCAACAGATGAATGGATACACACACACACACACACACACACACACACACACACTGGAATATTACTCAGCTATAAAAAAGAATAAAATATTGCCATTTGCAGCAACATGGATGGACCAGAGATTATTATGCTGAGTGAAATAAATCAGATAGAGACAGACAAATATTATACGATGTCACTTATATGTGGAACCTAAAACTGATACACATGATATTTATTTACAAAACAGAAACAGACTCACAGACATAGAAAACAAACTTATGGTTACCAAAGGGGAAAGGTGGGGGAGGGACAAATAAGGGATATGAACAGATACACACTACTATATATAAAATAGATAAGAAGCAAGGATTTATAGCACAGGGAACTATATTCAATATCTTGTAATAACATAAAAAAGAATCTGAAAAAAAAAATATATATATAAAATGTATATATGTATAACTGAATCACTTTCCTGTCCATCTGAACTAACACAATATTGTAAATCAATTATACTTTAATAAAAAAATAAATGCAATTTGGGATCCTAAGTAGGATTCTGGGATAGACAAAGGGCATTAGTGAATAAATTTTGAATAAGGTCGGTAGTTTAGTGGATAATCTTGTACCAGTGTTAATTTGCTGGTTTTGGCAATTGTACCATGGGTGTATAAGTTGTTAATATTAGGAGAAGCTGGATGAAGTGTAAACAGGGACTCTCTATACTAATTTTCCAATTTTTTAATAAATCTCAAATTAGCTCAAATGAAAAGGACTACATATATATATACATATATATATATACAGCCCTTGAACCACAGACAGGAAAGCTTGACCTCTGCGCTCACAGACTCCAGGTCTCCTATATGTTTGTATAAAGGTGGCCGTTTGCATCTCGGCTGTTTGCCGATATGCCCACTCTCCAAAAGGGGCCACTTGTACTTGGTGTCCCCACTGAATCCCAAATCCAGTAGGCTGAAGGCACAGAACTTCTCTGTGTATCTCTTCGAATTTTCATTTTAAATGCATGTTTTGCGAAAGTTTTGCTATGTGTTAAGTCCAGAATATTGGCCTGGGTGTCAGACAAGCTATTTTCTAGTTCTAGCTCTACCATTACCCAGCAATGAAGCATTGGGCATGCGCATAGGATGCCTTCTTTTAGAAAAGTACATAATCATTAAAGGCTTATTTAGCTTCTATTTCTATGAATTTACAGTAATCTTTCTACTTCTATGAATTTACAGTCATGTCGTCCTCTTTTAAATTAGAAAAGAAATCTTCTCTGTGTAGCTGTTTCCTGACACAACGTGTGGGAGTCAGTTCACTGGTGAATGCTCCTTATTTAACAAAAGTACATAATTGCAACATAACCTTCTGTATGTTTTCCTTTTAGTACGGTGCTTTGGGTGTCCTATTCACCCACCGTGCTCACAATCCGGCTAAATTAATACTCTGCTGCCATCCTGTGGGTAATTCTAGGTACTGCAGAGCCAGGAGACAAAGAGAAAACAGATCCAGGAATTACAGGATCGTAGACTTTTAGAAGTGCAAGTTCCCTCAGAATAACCTACGTGAACCCCTTTATTGATAAGTAAATTGATTTCCAAAGACAGACAGTGACTTGCCCTGTGATTCTCAGTGATCAGTGGCAGAACTAAAAGCAGAACCCAGGCCAGTGCAGTTGGAAATTAATTTGTCAGGCATATGTGACAGGGGGAAACAGATTCTAAGACTTTGAAATATAAATAACTGAAAAAATGCTAAAACCTTTTTTGATCAGGTCTGTATATAATTTCCTTCTTTTTATTCTGACCTATTAAGACATTACACATAGTTAGGCAAAAAACTAAAAAATGTGACTGGAAACAGTTACTGTCTGTTGTTTGTACACGCTTCTAACAGAATAGGTATTTTAACCCTAAAAAGGCAGAACGTAACTAACAAAGAATATGGCAGTTCTTTTATGTAACATCTTAATTTGTCTCTCACTTCACTGGGGGCTAATGCAACTTCTTTGCTGGTATAAATGCCTGTGTACAAACTATATACATTTGAGGGAACTACTGGCAAAGAAGGCAGTGGCCAGGGATTTGAAGAACTGGGCCTGATTTCAACTCCTTCACATTCTGTGAATGTGGAGTAAGGTAACCCTGATAAACACACTGATTTCCTTCCTCTGGTCCTCTATAATATTGTATACCTTCCTCACAGGAGTTTTGTGAAGATTAACTAGGAAAATTAAGATACAATTGGTTGTAAACTGTAAAGCACAATAAATATGCTTATTATCTGGTTGTAATCATGGACTGAATTGAGATGAGGCAGAAATTCATCAATGATTTGAAAGCCCACAGGGACTGCTGTTCCTCTCCTGTTGAGGAAGGATGTTTTGGTCATGGTAAATACATTTGGCCTCACACTTTGTGGATGTACATGGTGTCTTGCGCTCTGGTGCTGGGGCCCTGTATGTGAGTGAAGTGATTAATGCTTGATTTTGTCTCTGAGCGTGCATATGTGTATTCAAGTGCCTGTTTCAGGGATCCTCAAGACTACCCACACGTTCTGTTCTTTGCTAGAAAGACACAGGGCTCAGCATATGGTTGTACCCACCACCAAAGTTTATTGCAGGGAAGGGACACAAGGTAGGATCAAAGGGGCAAAGACAGGAGGAATCTGTAGAAATCCGTGCACAGGCTGTGGTGTGCTTTCTCTCCTCTGAGGGAACGAAAGTGTGCTACTTTCTCAAACGGAGAAAAACATGGTACCACGTTGCCATATTTCTGCCCAGCGAAGTCCATTCCAGACTCAGCACCCAGGGATTTTATTGTGGGACTGGTCACATAGGTCCCCTCTGCCGAGCAACTACCAAAATTCTAGACTCCCGGAAGGAAGTAGGTGTTCAACATAAATCGCATTGTTTCTATGCACAGTGAACCACCTTTATCAGTTAGAGAATAGAGGGAACCCTCCTAAAGCCAGGTCCCTGGATGCCAGCTGAGGGCTAACCTTGCAAGCCAGCCTTTCCAGAGACAGCAGTCTTGGGCATGTTTTATTAAAGTTTTTCTATATAGTGCCCCAAACTGAAACAGTCTAACCAAGATAGCTGTGATAGATTCTGAGTGCAGAGGAAATCTTGGGCTTGTTTTATCAGTATTGTCATAGAACCTCATGTATTCATATGATCTGTATGTTAATTTTCAGCTGCTACCTGTATTGTTTGTATATTTGTATGATACGTTTTAAAATTGGGGATTTTTGGAAGGAGTTTTGGAAGTCTTTCACTGTTGCCATGCTGAGTACTTCTTTGAGAAGTTCAGTTTTTCAGTGGACGCACACATCAGAGAACTTCTGTAATGCCTCTTAACCAGCTAATTTGCATTTACCTTAACAGAAAGTTCTGCAATGTAAAAATTCTCCTATAAACTTTAGTGAGTGACTGGGACTTTCTCCCTAGCTTTATTGAGATATAATTGACATAACATTGTGTAAGTTTAAGGTGTACAGTGTCTTGATTTGATATACTTTGTGTTGCAAATAATTAGCACCATAGAGTTAGCTGACACCTCCATCCCATCACATAATTACCATTGCTTTTTTGTGGTGAGAACATTTAAGATCTTAGCAACTTTCAAGTATATAATACAGTATTATTGACTGTAATCACCATGCTGTACAGTAGAGCCCTAGAACTTTTTCATCTTATAACTGGAAGTTGGTACTCTTTAACTGGGACTTAATCTGTTCGAATTTAGAGGCCCAAAGGGAATTTACAGTAATATACACCCACGGAAATGTTATTACATTATGTTAAGTATAAGTTGTAACATGCTGTATTAACTCTAACATATGTGGTCTCTAGTAAGGAAGCCCATGATTAAAAATCACTGGAGACTTGGCTTTTTCTCATTAACCTCAGAACTATGAAAATGAGCTAGAAACTTTTGCTTTTTTGGTTGGCACTTAAGCTTTACTCTTTTAGCCCCTGGGCATTTCTCTTCTTCACATCTAGACCTTTGAGAGGTGTTTTCAGCGCCCACCTTCTCCACTTCCACCCCTCTCCCTCTATCTTTAACACATGCAAACAGACTTGCACCACCCTGGTCCCAGTCCACTGGAGAGAGCTGTGATCCAGATGTAGAAAGCAGAGATTCTTTTTGCTAAAGGAAACAAAGAACAAAACAGATGCATAGAAGCTACTCTGGTTGAAGTGAGTTAAGGAACTAGAGCTCTACCCGCAGGCCCTTCTCCCTCTTCCATCATCCTTTCCAGGGCTTCCTTATCATGCCTACAGCTTCCAGCAGCAGAGTCCACAAGCCCCCATCTAGGTTAGAGTCACCCACCATGTTGGCCCGAGAAGATGGCTCATGTTTGTTGGAAATCAAATGCACAGCTGGTGATGTCAACTTACCTGAAAGACTAGGCAGACTTGAAGAGTTCATTCCCCAAAGGTTAAACAATAACCAGCCTTCTCAATTAATGGAAACAAGGCTTATTTTTCCACTATGGACAGTATTGATAATTCCAAAAGGAAGACAGCAACAACAACAAAGTCTGTCATCCAAAGGTGACGACTTTGAACAGTTTGGTCTATTCCTTTCTAGTCTTTTTGATGTTGTTCCCCCCTATACTCCTGGGACTTTATTAGTTACAGTTTTGCAGTTGGCCTCTTTTCACTTAACACAATAGCACAGGCATGATTTCATGTCTTCATGAACTCCCTATATGCCTTATTTTTCATGCCCCTACAAGCTTTTCATAAGGCATTTTAATTGTGGGTTTTATAAAATATTTCTCTTATATGGTCAGCCATCTAAATTGTTTATATTTACAAATCAATTAAAAGGATAATTAATATATATCATTATCATGTGCAACTTTATACATAATGTTTTTAAAAAGTGGTTTTTTTCTTTACTTAAGGCAATTTCTTCTGTGAACTCCTAGATCAAAAGTTAGGGACTGTTGTATTTAATGCCCTCACAGTGAATTCTCCCATGAGGGAACCTTGGTAATGCCTTCTTGACTAGATGGAGCCCTGTCACGACCTCTGTCAAGAGCAATTTATATTCCCATCATTCCATTGATATAAGGAATTCTAATTAATTATAATATTTGTCAATTATATACTTTTTAATGTACATGCTTTGGGTTACTAGTGAGTTTTTAAAATAGATCTTTTCTATTTTAAAATGAAACAAAGCCATATTTTTTATTCATTCCCTTATTGTTCAATAATATTTATTTATTTTAAACATTTCGTACATACATACACTTCTATTTAGGGTCAGATAGTTGGAAAGTGAATTCTGTTATAATCTCTGTTTTATGCACTGTTGAGATAAAACATAATATTTCTTTAAATTAAGAAATTGGAAACTACATGGTATAAAAATATTGGCTAGGATTTGGTAGATACTTGCTTGTAATTTTCTTTATAAATATAATATAATTTAATCACTATTAATCCTTCACAGGAATTGTTTATTTTTCTTTTACTTTAGGATATTTAAAAGAATTTGGGTATGTTCTGTAGTACTGATCATTTTTGATATCACAATGCCAGTATTTTCAGTTGTCAGTGTAAATTTGGCAAATGTGTTCCGGGAGAATTCTGTTTATGTTTTTTTATGATGTCAGGCCTGTGTTTTGTGAATTGGAAAGATGCATGTGGGTCATGCTTTTGGCATGTTTTCAACTCTTAAAAGGTGTCCCTGCTAGTGGAATTCAAACTGCATTTGTTATTTTAAAAATCACGTGTTTTACAGTGTGCATCCCAAGAAATATCCTATTGTTTATATGGTTGCATTTTCCAGGTAAGCTTCAACCAGTGGAGAAAAATGTGTCCTTAATGGTGAATATTTTATCGTACTGGTGTCATTAGGCTCCTTGAGGCAGAGATTGTGGATTACTGATTTTTAACTGCTCTACCCCTGGCCCATGTCACTTAGAACAGACTCTGAAACATACCAAGTGTCTAATAAATATAGTACTTTGGTTGAAAAGGGAAGATTAGTAGCAGCACTGTATGGTTGGGGATACATAGGAATTTAAATACTTGGCTTCTTATCCAGTTGGATTCGGGGGACTCTGGGAAATTCAGCTCATCTCTCCGAGCCTCATAAACCTTGTCTTGACCACCTTAAAGTGCTCTTACAAGAAAGAAGTTATATAATAGATGGGAAATAAATTGCCAACTATAAAATATTTTCTAAATACAAGGTGGATAATTTTTAGGGCAAGAAAAAATAGTACTTTTCAAATGTTCAGGAGAGACAGAAAGATATTCCCTCCCAGTTCCCTCTGCCTTTTATATTCAACAAACATTTTTGAGTATTGTGCTGGTCACGGATGGTGGGAGAAAGATTTCACAGACCTTGAAAGGCACAGTCCCTGAATTCAGAGAGCCCAGAATCCAGTGAGAGAGGACAGTCCTATTGCTGTGAACACAGGGTCAGGGGAGCGTGGTAAAGTGATAACTGTGGAGATTCAGAGGGGAGGTCGGGGAGCCTCTCAGGTTGCTTGCTGTCTGCAGATTATGCGCTCTACTTTGGGTTCTAGGATCAGTGGGTTTATGTGACATTTGTTTGAGGGTAGACCCCCAAAGGCCTAGTACATGAGTCTTTTATTCCTCTATTTTTTTCACATTGAGTGTTTAGTGGTCATACTGGCCATGCTGCATATTTGTGTGTCATTTGTTATTATAAATATATAACATATATAAAAATGTATGTTATATAAAATTCATAACACATATAAAATAGTGGAACAGTTTTAATCCAGAAAACTTTAGTTCTTCCAGTTGGTAATCATATCATGTGCTTACAAACGCTTCTTCCCGCAAAGCAGCTTTCACAGATGCTATTTTGATGTGATGGCTTGGGGTTTTTGTATCATTGGCTATTTCTTATGGGTTTAAAATCCTTTTTTCCTACTTTTGTTGCTTGCTTCAAAGCAAAACTGTCGAAAAGTGTATACTCTAAGGATCTGTCATAAATTCATTGGAGGAATCTGCAATTTCCTGCTGCAATCCCAATCAACTTTTCTGAAAACCTCCTGTCGCAGAGTGGGAGAAAGAAAACGCTGTAAACAGACCACAGGGGTTGAAAGGAGAGAACGTGATCTGTCTCCTGAGAATGGTTTCTTTCTGCGAAGGCTTTCATGGTAACTATGCAGAGGTTGCCTCTTGGGAAAGGGAATTCTGACAGTGATGCAAGAACAGTAGGACACAGGGACCACGCTGAACCTGGGGAGACGTGAGGATGGTTAGCGGAACAGGAAATGCAGAGTTTGTTACAGTCAGGCCTCCACTGCATACACATATTTATTCGTAAACTGGTTTTCCTCCTAGCATTCTGCCTGTTCAGAACTGCTCATCAGTTACATAGCCTAAGCAATATAATGTAGGTGTAAGCCTAAGGAAAAGCTCATGTCTGGTTTGGGTAACTGTGCTGCTGTCCCTCCAAATGCACGGGTCCTTGAAAGTTGCTAAGAGCAAGGGTTCAGTTCTCCTAGGAACTTGAAGAAACTCCACTCCTTAAGCAGTC
The DNA here is from genome assembly GCF_003676395.1 of Aethalodelphis obliquidens. NCBI lineage: Eukaryota > Metazoa > Chordata > Mammalia > Artiodactyla > Delphinidae > Aethalodelphis > Aethalodelphis obliquidens. The sequence continues at coordinate 75,641,351 of NW_020837945.1, forward strand.
TTTTGTGGCCAAGCATGATTTGGATCTGACCAAGATACTGAAGTTTTAATTTGTGGTATAAGTAGACATTACCTGGAAGACCTCAAGTATGACTCAAATCAACTTTTGCATTCTGTAGGCCTCCTTTTCACATAGTTTATTTTACTTTTGTGTCAGGAGGTGAAATGCTTCTCTGCTCTGGAGAAGGCTCTGGATTTTGTTGCCAGCCAGGTTGGCCCAGTAGGCCTGTGTGTTTTTCAGCAGACATTCTGAGCTTTACTGTCATTCATCTAGCTCAGTTATGAGACTTTGGATAAAGCTCAGACAGAGAATCCAGGCAGGTTTCTGAATTAAGAAAGGACTCTCTGTTCTTGCCCAGTTTGAAGATGAATTGGAGTAAATTTGTGTGATCCAATGTTAGTGCAGTTAGTTCTTTTGGGAAAAGAAGAAATTCAAACAAGGAAGAAAAGATGGAAGCATGCTTTTTTTTTCTTTGCCTATATGACCAAAGAGTTAATGTTTTCCTTTCTCATTACATCTCTAACAGTCATCGAAGTGTTTCCAGTTCTCTCCAACACCCAAGGTAGAGTTGATTTCACCTTCCCTCTTACCCACCCACCTGTTCGTTTTATTTCCATTAACGCCATATCATAAATGCATTTGTGTCTCCTTATCCTATAGGACTTGAAAGTGAGGTTTGACCTAGTTCATCTTTGTAGCTTAAATGTTTAAAACACAGGCTTCCTTACATGGGAAGTGCTAAATAAAGGTCTTTTGAATGTTAAAACACACACACACACACACACACACACACACACACACACACACACGGATTATCTTTAGGATTAGTAAGAATTTTTGAAAATACATAGTACAAATGTAAGCATCATGATATTTTAACCAATTCAGATTTAAGCACATACATTTTCAAAATTAATTGATTTTTCCTTTTGGAAACCATGCAATCATTCTAAAATTGGCTGTATTATTAGTCCATTTTAACATTTGAATCACAGCACCTGGTGTGTCTAAGTGCAAGTCTCAGGCAGAATGGTACCTTTTTTAAAAACAAACAGGTTAAAAATGTGTCTGGTTCCCATGGGAACCAGGCCACAGACACAGGAGAGATTAAATAAGATTCATAGTTTTGTGATTGTTGCTTTTGAATAGCATTTTCCCAATCCTTTTATTTTGAATGTGGCATTCACAATCAGTAGGCGTGAAACAACTTTATCTGACCAACTTTTGTCTCCTAAGGGCTAGGCAATTCCTTTGAAATGGAAGAGAATCAGAAACAGAAAATGGCAAATATCATGGCCTTGCCATTTAGCATTTGCAGCAAGAACTGAGGCTTAATATTTAGTCCTGATGGGAAGTTCATTAACTTAGTGAAACCCAGCAGCCACTCTCTCTCTCTCTCTCACTCTTCTCTCTCTCTCTCTCTCTCTCTCTCTCTTCCTCTCTCTCTCTCTATTTGAGAATTTCATTCTAAATGCCTACAAAATGCAAGGAATTGTGCCACAGAAATAAATAAGACGGAGCTCCTGCGTGCATGGATTTTATAACTATAATGTAGAGGAGAGTGACTAGTGTTCACGTGTACAGGGACCATAGCTTCCCACAGTGATATTTCTATCACTGGAGAATGGTTTAACCAAGTCCCCGGAATACTTACTAAGCATCTATAGTGGCCATGACTTAGAGCTAAACACTGCAGGATACGGGACTTGCCTTCGGTCCTTGCCAGTGAAGAGATCAGAGGCTGGTATGAGAGACAGAAACATAAACTGACTTCTAATACAAACCAGACTCAGTGAGTGCCAACGTGGGTTTAGGAAGAACAAACAAGTTACAAAGAGGGAGAGACTCTTTCTCACTGGGATGATCAGATTGGTGCCTGGCATGGAGTAAGTGCTCAGGAAATATTTGTCCTATAAATGAATTGTTGAAGAATATATATATATATATATATATATATATATATATATATATATATTTTTTTTTTTTTTTGCGGTATGCGGGCCTCTCACTGTTGTGGCCTCTCCCGTTGCGGAGCACAGGCTCCAGACGCGCAGGCTCAGCGGCCATGGCTCACGGGCCCAGCCACTCTGTGGCATGTGGGATCTTCCCGGACTGGGACACGAACCCATGTCCCCTGCATCGGCAGGCGGACTCTCAACCACTGCGCCACCAGGGAAGCCCTGAAGAATATTTTTACTCAAATAAAAATATTTGTTAATCAAAGAAATATAAAAATAAAAGAGAGATACCACTTTTAGTATAGCTAATTAGACATTTTTTTAAAAAAAAGAAAATGGTTAGAGCTGATGAAAATACCTAGAGCTGAGAGAGGAAGAGAGAGAGTTAAAGATGATAGAAAGTGAGTGAGAGAGAGGAAGAGGGAGAGAAAGGAAGAGGAAGAGAGAGAGGAAAGCAAAGAGAGAGGCAGAGAGAGCAAGGAAGAGAGAGAGAGAGGAAGAGAGAGACAGAGGAAGAGAGACAGAGAGGGGAAGAGAGAGAGAGAGAGCAAGAGATAGAGGAAGAGAGAGAGGGAGAGAGGAAGAGAGAGAGGAAAAGAGAGGCAGAGAGAGGAGAGAGAGAGAGGAAAAGAGAGAGAGAGGAAAAGAGGGAGAGAGAGGGAGAGGAAGAGGGAGGGAGAGAGAGAGAGGAAGAGAGGGGGAGGGGGGAGAGAGAGAGGGGGAAGAGAGAGGGGAAGAGAGAGAGAAGTTAAGTGGGTAAACTATAAGGAAGGATATACATAAAATGTTAAATGTTAACTTTAGTTACCTCTAGATGAGATTTAAGTGATTTCATTTATTTTTAAATATATCCACTATATTTTTATATAATAAGCATGTATCACATTTATAATAAGAAAGATTTATCTTCTGAAAATATTTTTAATGCATTATTCAGAACTATGTACACGTAATGAGACTCTATCCACTAGCTTTGCTTGGAGCCAGGCTTCTGGTTGAGATATCCCTAAGTCTCAGCCAACCTTCTGCCTCCTAATTCCAAGTGTGCTCTGCAGTGTAATAAATTTGGTTTTCCAGATTATTTTATACATAGCCCTGGAAAGCAGAAATGGATAACTGGATTGATCTACAGCATGATAATAATGCATCTTTAGTTTTAGACCGCAATTAAATGTCAAATATTCTATCTTATTAGAGATAGAATTTAGTTGTGAACCTGTAGTGTCTCTTTTATAATTGACTTCGCAGTTGATTGTCTGGTTATGTGCTAGACATCTTCTGAGTGTCAACTGACCCTTTCCCTACAGTGACATCTTCCCCTCCTCAGATCTGCAGGAATCAACCAGCAGAACCATTTCTTCACTTTGGTGAAATCCTGGCTAATGTTTCATACCTTTCATTGCTTTCTAGACCTTTCCTCACCAAAAGGGGTTGAACATGTAGGCTGGTAGACGTGGCTTTCATGCTTTGCTATGTTTCTATCCTTACTGCCTCCCAAGGAAATTTTCCCACTTTTTCATGCAGAATTTCCAAAATGCAATATCCCTTTATATCCTATTACCATTGAGCCTCATTTCTTTTTAAGCATCCAAGGTAGACCTTTTATTTGTGAACTTTTGCTATTTCTTTTCCTTCTACCAGACATTCAGTTATTTTTCCTTCTTTTATGGATATCTCTCTTTTTGAGTATATAACACTCCTAAACTACATTTGTACCGGGCACTCTCCATGTTCATTTTATTCTGCTGACGAAACAGAAAAATCTCTGTATTTTTATGTGAGGACTGTGGAATTAGAACATGCAAGCCTTTCTTGTTCAGAGAAATATGGATATGTACATGTTTATCTTTTTGGCAAATCTTGATTAGAAAGGAAATCATAGACCAAGAATATTACACACAGAGACCAAAATCTCCTTGGTCTTAAAGATGTATTACTTACACAGATGTCATACTGTTCTTTTAGAAAAATACTTTGAAATGATAAAGAAATGGAATTTAAACCTAAATTAGTTAAATTTGATCTAAACAAATGGACTTGGTTAACTGACTAATCAAGGCAAAGGTAAATGAGTGTGAGATTGAGAGACTAATACTGGGGGCCATTGTGGTGGCTGAACTGAGGCGAAGATTCCTGATTTAAGTAGAGGCTTTCCCTCACTCCCAGACAAGCGGAAGTGGTCCCTGATAAGCAGCATCTTTTGACTCTTGACCGAAAAAAAAATTGCAAATCTTCTCTGGAGGGAAGGAGCCACAATTATCCTTTTAAAATAATACCTTAAACAATTAAAGCACTTTTACTTCCCTTTTATTAAATTTGACTTCTTAAGAGACAGATCCTATAAAGAGATTAGAGTCAATCAAATTTGAACTTTCAGTCAAATATTATGGAAGTCTTTAAAAAAAGCCATTCTTAATCAGAGTTACCAGGTACAATAAATAATAGATTTAGACCCTTAAGAACCAAGAACTTCATATATTAGAACTATCAGTTTCAGAATATTAAAGAGTTCTGTATAAAATATTTAAGAAATAAGATTTAAAAAAACATTTACACGAAGTAAGAAGGAATTTTCAAATGTGACAAAATTAGTTCCCAAAAAGAAAAAATACAACTTTTAAAAACAAAAAAATTCAATTAAAATTAATTGAAGTTAATTTACAAGCATATCAGACACAGCTAACAAGAGAATATGTGAAATGGAAGCCATATATATATGAAGTGATTACCCAGATTATAATAATACAGAGAGACAAGAAGATAGAAAATATGAAAAGTTAAATGATATGGAGGACACAATACATATATAGATAAACACAGAGTCCCAGAAGGAAATAATAGAGATAATTGAGAAAACAATTGTCTGGAATTGGTGAAAGACATCGTAGATACGCAGAGGAACATGTCTACTAGTGTCTTAGTTCATTTGGGCTGCTGTAACAAAGTACCATAGACTCGGTGGCTTACAAACAGCAGAAGGGGTCTCTTTTATAAGGGCACTAATCCCATTTGTGAGAGCTCCCCCATCATGACCTAATCACATCCTAAAGACTCCATCTCCAAATACCAACACATTGGGGATTAGTTTTCAAAACATGAATTTTGGGGGGACATAAACATTCAGTCTATAGCAACTAGGTAGGATAATAAAAAGAAATGTACCCCTATGCATAATGCAATAATAGATTACCAAAGAAATTACAGTGAAATGAAAGGACCAAAGAAAAAGGGATCTTAGGAGCAGCCAGAGAGAAAAGACTGATCAGCTGTAAAGGAAAATAATTAGGTAAGGAGAGGTTTCTCAAAAATGGAAGCTAGGAAACAGTGGACCAATATTGTCAAGGTTCTGAGAAAATCACTGCAAGGTTACCATATGTAGTCACAAAAGCTGTGCACTGAACAACTCCAGGGGGTGCCGCTCACACAGACTTGTTTGTATACTGCTCCCTGGAGTTGGCCAATGTGCAGTAGATAGAATTTAGGATCCAACAAAACTATCTTTCAAGAATGACCCCAAATATTTCAGGAAATAGAGGAAGAAGAAATTTCAAACTCAGTTTATGAGGCCAACATGACCCTGTTACTAAAACCTGTCAAAACTATTATAATTAGTACAGACATAACATATCGCCATAAAAAAATTCTTAACAAGACATTGACAAATCAAATCCAGAAGTATATAAAAAGGATAATAAACCACAGCTAAGCGGAATTTATCTTTGGGAAACAAGGTTGGTTTATCATTTGAAACTCATCAATCAATGTAATTCACCATATTCACAGCATAAAGGTTTAAAAAACACGATCATCTGAACACATACAGAGAAAACATTGACAAAATTGAACACCCATTCATGACAAGACAAAACAAAAAACCCTCTCAACAAGCTAGAAATATAAAGAGCTTTCTCAATTTGATAAAGAATATCTACAAAAAGCTATAGTTTACTTCAACATGAACAGTTAATTATTGAAGGCTTTCCTGTTAGAATTGGGACTAAGTCAAGGATGTCCAGTTTCACTAGTTCTGTTCATCCTTTTGCCAAAATAAAAGATGGAAATGAAAGGAAATGAAAAAACTAATCTGTAATACTGAAAGTATGCATATCCTATAATTATCTATTTTACTTTGAGGCAAATGCTGTTGATAAAACTCTGGCACATCACTCAGATACACGTATGAAAATGTTTAGACAGCACTGCATAGCAAAAGTCTGTAAAAGAACCCAATTTTTATCAACAATGTAATGGATAGAGAAATTTTAATAGATTTGCACAGTGAAATATTATAAAGCCATGAAATGAATAAATTAAGGCTAGATGTTATTGTATGGATGAATCTTAGAAACAGATTGTTGAGTAAAAAAGCAAATTGCAAAAAAAAAGCAAATTTCAGAAGATTAAATGCAATGTACAAAATACCTGCGATGCCATACCAGCTCATGACACATTTGTGTGTGAGCAGTTTAATAACCTTTTTTTTTAACATCTTTATTGGAGTATAATTGCTTTACAGTGGTGTGTTAGTTTCTGCTGTATAGCAAAGTGAACCAGCTCTACATATACATATATCCCCACATCTCTTCCCTCTTGCATCTCCCTCCCACCCTCCCTATCCCACCCCTCTAGGTGGTCACAAAGCACCGAGCTGATCTCCCTGAGCTATGCGGCTGCTTCCCACTAGCTATCTGTTTTACATCTGGTAGTTTATCTCCAGTCCAATAGATACCTAAGGACCTAATAATCATCACAAACATAGGTTTTTATGTGATAGCCCGCTGCTTAATAGTCATAGTGACACCAAATGAATTCCAAGTCCTGTAGGCTGGTTTCAATTATCATGGTTTGGCCTTGTCAGCCTTTAAAATTTCTCCTGTTGTCAAGCAATCACGTTTCATATTGTGCTGTCAAACGGGTGATTCTCATAGTCCTTCCATTCCTTCAGCTCTTTCCCAGCCAAAGCCTGATGTTCTTGTCTTTAAATCTTGTCTCTTGACACTTACAAGGGCACAAGACAAAGAGGGTTGTTAGAAAGTCAAGAGATTTGGATTCTATTCCTGGTCATTCTCTGCACCTACTGTGTGACCATGGGGAATTATCTAAATATTTACCAGTGAGGACTGTCAGTGTGGAAACTATTGTGTTTGCAGTTTTGGCAATAAAACATAGCAATAAAGGAGTTCCTGTCCCTGAGTAATGTACAGCTCCCAGGGAGATGAAGGGAGATACATATGTGGTGACCATACAAAGCAGAGCACAGTACACATTATAAGAGAAGCACAAACCATTCTATGGGGCTGCCAGTGGTGACGCCATCACATTTCACATTGTCAGTGGAGACTAGGAAAAGCTTCGTGATTGAGGTGGTATTTGAAGTGGGAGTAGGAGAGTAGGAAATGTATTACAGGTAGAGGAAAGATCATGGACAAAGATACAGAGCTGTGTTGAACATACATGACAAGCTGTAACCAAGGGTCAATGCTTTGGATAAGGGTTTTGGAGATTGAAGGAAATACAGAATCAACATAGACTTTGGTATTTTTGCTCTATTGGAAATTAAGACCATTGGATACAGATGCTAAATGATGTGTTCACTATCAGAAATTGAAATGGGACCATGGCCAGCCTGGTAACTCTGGATGCGTAATCCACTGAACTGTATTATATTGAGTTTTCTTTAGATTCTGGTCTTAGAAGCCCATTTTGCTTCATATGCTGAATAAATGAACCTTGACTACTCTGAAGAATCATCTTTTTTATTCTGTTTTGTTTTAGTTTGGCTTATTTGGGTGAGCCATAAAATGAGTACCTGATTACATTGTGTTCATTACAACTGTGCAGTAATTTCATCAAAAATTAAGATGCTAATCTACCTAGTGTCTTGTGTTGAGTTTTACCAGTGATTGGTGTTGACTTTTACTCGGTGTCCTGTGTTCAGTTTTATTGGTGTTGAATACTGAGAGTGGCTTCCAGAATTCACTTTATGATTAAAACTGAATATAGTATCCGATTTTTTGCTCCATAATAGGGTCCTGCAAGTTTATCTCTGTGTAGTAGGTAGTCCCAATATGGCATATACTATGGTGTGATGCTTTTGTCTTTGAGTGTCTAAGAGAATGAGTTGGAAGGGGAGTGCTGTAAAGTGACACTGATGTTAATCATTTTAGAGAGTTTCTTTTTTACTTAATATGCTTTTATTCATGGAAAGACTATTGTGGTGTAGTGGAAAAATCCAGAGATGTTGGAATTAGAAGATCTGATTTTGGTCTTGGCTTTGTCTGGGCTGAAGTTGAATTTCTTCATCTTGTAAGATCGGGTATCAATTAGAATCTAATCAAGAGACAGAAACCACACAGTAATTTGAAAAGGGAAAGTTTAATGTAAGACCTGTTAACTAAAACGTGGATTGAAGTAACAGGGTGGCTAGTGAGAAGTAAAGAGAGTTCTATAGAAGTAGAAATAGCATATGTAAGGGGAGGCTGCTACTCACAAGGCTAAGGAAGAGCCTTCCACCCCCGTCTTCCCCGGCAGAGATCCAGACCTCTTTGGAGAAGGCAAGGCATAGCTCACTGGATGATGGAAAAGTCACTGAAGTACCTCGCCACTGGGACTTGTTTGAAACCTGCCTCCTGGGGTACTGGGAGAGCAATCCACAGGGAAGTGTTGAACCTGAAGACTTGCTGCATAGTTGCCCAAGTCAGCGCTGGGGGAGGCTACTTGCTTCGGGGCACTGCTAGCCACCAGACGCTGCAAGAACAAGGAGCTAGATGAGCCCTTCTTTGTAGGAATGGGGCGTTGCAGTAACTGTACTCTACGTAAGTCTGATGCTGGAGAAAGCATAGGTTCTGCAGGAGCTGAGCCCTGGCAGGTCCACAGAGAGAGATGGATTGTCAGGAGCCTGTTCACCTGCAAGATGATGTAAGGCCTGGGGTGCGTAGTATCCGTATTGGCAGATCCGTACCGAGGTGGTCACTGGGCTGAGGCCAGTGCCACAAGCTCACTTAGAAGCCAGAAGGAAAACACCCTTCTCCAGTGCCCTCTACTGACAAAGCTTAATATTGTGCTTCCTGTAGAGAAATATAAAAGGGTTCAAGTCCGTTAAAAAGCAAATAATGAAGAATGTATTTAAACTGAGATATAATAAATTGATAACTTGCACAGATGAGGACCTATCCCCAAGGGTATCAAGGTGATTAAATTAGTATAGAATTTAAAAGCACTTCATGAGCTCTCAAACAGAATACAAAAATTCACTGTTACTATTATGATTTGCTGTAGTTAAACCTGATACTGACCTAAGTTTGCAGTGCCAGAGTGGGACTGGATAGATTGAAATCTGCAAATCTGCAGCATCCTGACTTTTAGGGAATTCATTTCAAGATTCTATTTGAGCAATGTTGCACCTGAAATTAAATTGATTTGGGCCTCCTAAGCTAAAATGCACTGCATGTTGATGACCATTAGTTGGTATAAAAAATAATATTTATTGAAATCTAATTATATGGCAGGCATTACAAATGCATTTAGTCTTGCTAATATTAGTAGTATTAGCCCCATTTAAAAAAATGAGATGAGATAAAGTAATTTACCAAGACCATACAAATAGGAGGAGTTGAACCAGAATTCATATCTAGGTTTTTCTTATTCCAGAGTCTTTGCATCTAACTTAGAAACAAATCTCTCCTCAGGCCAGGATAGTTACCAGAGTGCTTTAACTTGGGTAAAATGTATATTTACTTTGGACTTTTAATGTCTGTTTGCCACTTACCGTGCTGGTATGGTGCTTCATCCCCCTTTTTAGGTGAATGTTTCCTTTTATATTTGGTGGCTCTCAGTAACTCACGAATGTGGCACTAGAAGTAAAGAGCAGGTAAGCAGCAAGTGATTTCGAGTTGGTCATCTAACATCAGAAAGTGATTTATTCACAGGCTGCAGAATAATTGGATGAGGCATGTTCAGGAAAGAACAATCCTTCTTCCTCAACATAGGTAGATTGCTGCAACCATTTCACTAAGGTGTGTTTTAGGCTAAATATATGACTAGATTTAAAATACAGTTCATAATAGGAATTTATATGTAATCGTTTCCACCTGGAAAAAAATCCATGTGTCCATCAACAGTGGAATGGATACATAAAGTGAAATACTTTGAAGAAGTGAAAATTAATAAAGCACTGCTACACACAGCAGCATGGATGAATCTCTCAGACATAATATTGAGCAAAAGAAGTCAGGTACAAAAGATTATAAATTGCAAAATAAAGTTCAAAAACAGGCAAAAGTGATTTCTGGTGCTATAAGTCAGAATAATACTTTTGGAGGATATTGCCCAGGAAGGCCACATGGGAGGCTTTTGGGTACTGTTAATATTTAAGTGTTTGATCTGAGTTGTAGTTATGTGGGAGTAGATATTTGTAAATTTCACAGAACAAAACCATTAAGATTTATGTACCTGACTGCATAATATTTCAATAAAATATTAAAATAGTTAAAAACCTAAGTTTTTAAAAATAGGAAAATAATAAGTAAAAGTAATATAGTGATATGACTGAATGTCGGATAGCCATTGAAGGAAGCTTACTAAAGGTTTTTAAATGATTAAAAAAAAAGCTTAGTTTACAGTGCTGAGTGGAAACAAAACAGAGTCGAAGTTTGGCTGCACTATATTATCCCCACTGTTTAAAACAAATGCCTGGAAAATTAGTAGGGAAAAAACCCATCAGATAGTAGTACTGTAGAAATGGGTGATTTTTCTTTTCTCTACCTCACTACATTTTTCAAATTTCCTGCAGTAAATGCTTTTTATAATCAGCTGTAATAGTTATGGAGAAATATGAATATCTGGAGAGCCTCTTCATCTGTAAAGACGCCCCTGTTTTCCCATTACTTAGACAATAAACAAAACTTAGTTATCTGAATGCTCAAGAACTCTGGAAAATGGCTCCCACCTGACTTTTTGGCCTGAAATTTCCCGACTGCTCCAAGCTTCTCAATGCCTTGCTACATTGGACTTTATAATTTTATTTATTGATTCAACAAATGATTTTAAAGCATCAGTTATTTGCCAGGCACTCTAGGTATATTAGCAACAGATAAGGATGACAGAGATTGATGTTCTCTTACCTTTCTTCCTTTTACCAGGGGAGAAAAACATAAGTAATTGTCCTAAAAATTAAGTTGAAGATGGGAGAAATCCAGGGCACTACAAAAGTATATATAACAAGGAGACCACATCTGGTCTAAAGGAACAGGATTGTTGCTGGAAAAGCAGTTTTGTTTAAGCGAAGACTGCTAAGATGAGTAGACGTTTGCCAGTTGTGAAAGGATCGGGCATGATGATGGATAGTGGTGAAAACAATGGGTTATGCATCACAGTGAGATTGAGGAATTGTTGAGGAGTGATGGGAGGAAGGATAGGAGACCATGAGTCAGAGCTGGATTTTGAGGTGAAGATTTCAGAGGTGGTACAAGTCCACAGGTGATGTGGAAGTGGGCTGCTGGGTGGGGTGGAGGAAAAACTATTTAAGGTGAGGATGCCAGTGACCTGAGAGCTGCTGTTGGATGAGTTTTAATGCGGATGCCTCACTGAGAAAGACAAGGGGGTGGGGTATAAAGGAAGGAACATCGTTGCTTGTTGGCTGCTGTTTGTGCTATTTCCTCTGCCTCAACTCCCTAGACTGTGCATAAGGCCACATAAAACATGACAGTCGGGCTTCCCTGGTGGCACAGTGGTTGAGAGTCCGCCTGCCGATGCAGGGGACACAGGTTCATGCCCTGGTCCGGGAAGATCCCACATGCCACAGAGCGGCTGGGCCCGTGAGCCATGGCCGCTGAGCCTGCGCGTCCAGAGCCTGTGCTCCGCAACGGGAGAGGCCACAGCAGTGAGACGCCCGCGTACCACAAAAAAAACAAAAACAAAACAACAAAAAAATGACAGTCTATCACACCATCCCTGAATTACCCAATTTGATAGGTCCCCTCCTTCCTTTGATTCCATAGCATGGGACGGCTCATTGCATGAGCTGGTGTTCAGTTAACATTTGCTGAATTCAATACTTCTGTGAGGCATCACTGTTAGAAACAGATATGTTGAGCTCAATGAATTCTGTTTAACCTGGAACTCTTGTTATGTTCCAATACTCCAGGCAAATTGATTTACCTATTCTGAAAGCAGTTTTGTCTAGAGAATAACAATCTGAGTTTTTCATTTTGCATACAGCAGCATAGTTTAGGAAAAACGTTTCCAAGCATTTGTGCTAAGAAGACAAAACTATGGCTTTTTAAGTAGTCAGTGTTTGTACTTCTGTTCAGTGTCTGGCTATAGTCTCACTTTTTTGTTGATAAACCTGTAACATCAGATGAGATGCCCGGATTCCAGACAGATGCTTCCAATGTCTGGAATCAAGACAAATCATATCACTTGCCTGTCACAAAGAATGCCTCTTCTGTCATTTTGGAGCAGTCTGTTTAATGACACAGCTGCTAGACTGTGGAGCAGATGACTGTCTCCTTTATCGCTCAGAATTCCTGGGGCACTCTGCAAAGAGCCAAACAGCTGTAGCATGATTGGTGTGTCTGGGTAACTTGGTACCCTTGGTGCCCGAGCAGGGATGTGTTTCACTGGGAGCAGTTGGTCTGCTGCTTTTAGGGTGGATGGGAGTTGTTTTCTGTGCCGCAAGTTTTCTTGCTGGCTAATTATTTGAAGCCAGAAGACTCCTAGTGCAATTTCAAGCAGAGTTTGGCCATGTGCAGAATGCTGCTGCATGTTGTGTTGTGGGTCCCATTAAGAGATGAGTGAGAGCCCACACTTTCCAGGATGTCTCAGCAAAGAGACAGCTCTCTGATAAGCTAAAGTAGAGAGACTACTTATAACAGGTAGAAGGATGTGATTAGGCTGAAGGACTCAGAGCCAGAGGCACGTGTTTGAACTTTTTGGAATAAATTGGGAAAGCTTCCTGGACAAGGTGTCCCAAGAAGCTGAGCTGTGAAAAAATATTGTAATAGTAATAGTCTATCACGTAGGAACGAGGGCAGTTCTCTTCCTAAATTGCTTAATTTCTGGAGCCAACGCAGAGAGCATTGGGGTCTCTTAACTGGAGTACACAGAAAGGGCTGCTAACTTCAGATGCTCATTCCTAGGTTATAACCCCAGAGATTCTGATTTCATTTATGTAGGGTAAGGCCCAAGAAACTGCACTTTAAGAAAACAGTATAGGGCTTCCCTGGTGGCGCAGTGGTTGAGAGTCCGCCTGCCGATGCAGGGGACACAGGTTCGTGCCCCGGTCCGGGAAGATCCCACATGCCACGGAGCGGCTGAGCCCGTGAGCCATGGCCGCTGAGCCTGCGCGTCCGGAGCCTGTGCTCCGCAACGGGAGAGGCCACAGCAGTGAGAGGCCCGCGTACCCCCGAAAAAAAAAAAAAAACCCAGTATAGTTGATTTCAATGGAAATGGTCCATAAACCATACCTTTGATGATCACCAGTGTTAAATATGAAAAAATTACTGGTTTTTGTAAAATGGGTGGTAGTTCCAGAGAAAGAAGAGATACCCTCGGGGAAGATGTAACAGAAGAGTAGTAATTAGGGCTCTATTTTAAAGCATGGCTGGAATTTCCTGCTCAGATACCATGTACGTTTTAATTTGAACGTAATCTGCATAGTTAGAGCTCCTTTTTCTTTTAATTTCTGACTGCTCCAAATCCTTTATTTAAAGAAGGGAAGCTAGGGTTGTCCTTCACCTTAAATTTTACCTGAGGACAGATTCATGGTTCAGATATTTCTGCTGCTACTCAGAGAATACCTCGGACAGAGAATTCATAAATTCCAGCTTCGCTTCAGTGACTGGAAAGTGTTCAAAGCATTTTAAAATCCAGTTCTCTTAAACGTGTTTTGAGAGCCAAACGGAAACTCCGTCTGGTTCTCAGAGTGAAGCGTGTTCCATCGAGCCCACGAGGTGGCGCGCTCCCACCATTCCTGGCCTCAGTGCGGACAAGCTGGCCTGGGGAGGGTGTGTCTAAAAGCAGAGAACTGGGGAGATCCTGCCAGCATTATGAACAAGGCTTCCCGGAATTATTCTTAGAACATTAGGAATGACAGTAGACTCTGCTCTTTGCCCATTTGCTCCAGTCTTGTCTAAATGCTGAAGGTCACATTATCCTGTTACAGAAACAACGTTAGGATCAATTGGCTAAATAGAAAACACAAGTACAACCTCACACAAAGGCAAGGGGGAAAAAGACAAAAGAAAAAAATAAGACAAAAAAAAATGAAATGAGGTCTGAGAGAGGAAAACGTATACTCCTCTAAGAAACACACTGAATGGGAAATATTGGGAGGTGAGAGGAGAGAAGAGTGGGGTAGATGGTGAATCGAGGTTCAAAGAAAGTGAGCTCAAGTCTTTCTTGACCTTTTCTCAAGGTCAGCTCTCAGGGTCAGCTTGGACAGCCCTGGAGGGAACGTGGGCCATGGCATGCTGGTCCAAGATGTAGGGCTTGACTACAGAGCCCGGGGCAGCCAGATTGAGAGTCATTTTTCTATTTCCTCCTCACAATCAGTTTGTTAAAGTTCATGCAAATGTCTATGATCCAGTAAAGCCATATTACTTTATAAACCACTGCAAAGACTTCTGGACCTCCGGGATCTGTGGTTCCTGAATTTGAAGGTAGATGTCTGAGTCCCTGGATGAGCCTGGTACACGGCATTGTGCCAGTACTGTACCCTTAGTACCCATGCTTCTCAGCTATTTTGTTTGAACCCATTGCCACCTGCTCCATGTGCTGCTCTTCAAGGTCCCATAAGCTACAGAGCCTTGCACGTACATCATGGAGCAGCACTTGACCATGAGAGGGAGTTTTCATCCAGACTTACCTTGTATGAAGCAAATAAATGCCTTAAATATGAGAATGAAAGGTAAAGCAAAGTCTGCACTAAAATTTAAATTTTGGGGCTTCCCTGGTGGCGCAGTGGTTGAGAGTCTGCCTGCGAATGCAGGGGACACGGGTTCGAGCCCTGGTCTGGGAGGATCCCACATGCTGCGGAGCAACTAGGCCTGTGAGCTACAACTACTGAGCCTGCACGTCTGGAGCCTGTGCTCTGCAACAAGAGAGGCCGTGATAGTGAGAGGCCCGTGCACCGCGATGCAGAGTGACCCCCGCTTGCCACAACTAGAGAAAGCCCTCGCACAGAAACGAAGACCCAACACAGCAAAAATAAATAAATAAACTAATAAACTCCTACCCCCAACATCTTCTTTAGGAAAAAAAAAAAGGAAATTTTGTTGATCTGGAAATGATGTTTTAAACGATTTTTGTTTCCTAGGCTTATGAAGAATATGGAGATATCTTTTGAACTCTTGTCCTAAACAAACGTTATTTGAAATGGAAAGCCAAAATAAAATTATTCAGCTGCACTTCCTAAAGCAGAAGGCTGATTATGTCACACCTGCTTTTCAAAATCAACAGTCTGAAAGATAAAGTCAGATACTCAGCTAAACATTCAAAATTCTCCGTCAGCCTTTCCAGCCTTATCTCTTACTGCCGTCCTATAAGATTTGAAGTTCTTATGTTTTTATAAAATGTACAGATCTTATGCAGGATTATCTACATTTTGTGAAGATTTTTATATAAGAGAAACAAAGAGTATTCCATTTTGGCTATCACATTCCAGTGTTGACTCAAATCTGGATTTAGGAGCTATGGCGAGAACTGCACAGAGCAATGAAAGCCTCATGTAAGGTTATTCCTGAGTAACTATAATATTTACACAAGTTACAAAGAGGATGGATATCATTGCAGATGTCTGAATGTCTCTGTAATAAGTTTTAACTAAAATCCAGTTTTCCCAAATAAAACTCATCCTTTTGGCTATTAAGCTATCATTAGATAGGTCCCATTAGTAATAAGAATCATGTGACTCTGTGTTTCTATTTGATAATAACAATGGATTCTTTTTATTTTTTGGTACGCGGGCCTCTCACCGTTGTGGCCTCTCCCGTTGTGGAGCACAGGCTCCGGACGCGCAGGCCCAGCGGCCATGGCTCATGGGCCCAGCCGCTCCGCGGCATGTGGGATCTTCCCGGACTGGGGCACGAACCCGTGTCCCCTGCATCGGCAGGCGGACTCTCAACCACTGTGCCACCAGGGAAGCCCAATAATGGATTCTTTTGTTAGGGTTCATCTCAATTACCTTGCAGCATTACTTTGGTACCATTATTTTGGCATTTGATGACACTGGGACTTTGATCTATGTGATATACAATAGGTCAAAATGAAGCTTCCAAAATACAGGTATAAATAGTGTGATTAAGGTGAGGCAGCAGCAAAAGCAGTTTTTTTTGTTTTTAATTGTCTTTCTCAAGGAAAAGTAAGTGGTATTGAGTTAATTGGACCTAGAGAATACAATTCTGGTACAACTATGGACCTTTAAACTACAAACAGGGGAATTCTGTAGTGGTTGGAGTTGCTAACCTGGAAGCCCAGGCCAACCTTTGGGAGGTAATTGGTATCTGCCTGTCCCTGCCCACACAAGGTTCTGGTGTTAGAATTGCTGAGGACTCACTGGTTGAACAATCGCGTCTCCTAAAGTAGAATTTCTCTTGCTGTCCCTTGCAAAAGGAGAAGAAAATACAAACTGGATCTAAGGGATGCATCTAAGTGCTGTCATTTCCCATTTGAAGAGGGCTTTTTACACTGGAAATGAACAATACTCTCAGTTTATTGTCCTTCTCTTCATTCTCAAAGGGATATCATTGAGTACAGAGCTTCTGTCTGTGGCTCCCTGGCTCTGGGGCTATGACAGTTAGGGTGTTGGAAAAAAAGTGCAGCATCACATTTGAGGTTTCATGGGGAGGAAACCAAGGTACAGAGGAGAGGAGACTGACATAGAGAGTGAGTCAGTGGCTGAACTGGGATTAGATCCTGGTTTCCTGACCACCTAATTAATACCCTTTCTACTCACTACATCCTCCATTAGCATCACTCATTCAGATATACATTGATTCACACCTTTATTGATTCAACATTTAATCAAGTAGGATAAGGAAAGCTGTTATGGCTTCTGTGATAAACGCTTATGCTTTAAGGTACAGGATCCCATTGAACTGAATCTTCAGAGATTAATAATTGAGGCAACTGAAGCCCAGGGAAGTGAAATAATTTGCCCACTTTTATATACCTAGCTAGTTAAGGGACAATACTGGCTTTAGAATTCAAGTCCCCAAATATAATTCTTATTTTATTATGCCATATAGCATTTTACCCTTAAAAATGCTCAAAACAAGGTCAGAGATTGGGAAATGTATAGTATTTATTATATCTGGATTGAGGTCCTTTATCCTAGAGCATTTTCTACAGTGCCTTCGAAATGTGACATGTGGCTCCTACCATCAGTGAGCTCACGCTTAATTTGAGAGAGACGTTAGATACATTTAAGTAAAACTGTAAGTCAGATGTCGTTATCAAATTAGTGTATAATATTTAATGGGCTGGAGAACTGTTACCAGCCTCATGATGGATGCTCATAGTGACGGATGAGTTAGATTGTGTGGCTGGTGAGTAAGGCATCATTTGTTTCATTTTGTTGAACGATTAACATGTATTAGAAGAGTAAACAGAGTTGGATTTTCAAATGTGGCAGATGTTTGAAATCCTCTTACCATCTGCAAAAAAGAAGATTTAAAGAGATGCAGCCTATATATTTGAGCCCTCTTTTTAATTTATAAGTTATTCCCTCTTTCTTTTTAATTTATAGAGATCATTTCATGTAAAAGATGCTTAAAAACTAGGATAAAGAAGAGGGTTAGTGAAGGAAAATCTTGAAGCTCAACACATCAGAATTCAAACTTATGATCTTATTCCTCACACTGTGTCTGTTGGCAGTGTCATCATGTTCAGTGAGTGGTACTCACACTATCCTGTTATTCCAGAAACGTAGAGATCACTTTTGACTCATTCTGTTGCTCCTACCCCATACTCCATCTGACTAATCATGAATTGCTCCACTGCCACCACTTTAATCTTGTTTCTTTCACATAGACTATTGCAAAATACTCCCAGTCAGTGCACCCTGGGACTAAATGCCCCCTCGAGTTGATATTTTCCCAGACTGCAGTCAGAGTGACTTTTCAAAATGCAATTTTTTTTTCATTTCATCTCACCAACTCTTTAAAATCTTTCAATAGATTTCTTATTGCTCTTGTAACAGTCATTTTTCTTCCAAAGGTCTGCAGATAACTTTTCCCAGTCCTTTAAAAAAATTATCTTATTCTTTGTACTCTCACACCACAGAGTCTTTCTACATACTGTTCCACCTACCTGAAAAAGTATTCACTTAGGTTCCTCCATTCTGAGCCCTTAGACTTCAGCTCAACATTTCCTTCTCCAGTAAAGACTTCCCTGACTGCTTTTTCCTTGTACCATACTCTCACACAACCATGCACCTCTCTTCACAGATGCAATTTTACCTTTAACTTGTGTGAGTATTAGATTCCCATCTGTCTCTCCCACCACTAGATTCTGAGCTCAGTTGAGGCAAGAATCAGATCTGGTTTTGCTCACCATTGTATTCTCAAGCACAGCACAATGCCCAGCACATAGAAGGAAATTACTAAATATTTGTTGAATGAATGATCTAAGGAAAGTGGAATATTCTGATTCCAAGAAGGGAAGATTAAAGTGTGCCTTAAAGGGGATCTTCATTGGAAGCTGCATTCCACCGAGAAAAGTCTGAAGTTCTTTTCAGCTCTACTGAGAATGGGTAAAAGAGCTCTCCACTGTGTAGGACATAAAGAACTATTGGGCTGGATTACCAGTGGAGGCTCAATCTATATAAAGAATATTGACAGTGGCAGTATGTGTGCTAACAGGAAAGAATAAAAGCTGGATCAGAAGGGGCCATTGTAATAAGCAAAGTTATTATTTCAATAAAAAGCCTTCAGGCAATTTTACTTTCCTGCTTGTGTTCTAGACCTAAAGTCTGAATTTGACTGCCATTTATAAATACCCATAAGAATGTGATAAAGGCAGACAACCCCATGTTGGTTATACTGTGTCTTGTATGATTCTCAAAGACCCACTGCAAAAAACAATCACAATTGTGATTAGACCCACATACTGAGTGTTGCAGTGCAGGACAAAGTGGCTGAGGGTTGCCCACACTTTGTGACTCTCTTGTTTTAGATTCAGCCCTGTCCACAGGGCTGCTTCTCTCAGGCCAACCTCCATTTCTCTGAAACCAGAAAGCTTTATAAAGCCAGAGAGGGCTGCTGGCCCAAGGAGCTCTGAAGTATTACAGCACATGCGGACTGATTTCCTTAGGAACACTGCAGATGTCACTGTGATGACGTACTGGTGAAGCATAAGCTTCTTTTGCTGCAATTCTGATAAATAGTCTGCCTTTGACATGAATGTTTTCCTCCTTAGTGATACCTGCCTGACTATAGCAGCAAATCTGTCTCTTCTCTGGGTACTTTACTCTGGTTTTTACCATTCTGAGGCTGCAGCAGAGAGAGACTTATTAACTAGTGATCTAATCTGATTGGCATCAGGAAATAAAAAGCCTGGAATCCCTGGTTCTGCCTCTTGACTGGTAAAAAGAGCCAAATCTGTTCTTCTGTTTTCCTGTGGATGGTTTCTTCTAGATTGGCTGTAAGTTTTCAGGAAGGCTTAAAATAAATCCTTTGTAGCAGTTTTTACCTTCCCAAATCAATTTAACAAATGATGAGTGCAAGCCTTAGGTTGCAGATATGCAGATGAACAAGTCATGTTTGTTGTCCTCAATGATTTTAACATTTGGAAGAGAGGTAAAATTAGAAGATCATGAACCATCATTATACTGTTAGAGGAAGGAAGAAAGTACAAGGTTGAGGATCATATCCAGCTAGAATCAGAGATGCTTTTGTAGCACATTTGAGACTTTTTAAAGAATGGCAGGATCTCATCAATGGGTAAAAATGAATAAAGTAGTATCTTCCAGTTTGAGGTGCCTAAGGTATAATTTGGAGGATACATCCAGAAGGCCACTGGAAATGAGAGGCTTAACCCCAGGATAGTTGTAGGTGAGAAGAAGCCTGGATTCATCCCTACAGAAAAGTTTATTTTTAGTCAGTTGAGGTGATATGAGTGCCAAAGAAGAATAGAATTTAGAGAATACATTTATTCCCGGACAGGAGAAAGAAGGAAAGACAGGAAATGAACAAGGGAGTGGCAAAGAGGAGGAGGCAGTGCCTGGGGCTCAAGGAAGCTGGAGATTTTAAGTAGAGTGGTTATTCAGTGGTGTTTCCAGATTATGGGAGGGGGAAGAAATAAGTAAATTTGGAATTGGAGTTACCAGCAAATATTCTCTTGACTCATAAATTCCACTGGCTTTTCCTTAAAACTTCTGGCTAAAGGGCATTTCTTCTACCCAACTAGTCCTTTATACAAGTAGCATATTTCTCTTTTAATGAAAATAGTATTTCTATTTTCCTAATGATCTTGAAACTGGGATTGTCCGTGTTTCACTGAAATCTTTGTAGCTAAAAGCCTCTTTCTCGAGTCACTAGCCTCCTTAATGACTCCTATTTCCTCCTCCTTTTTTCCAGAGAGTTCTTCCTCCTCCCCTCTGCTATTTAATTACGACCCTTTCTCCCAGCCTCTCTTGCTCCAAGGACCTTCTAATGAATCTAAGATGCACACCACAAAGATGCAATTCAGATTCCATCACTCTCGTCCTTAAAAATCTCCGTAGCCTCTCATCTTTAAAGAGAAAAGCCTGAGCTCCTTGGCACAGCAAAAAGTGAGCACTAAAGCCATGTTTTTTGGATGAATATGTTATTAAATAATCTTTTTGTCCTTTAGTGCCTGCTCAGTTTGGGATGGGTCCCCATCTTTGTGTTCTCCGGCACCCAATGTAATGTTGGGAGACACAACACCTTGTATGTATTCAGCAATCAAAAAGTATGGGCTGCATTCTGGTCTTTGGAAAATGTCATGGTAAGCATAACTTTACCTAGAGGTTTGAACCCACAGGGGAAGAAATCATTAATCAGGCGAGCTGCTCAGAAATAGACATGAGCTTAAAAGTATTTTGTAAGTGCAACTATTTTGGGAAAGTAACACCACCTGATCTAATCCAGTGGCTCTCCTCTCCCACTGCACATCGGTACACCTGGGGAGCTCTTTAAACCTATCAGTATAGAGCCTTCCCCCGGACTAATTAGCTCAGTTCATGATCGTCCCTTCCAGCAGAGGTTCTCCAAGTGTGGGCCCCATATCAGCAACACCTGCATCCCCTGGAACTTGTTAGAAATGCAGACTCTTGACCCAGCCCCACACCTACTGAGTCAGAAATCTGGGAGTGAGGCCCAGCGGTCTGTTTTAACAGGCCCTCTAGGTGGTTCTGATGTGTATGAAGGTTTGAGAACCGCTGGTTTTCAGCACTATACTCTGCCTCTCGCCCACTGTGTCCCAAGGGGCAAAGCTAGAGGCAAAAAAAGGTGAGTATTTCTCTCTGGCACCTCACTACAACAAAGTGTATTATTTTGGGCCCAGGGGCTTCTACTCCATATCAGTTTATGTGGGATCACCATGTAGAATGAGACTGAGATTCTTGAAGATGGGGACTCTGACTACCTCATCCTGGGACCATGTTCTTCTCTTGTCCTCAGAGCCCCGGCACTTAGCACAGGACCTGGCATGAGGTAGGTGTTCAGTAAGGGCAAGAAGAAAACTGAGGATTACTTAGGCCAACTGAAAGAAGTAGATGCATTAGTCGTGATGTGTTTTCCTTAAATTGTGTTGTTTTAACGGTACTCTTTGAAATAAATATTCTTTAAAAAGTGTCAGAGAGTCAGAACTTCACAGCGAAGTTGTAGCAGTTTTTGCCTGGTCATCAAAGAAACATGTGGTCTTGCGTTATCCTGATGGAAGATTATACGTTTTCTGTTGATTAATTCTGGATGCTTTTCATTGAGTGCTACTTTCAGTTGGTTAATTGGGAGCAGTTCTTGTTGGAATTAATCATTTGGTTTACCAGAAGGAGCTCATAATAGAGGACTCCCCTCCAATCCCACCAGGTACACAACATCACCTTCTTTGGATGAAGCCTGGCCTTTGGTGTGGTTGGTGGCGGTTCATTTTGCTTGCCCCACGATCTCTTCCGTTCCACATTATTGTACAGTATCCACTTTTCATCTCCTGTCACAATCTGTTTTAAAAATGGAACGTTTTCATTATGCCTTAAGTAGAGAATCGCATGTGGAAATACAGTCAAGGTTTTTTTCACTTAACTTATGTGGAACCCAAACATCAAAGTGATGAACATAACCAAGCTGGTGCAAATGATTTTCAGCATTTGATTTGGATATTTTGAGTCTGTCGGCTATCTCCCACATGGTATAACGCTGATTGTTCTCAACTAATGTCTCGATTTGATGGCTATCGACTACAACTGGTCTACCCGACCATGGAGCATCATCCAGTGAGAAATCTCCAGCACGAAACTTCGCAAACCATTTTTGACACCTTCAGTCACAGCATCATCTCCATACGCTGCACAAATCTTTTTTTTTGCATTTCGCTTGCATTTTTACCTTTCTTAAAATAATAAAGCATAACATGCTGAAAGTGTGTTTTTGGGTCCATCTTCAATATTAAAATGGCTACACAAAAATTCACCAATTTTGATAAGCCTTTTTTTAAATGCATGCTGATATGAAGTTGTCACATACAATCTAACAAAATTGTTTTGAATGAAGTTAAAGACAACTAAGTGCTGCTAGAGCCATCTTATGGAAAAAACTGAACGAACCTTTTGGCCAACCCAATATTTCAGCAGCAAAAGCAATAGCTTATTTCACTTCTTTTTAGTAAGAGAATTTCTGATATGGAAAGACCTAAAGATGTAACTAGGTAAGCATCCTTCCTTTACAGATGAGGAAAGTAAGGCCCAAGAGACTCAGCCACAGTCCCCTTGCTGAGTAATGCTGTTTGTTCCAGGCCCAGAACTTGGCCTCCAGTACTTCATCTATCAAACCAAAATGGTGCATTGACTTCCTGAAACTTGCAAGTAGAGGAGACCACTGAGCTTGGGGATTATTATAGTAAAAAGCCTTAGGAGTAGGGAGCCTGAAGGCCAGGGCTCTGTCAAAGACTTTTGCTAAGATTTCCTATTTCTTGTCAGTGGCTTTCAGTTTCAGAACAGAAATTTTCACTGTTTTTCTTTTAAAAATAATTAAAAATTCATTCCTCATTTAGCATTCAAAGAAATCAAGTTAGTTTTTTTTTTTAAAAACTAGCATTGTTCTAATTGAGAAAGAGATATGTGATTAAGCCAGGATATTCCCACTACGTCATAGCCTTGAATGTTTTCTCTTCTGAAGCTTTCTATTTGTAGTTTAAAGATAAAAACATAGATCACAGAACATGGGAGCAGCTATATAATCCCTTATCCCATTGAGGAAACTGAAACCAAGAGAGGGGTAGGAGTTAGCCAAGGTATCATAGATGGACTCATTGTGAGAATGAGACAGAATCCTCTCTTCGGTGTTTTTTGAATCCTTGCCTGGCTCAGATGTCACCACTAAAACTTGCTCAGAGATCAAAAAGCAATTTGATGAAAAAGTGCTGCCACTCCCACAAAATGGAAAGAGAAGCCACCATGACTTAGTTTATCCTCTTAACTTTTGATACCCTAATGATGGGAGTTCTAACTAGCCTGCTGTGTTCTGGGGAGAAAGCCTTGAGATGGGCTTTCCAATCACTGCTGAGTCAAACTAGTTTTCAAGTAGCACTGACTGCTTTTTTGGCTCCTAACGTCAACTCCAAGACCCATTCTCTATTCCTATAAGCTATCACTATCACTGTAAGCAAGTAGAACAAATAAGAACTCAAAAAAAGTCAACTTACATTAAGATTGAATCACAGGGCACTTGTTTTCTTTCCCCTCTGCCAGACTCACATACATGTATATATATGTACATGTACACACACACACAGGTGTGCACACACATGTACACATAAGCTTGCTTCTATGGCAGAATGGGTAGCGTACTGGTAAAGACTGTGAAAGCTGGGTTTAGGCTGCTTGGGTTCAATTCCACCTACACCCTTTACTAGTTGTGAGACTCTGGGAAGTTATTTAACCTTTCCATGCCTTATTTTCCTCATTCCACAAAAAACTTGATTTGTCTCGCAGTTTTCATAGTAAAACGGGTGTCCTTTACCTTCACTGATCAGAGGCTACTTAAGATTCAGCTTCATGGTTTCCTCACTTGTATAGACCCTTCCTTGGGGAGGGACGCTAGTAATGTGTTCGCATGTTCATGTATTTTTTGTAAATTTACAAAGGTGGGATATTTGACTACAATGATTTAAGGTTGCTAGTTTTTTTTCCTTCCAGCCACCTCTTTATCGTTCTTCCCCTGCTGAAGGACAGGGGAGTTGTCATGCCATTTTGGGGATCTGGCTAAGAGGAAGTTGAGTAGGGGTACATTTAATTTAGGCTCAGTGGGATTATTGTAATTTTTGTTTACAGTCACCTCCAAGTAAATCATTGTCAGCCATCCTCATGTTGAAAGGTCCAGGAATACTCCAGTGGCCTGCTAGGCTGACTCAGCGGAGGGCATGACAGCCAGATGCAGGGCCAGAGATCCTATTGTGCTATGAACTTACCTGACATGGAGGAGAAATATACAGAAATTAGTCTGTTGAAAATTCTTTCAAATTTTACAGCTCATATCTAGTAGAAATTCAGTTTGTTTTTAAATCAAATTTAACAAAAATCCTAAATATTTACAAGATATTAACAATAATGAGTGGTAGTTGAGTTAAACATTTCTTAATAATTAAAAGCAAGTAGATCATAAAGTTAGAGGCAAGATTGAATCATTTATTTTCTTTATAGAAAATATAGCAAAATTGTTATATAAAAACTATGAAAGCACATATGGGCAAAAATTAGGGCGAATAAGTATTAAAGCTATGTGTGGATTTTGTGATGTTTATGTTATTTTTAATTTTTAAAAAGATGTGTAATTTGGTCTGATTTCTCTTCTTATTTTTTTAATTTTTATTATTATTATTTTTTTGCGGTACGCGGGCCTCTCACTGTTGCGGCCCCTCCCGTTGCGGAGCACAGGCTCCGGACGCGCAGGCTCAGTGGCCACGGCTCACGGGCCCAGCCGCTCCGCGGCATGTGGGATCCTCCCGGACCGGGGCACGAACCCGCGTCCCCCGCATCGGCAGGCGGACTCTCAACCACTGCGCCACCAGGGAAGCCCCTCTTTTCTTATTTTAAATAAACATTTACTTGATGAGTAATGTATTTGTAATTTTATATTTTCTTTAAAGAGGGTTCCCCAGTTGCATAAGCTTCAGGTCATACAGAACTTGGCTGTATCCCTGCAATCGACTACTTGTGAGAGGTTGCGGAAGATACTTCCTGGGTCTCATCGTTTCCAACTATAAAATGAAGATAGGAAAAGATTACTCTGAAGTATCTCTATGTATCCTTCTAGCTCTAAAGTTCTGTGATTCTGTCTTCTCAACACGATAACTGGTGTGCTAGTTATTTCCCTGGGAAATAACTAGCCTAAGAATGATGAATCAATACCCTTTCTAGGAATTCCCTGACAGAATACAAGGAGGGATTGATGACAGCTAGATTCTTGAGTGTTTGGTGATCTGAAGGGTGCCATTCCAGGGAATTGTGTAGGTGATCAGACCATTACTAAAATGATTTGACATCCTTAGGAAGCTCACAAATCCTATGGACCACTCTGGCTCATTTTGTTTAGGGAAAGTATATTAGTTTTCTCATGCTGCATAACAAATTCTCATAAATTTAATGGTTTAAAGCAACATAGGGTTACTTTGTTTCTGTGGGTCAGGAATCTTGGCATCACTTTGCTGGGTCCTCTGCTCAGGGTCTCATGAGGCTGCAGTCAAGGTGTCTGCGGTTCTCAGGTGGAACTCGAGGTTCTCTTCCAAGTTCATTCATGTTGGCAGAATTCAGTTCTTTGTGGTTGTAGGACTGAGGCCCCCATTTTCCTGTTGGCTGTCAGCCACGACCACTCTCAGGTCCTACAGGCTGCCCTCAGGGCCTTACCATGTGGCCATTTCCATAGGCAGTTCACAGCATGGCAGTTTGCTTCTTCAAGACCAACAGGAGAATGTTTTTTCCCTGCTAAGGAGGAGTCTTACATAACATAATTGAATCCAGGGAGTTACTATCCTATCATATTCACGGTCCCACTCATGATTGAGGGGAATGGATTATATATTAGGGAATGGAAATCTTTGGGCCATTTTAGAATTCTGCATACCACAGAAGGGAAAGGCAGTATTTTTTTTTTTTGACTACCAATCATGTACTACTTTATTTAAGTTCTTTTATTCATTTCTCAGAATAATTTTGAGAGGTGGGTATGATTATCCCATTTTCCATGATCAAGATACTAAGACTTGAGATATTAAATAATTTGCTCAGAATCAAAGAAGCAGAGTCTAGATTGGAATCCAGGTCCCTCTGACTTGATAGCTTGAAGTCTTTGCAACATACCCCATGGATTAGGGAATTGATTACCTATCTGCACGGAAGGCCTGCAAAGAGAATGTAAATGCCATGAGAGCAGGGCTGCTCTGCCTTGTTCACAGCTAGAGCCCTGGTACCTAGGGCAGTGCTTGTCCCCAGATGGTAACACAATGTTTGTTGAATCAACGAGTGAATAAAGTGTAAGAACTCGAGTTAAGGAGGAATCTATTGTAATAATGAAAATGTATTTATTTTCTTGTGGTGACATAGATCTTTGTGGGATCCTATTGTGGACTCTTAAGGATTAAGCTTTTCCCATGGCCATGTTTTACCTCTAACAAGCATACCTTCACCCTATGATATCCTGTAAAGATGGGAAGCTTGACTGTCTCCTCATTAACACTGTCGTTTGTCATCTTTTGATTAGAATGGACATTCTTAAAATTCCATGAAAAAAATCCATGAAAGAAATGCCAGTGTTCTAAATGAAATTTAAACAATTGATGTTGAGTAATTTACTCAATGATTTCACTTCTGTGGACCACATGGAAGCCCTTCACGTACCATGCACTTTTGTGCATGTTCGTCCATAAGGTTCTCTTTGCGTAGGATCCCCTTCTCCACTTCCACACTTTTGTCTGTTCATCCAAGTCTTATTTCTTCTTTAAAAATAACACTTTAATAACGTATTGGGGAAAGGAGTTTCTATTTATAATTTAAAAACTTGTTTATTATAGAAAATGTGGAAAATAAAAATATTTAAAGAAGAAAATTTAAATCTTTCATAAATTTACCAAGTAGAGTTAAGCACTGTAGCTATTTACTGTTTGCACATCTATTCTTTATATACTTATATAAGATTGTATTTCCTCTGTACACATCTACATCATAATGGAGACACATATTGCCTATATGTAAATTCACTTTTAAATTCTCATATGTAGATATATACGTGCAATATGAAATTTTAAATGAAATTGAGATCATATGTGTTGAGTTTTGCATTCTACATTTTCTCTTAATACTGTATTCTGTTTCCTTATTTGATTTGATTTGATGATATGCTTTTCAAAGATTTCTCCGTGTTTCTTTGTGTATTTAACATACTTTTAAATTCTTCTACTTCTTACTTTTTTTCAGATATATAGGTTGTTACCTTTTCACAAAATCTCTTACATATTCCAAATTGTCTTCTAAAATGCTTGAAGCTCTCTTACCTCTTACCTACCATGCCTACCTCACCACTTCTAGCTAATTCTAGTCTTGCTTTTTGAAAACATGAACTGAGAAGAACTCATTTTAAGTTGTATTTTTTAAGAATGTGTCTTCTTCTTTAAGGCCTAGCTTTACTGACATCTCTTCCTCCATCTGAATTAAGATTCCCACAGAACTTTGAACAAGATCGTATTTGTTTCTGCTGTCCCATAGTACAATTATTTATTAAGTTCTGTGACCCTCAGCTACTTAAAGGCAGAGATCATCATTCATTTTTGTATCTCTATTGACATTTAGGTGAGGGCCTAGAGCATAATTGTTGTCAGTAAGCATTGAACGTTTGTTGTTGAAATAAGTCCCTTGAAGAGTGGGAACCGAAGGTGAGAGACCATCAACCCTCACCTGGGCAGGCCTGGTCTGTAGAACTGCCCATGTGAGTGTTGCTGGAAGCCTGGATGAGGAGGTAGCTATGGGAATAGAAAGAAGGCAACAAGGAGACATTGTGGGTATAAATCAAGCAAAGTGTGCCTGTGTGCAGATGTGTGTGTGCCGTGGTTGGGGTGTGTGAAGGAGAGGTTATAGTCAAAGAGAAGGCCCAGGGGCGGGGCTTCCCCGGTGGTGCAGTGGTTAAGAATCCGCCTGCCAATGCAGGGGACACGGGTTCGGGCCCTGGTCCCGGATGATCCCACATGCCCTGGAGCAGCTAAGCCTGTGCGCCACAGCTACTGAGCCTGTGCTCTAGAGCCCGTGAGCCACAACTACTGAGCCCATGTGCCACCACTACTGAAGCCTGCACGCCTAGAGCCTGTGCTCTGCAACAGGAGAGGCCACCGCAGTGAGGAGCCCGCACACCTCAACAAAGAGTGGCCCCCCTCTCGCTGCAACTGGAGAGGGCCTGTGTGCAGAAACGAAGACCCAATGCTGCCAAAAATAAATAAAATAAAATTAATTAATTAAAAAAAAAAAGAGAGAAGGCCCAATGTTCCTGTTTAATGGCCAGGTGGAGGTTAATGCTGCTACCTGATAGGTGATGGGACAGGTTGACGTAATGAGTTTAATGTTTCATCAGCATTTCTAGATAATAAAAAAGATTTGTTATATTTTATAGTAATACATATTGAAATACACACAAATAAGTAATTTATAGCCTTTAGGAAGTCAAAAATTTTTAAGTCATTTTTTAATGAGTAGAGTTGAAATTGACCCAAACTCAGGGCTAACTTATTTAGAGGTGACAGAGATGTTAAAATCAAGAAAGGTATTGAAAACCAGGTGCATTCAGGTGGGAGAGGACAGACTGATTCTGTGAAGAATGGCTGAAGGAACTAAGGGTGTTTCGTTAACAGAGACAGGAAGAAACAGGAAGGATAACATTGTTCTCTGCAAAAATCTGAAAGGCTGCCCTGCGGAAGAGGTGCTAGACTAATTGAGTGCAACCAAATAGTGGAACCTGGGCCAGGAGAGATGCATTTTCTTTTAATATTAGAAGGACATTTTTATAGTCATAACTGACCACAGATGAAGGAGAGGTCTCAGGAGGCTGTGACAGTCCATCAGTGGAGATTTTCAAGAAAGGCTTGTCACTTGATGAGGAGTTAGATGACATGCCCTTCCAACCCCAGGATTCTGTGATTTTATCAAAATTGTTTTCCTTTCAGCAGGTTTTGTATTTTGAACCGATTTGTCACTTTTTCCTGTCATTTTTGATTATAGGAAGTAGAATAATGGTGTAAAAACAGCCTCTTTGTTTTATTAGTTTTCCAGACACTTTGGCAATAGAAATACAGGAATAAAGTGGTATCTATCTATCTATCTATTTTTTTTAGTGGTATATATTTTTAAAATTCTCCACGCTTTTTTCTTTTAATACAGCTTTACTGTCAGAGAACCAAGCTATTTTGCTTCTCCCCTTTAGCTAAGATCTAATCAGCTCCTTTCTACTATGACTTCCAAGAAAATCAACCTGATACAAACTTTAAATCAAAAGGTTTCACCTACTACTTACTGCTTGCAGGTACCACCAAAGTTTCTCTATTTAGACCCCAGCCCCCATGTAAGTAGAGAGCTTATTTCTGAGGTTCGTTGTGGGTGGTAAAAGTGGTGTTGCCTTTGTTAGGGTGATCCAAGTAATTTCTCCATTTGGATCCTGTTTGTGTTGGAGTTCTCAAGAAAACTCATGTCATCACTGTTCCTTCATTCCTTTGGCTTACAAAATTTCTTCAAAAAAATGAAATGTTTAGTGCTTGGGGGAAGTAGTTTGACTCCATTGTAGCTTGGGGCTGACAGGCAACCTCAGATATCTCTTGAAATGAAGAATTCAGTGGAATTTAGAAATTGTTGATATTGAGCACAGACCCAACTGTTTGAAAAACTCAGGCTTCCAGAGATTCAGATATTAAGACAACAAATATGCCCCAATATTCTGGTTATAGTATTGAAGGAGTTTCTTGATTCTGTATCAATTTTTTTTTTTTTTTTGTGGTACGCGGGCTTCTCACTGTTGTGGCCTCTCCCGTTGCGGAGCACAGGCTCCAGACACGCAGGCTCAGCAGCCATGGCTCATGGGTGTAGCCGCTCCGCGGCACGTGGGATCTTCCTGGACCGGGGCACGAACCCGTGTCCCCTGCATCGGCAGGCGGACTCTCAACCACTGCGCCACCAGGGAAGCCCGATTCTGTATCAATTTGAATTTTGTCTTTCCTTAGTTGGGCTAAGACTTCTCCAGGACTGCCCTCTTGATAATGTTTTCTATTAAAAAATAGTAGTTACTGAAATGCTTTCCTTCTTTGTTCCTTTCATCCAGTACCTAATACATTACATTACATATAACAGGAGCTAAATAAATAAATCTAGCCAACTTCTTTGTTACTTTGAGAAATATTTGTATGTTGTAAAGTAACTATTTAAAGAGTAGCAATCAAAACTAAATGGTGGGGGGGGGTTAAAATTGATGCAGGCATTTTGTTCCAAAGAAGGTCCAATTTTTTAAAAAAATTTTCTATTGTGATAAAAAGCACATAATATAATATTTACCTTATTTACTGTTTTTAATTGTTCAATTCAGTAATGGTAAGTACTTTCACATTGTTGAGCAATGGAACTCCAGAAGTTTTTCAACTTGCAAAACGGAAACTCTACACCCAGTTAACAATGACTCCCTTTCCCCTTTCTCCCAGCTCCTGCAAACCACCATTCTGTTTTCTATGAATTTGACACCTCTAAGTGCCTCATATGAGAGGAGTCATGCAGTTTTTAATCTTTTTTGTAATTAGCTTATTTCACTTGGTATAATGGTCTCCAAGTTCATCCATGTTGTGGCATGTGTCAGAATTTCCTTCCTTTTTAAGGCTGAATAATATTCCATTGTATGTAGGTACCACATATTGTTTATCCATTCATCCATGGACATTTGGGTTGCTTCCACCTTTTGGCTATAGTGAATAGTGCTGCTATGAACATGTGTGGGCAAAGGAAGGCCTGATTCTTAAAGTAATTATAATACCTCCCCGAAGGAGCTTATCTTAAAATTGTTTAAGGCTATTTAACAAAAATGGTATGGTGGCATCTGAGGTAATAATTCTATCACCATGGAAAACCCACTGTGTGTGGCTGTGAAGGAGGCATATGGAACATCCTAGGTATATTGGTTTGTTTGTTTACTTGTTGCAAAGAATATCTTAAATGGCTTTCACCTAATTTTTTCCTTTTTTTAAAAAATTGAAGCATAGTTGATTTACAATATTGTGTTAATTTCAGGTACACAGCAAAATGATTCAGTTATACATATACATACATATATATATATTTTTCTGATTCTTTTCCATTATAGATTATTACAAGATATTGAATATAGTTCCCTGTGCTATAAGTAGGTCCTTGTTGTTTATCTTTTTTATATATAGTAGTATGTATCTGCTAATTCCAAACTCCCCTGCCCTTTCCCCTTTGGGAACCATAAGTTTGTTTTTTTATGTCTATGCTTAATTTTTTTTCTTGATAGTATTTTCTGGCACCATACACCATCACTTTTTTTTTTTTTCAGAATGACATGAACAGATATCTTCTCAAATCTGTAAATATTCTTATTTACCTTAACTCACGTGTTAAAATCAACATACACCAAAATGTAGGCCAACCCACATCAAAAGTAATAGAGATTGTGTTTTAAACCAGCAAGCATCAACATGTGACCAACTTTTCTTTTTTTCATGATATCCCTCTTAGAAGTACACCTGGCCTTTGGGGTAAAGTGCAGGCACACAGTTCTGGAGAAGGAGTAATAGATGTAGAAGTTGGGGAGATTTTATAACTTTTTAAGTTATAGTTATTAATACCTCTTTTTTTTTTTTTTTTTTTGCGGTATGCGGGCCTCTCACTGTTGTGGCCTCTCCCGTTGTGTAGCACAGGCTCCGGACACGCAGGCTCAGCAGCCATGGCTCACGGGCCCAGCCGCTCCGTGGCATGTGGGATCTTCCCGGACCGGGGCACAAACCCGTGTCCCCTGCTTCGGCGGGCGGACTCTCAACCACTGGGCCACCAGGGAAGCCCAATACCTCATTTTTATCTAAAAGAGACAGAGGAGGAGCACATGAAGGAGAGGTGGAGGAAGGAGAGGAGAAAAGAGGGGAGTTAAGAGAAGAAAGCATTGTTTCTTTCAATCCATTTCTCTTTCCAAGATACAGTACTATAGAGGTGCAGCTCCTTCCCTGCTCTGACAAAAGAATCTACTCTTTTAGTTATCCCTCACAAGCCTGTCTGTAAGAAGGTGTCACTGTTTCATGATTTAAAATGATTAGTCTGTGAGGGTTTCATTGGTAAGAGTCAGGTGTTGTAGGCTCCAGGAAGAGGTGAGCCTGATGCCAGCCTCTTCCCCCATCTCTTTCTGTGAACTTGGATATTTCAATTCAATATCAATTTGTGAAGTACTTTTTCTTAGGCATTGTGCTAGGAGTTTGGGGGTGGGTAAGATAAACATAGTTCTTACCCAAAAGGAACTCATGGTCTAGTTGGGAAAACCAGCATATATCAGTGTATAAATGAAAGTATATGAAAGTGATCCAGGAGGCTTGAAGGAGGATTAATAAACTAAGAGGATCAGGGGAGGTGTCACCAGGGGAGGTGACATCTGAGTTGGGACAAAGAAGTAATTCCAGGAAGAAGAGTTACCACCTGCAGAGTCATGGAGGTTTGAAGGCTTAAGAAATATTTGAGGGAACAGTCTCAGATTCTCTATCTAAAGTTAAGGTACTAGAATAACTGATTCCTGAAATCCCTTCTAATTCTGCCTGTGAGTCTGTAAATAGACAGGTAATGGCTAATAGGTTTTTCTCTCATGTTTTACTGTTTCCAAACTCTGACGTCATTACCAGGTTGGGGAAGTGTGGGATTAAATCCAGATTTGGAGTTCCTTCTACCATCTCCTGAGGCACCGCTAAATTGTGAGAACAAAAGAGAAGATTCACTGACAGGTTTTACATACTTTAGATGTTGATAACATCCCAAGTAGTGTTTTTTTTTTCTTCTTCTTTTTTTATTTCTGATATTTTGAATATCTTGCAATTTTAAAAGAGAGCTCTCTCTGAATTATTTGTTTGGCAACTCAGAAGTATAAAAATCAACATCATTATTGGAGTGGTTATCCTCCGTCATAGAAATTCATTCTTCTTATTTTCATACATGTGAACTTGTTTTCTCCCCCATCAGTCCTTCCTCCACTGCTTCCTTCC
This sequence comes from Aethalodelphis obliquidens, assembly GCF_003676395.1. Taxonomy (NCBI): domain Eukaryota; kingdom Metazoa; phylum Chordata; class Mammalia; order Artiodactyla; family Delphinidae; genus Aethalodelphis; species Aethalodelphis obliquidens. The sequence continues at coordinate 75,674,755 of NW_020837945.1, forward strand.
TTCCAACACATATTTAATTAGAATGCCTGCTTATAAGTGAGGAAGTTAGATTCCCTGGCTTCTAAGAAACATAGTCTAGCAGAGGAGCTAAGACATGACTAAGGTACATATCCATAAAATGCAAGGCAGGAAGCTGCCTTTGCTATAAGAAAGCTGGAAAGCATCCTTGACATTCATAAGATGGCAGAGGGAGAAGTCCTGTTAAGAGTTTCCAAGAGAAGTTGCAGTTGTGAAGGATCCTGGGGGGGTTGAATAAGGAAAGCATTTTCCACCCAACCCAACTTTTTACAATATTAACATCCTTTTGTTCTCAGTTGGAAAAGCACAGTTGAGGTTCTAAGACATTCTTTGTGGCTGGTTATCTGAGTGCCTTGGGCCTGCATTCTGGTCAAAACAAATACGATATATGTTCAGATGGCATCAGGTATAAAGAGAGGCCACATTTCCCGTACCTGTTCCTCTGCAGGTGGCTGCAGTAAGTGGGCTGTCTCTCTGCTTCTCGGAAATAACACTGAAGGGTTCTTCTCCCTGCCGCTGAGTCTCTTAGTTATAATCATGCTGTCAAGACTGTACCAGTGAATGCACTTTAAGTGCTGCTCAGTATCTTCTCTTGAAAAAAATTTTTTTTCTCATTGTGGTGCTTACATCTCCTCTCACAAACACATACTATTGGGACAGTAAATGAAATGATGTGGGAACCACTATACCCTTATTCATGTTTCTTTCCCAAAGGAAGGAAATGTTCACTTCATTGATTAGAATTAACTTCAGATTGCCCTACTTTTTGTTTCTTTTTCCATCCAGATAATGCAAATTATAGATTGAAAATCCTATGCTGATTTAAAATATTGCATCTTTATGTTTACTGAGTACCTAGAGTGTATTAGATACTACCACATATATCATGCCAAATTGTTACACTTACTCTCACCTACTCTCATAGCTCTCTGCAAATGTCATTGAAAAGTCCCAGGTCACTGCATCATTATAAAAATAGCTACTATTTATTCAGCACCTACTGTGTGGCATGAACCATGCTGAGTGACTATTTTCTCACTTATTCCTCAAAATAATCATATTAGCAAGTATCTTTATTCCCGTTTCCAAGGTGACTACCAAGCTAAAGGACAATAAAGCAGTAATTAACCTAAGGTTCTATAGCCATTTAGTTAAAGAATTAAAATCTAAAATCAGGATTCTGATAACAAGTCAAGCACTCTTCTCTTGAGACACTTGGTTCTTTTGAATCCCAATATTTCTTATATAAATGTATCTCTTTCAAACACAGCTAAAGAGAAAAGTTAAGAGTGTGCACTGTCTTTCCATCTCTTAATATAGTTACTGCGGTGTTACCATTTTTCTTTTATTTCCTACAATTCTGAAATAATTTGGGAAGTTAACTAGGAATATTACTATTTATGCTGAAATGGGGTCATCTCTAGGGTATAATGAAACATCTGCTTGAATAGCTACACAGATTTCTAAATTTGAAGCCTTTCTCAATTGTCTTAGTCCCTTTGGGTTGCTTTAACAAAAATACTGTCACTTATAACTGGGTAGCTTATCAACAACAGCAATTTGTTTCTCACAGTTTTGGAGGCTGGGAAGCCCAAGTTCAAGATGCCAGCACATTCTGTGCCTGGAGCCCACTTTCTGTTTTGTGCCATGGATGGTGCCTTCTGGCTATAACCTCACATGGCAGAAGGAAAGGGCTAGGAATCTCCCTGGGGTGTCTATTATAATCACCTCCCAAAGGCCCCACCTCCAAGTACCATCACATTGGGCATTAGGTTTCAACATATGAATTTTGGGGTGTTCAAACATTCAGACTATAGCATCTATGGAGCTTCCTGCCTCATCTTTTATGTTATAACTTCATTTGTTTATTTTTAGATGAACAAAAAAGAGGATGCATTATTTTTTCCTAAGAAGATACTGTGAGGTTCATTACTGGACAGAGTATGGACTGGACACAGTCCATACTCTGGACACAGCCTCCTGCTGTGCTGTGTGGAAACTGATGGAGGCCATGTCTGCAGTCCCTATCCCAGCTACCTTGTTAAAATCATAGACCATCAGAGCTAAAGCAGACCATGGAGGGTGCCAGTCTACCCCTTCCTTTTATAGATGAGGGGTCTGGGGTCCAGAAAGGGGAAGAAAGGCCCAGGGTCTTAGGGTAAATTAATGGTAGAAGCAGAACTAAACCCAGGTCTTTCACTACTAGTCCTGTGCTGTTTTCCATTGTGACCTTGAGAAAGCTTGTGGACGTCTATACCTATTTTTCTACTTAAGAAGACAGGCAAATGTGGCCACCTGGGATTTTTCAATAACATTTGTAGAGAACTGTTGAGTTGGTGTAAGTGTAACACCTTGGAACTTGGTCTCTGGGAGCTTTGTCTCATGTGCTGCTTATATCCATTTAAGGAAATTGTGGTAAAACACTTCCATCCTCATATAATTTTAATGTATTGAATTTTAGTTTAATGTAATTAAATTTTAATGTAATGAGTTGAATCTGATTACTACTAATTCTGTTGTACCACACTTACACAATCACTTTTATTAAAAGATGCCACAGAAGAGAACTTTATTGATTAAATTGTGTAAAAATCATTAAAAAAAACCTTTCAATAGCTCTCTGTTGCTTTCAAGATGAGGCACTAATTCCATAGCAATACATTCTATTCTATTCTATTTTAATAATAATACCAGACATTTTTTTGGAAACTGATTTCTACCGTGTGTCTCCATACATCTTATTTTCTGAACCTGCTAAACAATCAGCACTCTTCAAATACTGTTCATTCATTTATTGTTTTGTTTGATCCGTTTAGTTTTATTAATCATGCACATGAGATATAATAATGCACAAGACACACAGGGTTCCTCTCCTGGAGGACTTCATGGCCTGACAGAACCCAGCTGTTTGACATATCTGTGCTTTTCTTCTCCTCTCCTCTCCATTTAGGAGACCTTTCCAGCCCCTTTTCTGGGAGGTCACATACTGCTTATTGTAGAGTGGGTGGTTCTCACGTCACTCCCTGATGAAACCTTGCAAGGTCTCTTCCAACTGAGGACAGTAGTGTTCTGTCCTGAACATCTCAGCACAGAGTCCACCCGTTATTAGCAGGGTTTTTTATTCTCACGGTTATCACATCAAATATCAGGTTCATGCACAAGATAGTAAAGTATTTTGAGGGAATAAACAATGATTTATTTTCTTTATGTTCCCTGTGTGCTAAGCAGTTTGGCATGTAGTAAGTGCCCAGTGACTGAGGAAAGGATAAAATGTATGGCTAGATAAACATGGAGATACAGATAAGTGTAGAAGGAAAGGAAAATAAATGCTTTGGTAGAAAACTGGGCAATAGCTCACATTTCATCCCTTCACCTGTCTCCTTACCTTAGCAATTAAAAAATTTTTATACAATCACACACACACACACACACACACACACACACACACTGGAGGTTGTTGCAGAGAACAAACATGGCCACACTCCCCTGGCACGTGATTCACATTACATATGTTCAAGACATAGTCAAATCCATTTCTTCAATAAATTTTCCCTAAGCTGTGGTTGTTTTTAAAGATGACTTGCAGGCTACTCCAGCAATGAGCTGCAAGTTTTGTGTTTAATCTTTGAAGCCAAAAAGCACAAGGGGCGATCTAATTAAAGAAATTACTTTTGTGACTATCATCTAATACATATATTAAAGACAGTGCCTGCCGTGAAATTACCTGGCAGAGAAGATCCTGAGGCAAGGTTAGTGTCCCACCTTTCAGCTCATATGTATTCTTGGCCTGCTGCGCCAGATGTTTTGCAAACAGAAGGACCTGGTGAAGAAAATTCTCATTAGCATCACAAAGAATCCTGTAATTTGGTGATACTTGCATGGTTACAAAGAGAATTATGTCTTTTATCCTATGCAATAAACCAGTAAGAGAAATTCTTATGGTTCTAAAGAATCCTGTTTTACTGGAAAATAGATGTTGGATGAAGAGGATGAGAAGCAGGCAGTGAGGCAAGATAGAAGAAATGCCTGCCATATATGCTAACTGGGGGGCGTCGGGGGGAAAGTATTAATATTCTTTTTTTTAACATTTATTTTATTGAAGTATAGTTGATTTACAATGTTGTGTTAGTTTTCGATGTACAGCAAAGTGATTCAATTATACATATATATATTCTTTTTCATATTCTTTTCCATTATGGTTTATTACAGGATACTGAATACAGGTCCCTGTGCTATACAGTAGGGCCTCGTTGTTTATGCATTCTATATATAATAGTTTGCATCTGCTAATCCCAAACTCCCAATCCATCCCTCCCCTATCCCCCTCCCTCTGAAAGCATTAGTATTCTTTAATGAAGATTTTATAATTCATTTGATCTTACTGGAAACAGGTAAGTTTAAAAGTTCAAGGGTGAGGAAAAGATCCAAATAAATAAATAAAGAATTTCAAATTTAGAAAATCAGAGCTAATGCCATCATTTACCAGAATGTTACCTTAACCCACTCCCTCAGCAGTCTGAGCTTCTCTTTATGCATATGTAAATCAGGCATATAACAATATGAATAATAGTTATTAACTGGTGGCTGTGAGGATTGAATGGGTATAATGCTATTCACAGTAGTTTTTACTTTTTTAAAAACAAAGCCTAAGTTATGATCTTTAATTGAAAAATTAAATGTTATACCAGAGAGCCCACTGATCTTAGAAGGAGAAAACCTGAGCTGTATTTTGGCTTCAGTCACCAATGACTATGTAATTTAAGGTATGTCTTTCCCAGTCTTCAATTTCAGAATCTTTAAAATGAGGGCAGTGGCTTGGTTGATTCTTAAGGTTCCTTCCATTCCAGTTCTTGTGTTTGGTGGTTCTATATCTAAATTTTTGTAATAAAAGTCTACCACTTTTATTTTTCCAAATAAAAAATCCTAAGGAACAAATAGGTTAAGGTGTTTGCCCAGGCTCTCTCAATAAGCTAACAGCAGTTATACATTAAAATGCAAAACCCCAGAACTTAGTGACTTAATGCTGCGTTAAGTTGCTCTTTTAGATACATACTTATTACAGTGGCTCCCTAAGATTAAATACTCTGAAAAGAAAATTAAAGGTTGGCATTTTAGGGATACTGCCAGTACACTTCTCTTGAAATCTTACACGCATTTTACTGGCTTTAGGAGAATTAGTTAGCAAAGCCATACACACTTTAGTTACACAGAGTATGCAACAGGGGGCTCTCTAACAAAGAAGAAAATTAGACACACATTTAGGCCTGATTCTGCTTCAGAAGCAAAATTAATCTTGCTTGCAATTTTCAAGGAAGTAGAAGTGAGATGCTGTGCTATTACAGGGCTCAGTTAGGATTATAAACCATGGGGATGTCAGTATTGAAGATAACTTTTTGATGATTACAGGACAACAATGTGATATTGGATGGTTAGTGTTCTGTCGGACAGAGGCAGCCATACCCCAAATCCTGGTAAGGCATTTTGTGCAAGCTCAGAGCTGCTAGCGTCCTGTCCTTAGTGAATGTCTGGGTTGAACAATAAGGAAAGCTAAAGAGAAGAAGATTCGTTCAGTGTATCAGAGGAAACTGTCAGACCTGGAAAGGGGCATTAGAACCAAAGTGATAGAGTGGAGAGGACATCCCTTTGGAAGTCAACAGACTTAAGTCCTAGTTTCATTACTTTTTAGTTCTTATCTTGACTGATTGAATTTAATCCTCTGTCAATGTGTTGTTCTTTAATAGTATAATAACAATCTCTATCATGCTTGTCCTACAGGATTTTTGTGAGGATTAATGCTTGAGAACATGTAAATCATAAGGTGTGATATGACTTTTTCTCAAGCGGTTCATGCAGTCTCCCAGTTCATACATATCTTCAGCTACTGAGAAGGAAAAAAAATGGGCCTGCTATCAGCCACTCTTAGATGAGAGCATCCTTCATATCAGGTTTTCCAACTCTGTGCAGCTACATGTAGGACAAAAGGAAGAACTCCAACAACCATCACCAGCACACCACCATTCCTTCTTCCCCCATTGCCACCAACACCACATTGCGGGGAGGTGACTGATCTATTAGTAAGAGGCTGGATCCAGACTTCCTGTGTTCAAATCCTGGTCATTCCCTTTACTAACTTAGAATCTTAGCCAAGTTACTTAACTGTTTTGTTCCTCTCTTTCTTTGTTGATAATAATTATACCTACTTCATAGGGTTGTTGTGAGAATTAAGTCAGTTAATATATATAAAGTGCTTCCACCAATTCCTGGTAAATAATTAGCTCTCAAAAATATTTGTTTTGATTATTATTGCCTTTATCCAGAGTTACAGAGAAGTGCTGTGTGGTAAAAGATAACCAGTAAGGTTTAGTTCCAGGGACTGAAGGCATCTAGCTATGAGCCAGGGGGTGAAGGATAACTGATCACTCCTTTTACTCTAGTTCTACCCTGAAGTTAAAAGGAAGATAAAAGGGAATATCCTAGTTTGTGTCACATATATGGTATGATGTGGATGAGCATATAGAGTCACAGGATTTTAGAGAGGGAGGAAACCTTGGCATTCATCTGGTTAATCTCATTTTAAGTATGAGAAAATGGAGACCTCTCTAGAGAGGAGGAATAATTTGTCCAAGGTTCCATTTTGAGAAAATAGCATGAAAATGAGATTTCACCTCAGGCTAGGAGTAGGCCTATTGGAAGAGACTGCTTCTGTTGATTCTCCTCACTATAGAATTATCTCTTTCCTTCATCTGCATTTTTACAAAACTGCTTCTTAACAGTCATCGGAGATATTGCACCCAGGAAAAAAATACCCAGCAACAACAACCATCTCTGAAGTCCGCCTGTGATGGGAACAGCTTCATTTTACTTTGTGCCATCTTTGCAATTAATAGACCACTTCATTGTTTCTTATTCCTCCTCCACCACCACTCACTCAGAGATAGAGGAACCCATTCTGAACCAAAATTGAGAGAATTTAGCAGCTCCAGAGAGTATCACTGAGATCAGTCATTTATTCTCATGACAGTCTTTGATACAGCTACTAATGTCCTTCCTTTTTCGAGTAAGTAATCACATAGAACATATTTGGGCACTTTATATTCTATACTTTTTTTCTTGTTATATAGAATACCTAACTAAATATCACTCCTGGTTTCAGGACCCTTCCAGAAGTAACCTTTCATTAGAGAACTTAAAACATACAGTTCATCAGTTATTCTTTTAAAACTTTCTAATTTTATAGACGAGTAAACGGATGCCCCAAGGTTAAATGACCTTTCTGTGGTGACACAACTTTCTTCTCAAAAATGCCTCCTAGTGGGACACATGCTTACTCTCCAGTTTTGAAGATAATACTTTGTATACAGTAAATTAAAAATTGTCAGGCAGGAAGTGGGATGGTTGCCTTACCAAATTCCTAACTTCATGAATGTGACAACTGGGAATCCACCATCCAATATCTCGCCGTCTTCCTTGCCATGCTTTGAGATATTTAGTTCCAAATCATTTTGTAAGAATTTTTCTCAGTTTATAATAAGTTTTCTCAAACTGGTTTTGAGTTTTCCAGAGTTGTGATTCTCCTTTTTCATTCTAAAAAGTGAAGGCAAAGATACTATATGTACAAAGATTTAAATATTTCCTTCTTTCTACCATAAATTGAGTCTCCAGATTTCTCTATGATTACTCATGGTAGAAGTCGTTGATCTTGTAGCAGACCACTGCATCTTCAGGACAAATAAGTATTTTCACACTCTCTGTGGTGGGCCTAACAGTTTATCTACAGAAGCCCTTCTGTGCAGGGAACTCAAAGAGTTGCTAACACTATTCTTTGCCCTCCTAATCCTTTTCCTTTGTTAAGCTAATTAACTTTTGGTTACTTTTAAGTATCCTATCTCAATGTGGGATCTTTCCTACAGAGGAATCCAGAAGGGTCAATGACCGTCCTCTGCAGAACTCACTGTGGTTTTGATTCACACCATAGGGGCTTCTTACACTGGCCTTTCCTGGGGTGCTTTCCTCACTTACATTTTCATAGGTTCATATGTTTTCTTTCCCTTAGTCTAGAATGCCACAACTCAGAGGAACAATATCATTTAACCTTTCAACTGTTTGTTAAGAAGTGACACCTTTGATCAGCTATGCGGCTGATCAGCTGTGTGGCCTTTGTGACACATGTTCATGCCATATAAAAGAAGTCTTAGCCCTGTGCTTTCTTCACAGTTATCCTGATCTGCTTCCTTTGACTGTCTCCTTGAATCTTGAATCCATTTTACTGTCACTCTTTCCCAGTAGTAGTCAGTTTCACCATTCATTAATCATTACCTTTTCACTTTCTTAAAAAAAAGTTTTGCCAAGTATTGCCTTGGATGCAGGCTACAGTGATTTTGATTCATTGTTTACCCCAGCAATGCTGACTGTAACCATTTTATAGAATACCCATTTCAGCTCTTGGAACCCTCCTCCTGTGGTTTTGTCCCTGATCCTGACTTGAAAGTCTCTGGTGATGGGAAGCTTACTTTCCCATTTTGGGAAGCAGTCTGTTTGATGGTTGGTCTGCACTTCCTTGTATATAACTGCTTAATAGAATCCAAGTTTGCCTCTGGACACACAAGATGCCTTTCTTTTTTAAATAAGAATGTTTCAGATGCTTGAAAATAGACATCAACTTTCCTCAATTTCTCTTTCCCTGGCTCTTGTTATTAAACTGGTACATCAAATGAGGTCATGATCACCAGAGAACGAGCAACGTGGATGCCTCTGACTTAGATTCTGAGTGGCCTTAACTCATGGGTTATCTTAACTTTTCTAACACTTTAAGAGTATAGATAGTCCCCTTATAAATTCATATTGTGGTTTCATCATCTAAAAAGTCACGAAGAAAGCTTTGGATTTTGTGTCAGCTAAACTAAATTTGAATTCTTGACCAGACCCATACTTCAGACAATTAATTAACCTTTCTGACCTTTAGTTTTTTCATTGTACATGTGGATAACAATATTGACCTTATGTGGTTACCCTGAGGATTAAGTAAAAGAACCTGTATAGAGCCCAGTACTGTGCTTGGTGCATTGCAGGTGCCTAATAAGTCTTATTTTCCCTTCTCTTTTCTACCCTATCTTTCCTTTCCCTCAAATACTATTTTTTTAATTGAAGTATAGTTGATTTTCAATATTTTATTAGTTTCAGGTGTACAGCATAGTGATTCAGTATTTTTACAGTTTATACTCCATTAAAAGTTAACAAGATAATGGCTATAATTCCCTGTGCTATCCAGGATATTCTTGGTGCTTATCTATTGTATAGTAGTAGTTTGTGTCTATTAATCCCATATCCCTAACGTGCCCCTCCCTATTTCCCTCTCCCCACTGATAACCACTAGTTTGTTTTCTATATTTGTGAGTTTGTTTCTGTTTTGCTGTATACATTCGTTGTTGTTACAGTTTAGTTATGTGATATCACGCAGTATTTGTTTTTCTGACTTATTTCACTCAGCATAATATTCTCTAGGTCCATACATGTTGCTCAAAAATTGCAGAATTTCATTTTTTATGGCTGAGTAATATTCTGTTCTATATATATATCTCACATCTTTTTTATCCAGTCATCTATTGATGGACACAAGATATGGTTGCTTCCATATCTTGCCTATTATAAGTAGAGCTGCTATGAACATTAGGGTACATGTATCTTTTTGAATTAGTGTTTTCATTTTTTGTAGATATATACCCAGGAGTGAGATTGGTGGGTGGTATGGTAGTTCTATTTCTAGCTTTTTAAGGAACCTCAATACTGTTTTCCTTAGTGGTTGTGCTAATTTACATTCCCACCAACAGTGTACATCCTCACCAACATTTATTTGTAGACTTTTTGATGCTAGCCATTCTGAGGGGTGTGAGGTGATAGCTCTTTGTTTGATTTGCATTTCTCTAATAATTAGTGATGTTGAACATCGTTTTATGTTTCTGTTATTCATCTATATGTCTTCACTGGAAAAATGTCTACTCAGGTCTACTGCCCATATTTTTGGTTGGGTTTTTTTTTTTTCTTTTTTTGATACTGAGTTGTATGAGCAATTTATACATTTTTAATATTAACTCCTTGTCAGTTATATCATTTCCAAATATGTCCTCCCGTTCTATTGGTTATCTTTTTATTTTGTTGATAATTTCCTTTGCTGTGCAAAAGCTTTTAAGTTTAATTAGGTCTCATTTGTTTATTTTTGCTTTTATTTCTTTTGCCTTAGGAGACAGATCCAAAAATACATATAAATATTGCTAAAATTTATGTCAAGGTGTTCTGCCTATGTTCTCTTCTAGGAGTTTTATGGTTTCTGGTCCTACATTTAGGTCTTTAATCCACTTTGAGTTTATTTTTGTAAATGGTATAAGAAAATGTCCTAATCTCATTATTTTACTGTAGCTGTCCAGTTTTCCCAGCATCACTTATTGAAGAGACTGCTTTTTCTCCATTGTATGTTCTTGCCCCATTTGTTGTAGATTAATAGACCATAGGTATGTAGGTTTATTTCTGGGCTGTTTGTTCCATTGATCTATGTGTTTGTTTTTATGCCAGTACCATACTGTTTTAATTACTATAGCTTTGTAGTATAGTCTGAAGTCTGAGAGAGTGACACCTCCAGCTTTGTTCTTTTTTCTCAAGATTGCTTTTGCAATTCGGGATCTTTTGTGGTTCCATATGAATTTTAGGATTATTCTAGTTCTGTGAAAAATGTCATGGGTATTTTGATAGGGATTGCATTAAATCTGTAGATTGATTTGGGTAGTATGGTTGTTTTAACAATATTAATTCTTCCAATCCAAGAGCATGCGATATTGTTGTATTTCTTTGTATCGTCTTCAATTTCCTTCATCAGTATTTTATAGCCTCCTTGGTTAAGTTTATTCCTTGGTATTTTATTCTTTTTAAAATAATTAAAATCCTGTTTAATGTGATTTTAAACAGGATTGCTTTTTTATTTTTCTTTCTGATAGTTCATTATTAGTGTATAGAGAAGCAACAAATTTCTGTGTATTAATCTTATATCCTGAGACTTTGCTGAATTCGTTTATTAGTTCTAATAATTTATTAGTTCTAATAATTCGTCTATTAGTTTCTAATAAGTTTTGGGGTGAAGACTTTAAAGTTTTCTATATAAAGTGTCCTGTTATCTGCAAATAGTGACAGTTTTACTTCTTCCTTTTCAATTTGTATATCTTCTATTTCTTTTTCTCATCTGATTGCTGTGGCAAGGACTTCCAATAATATGTTAAATAGAAATGGTGAGAGTGGGCATCCTTGGATGTCTTATTCCTGGATTTCGCAGGAAGGCTTTCAGCTTTTTATTTTTGAGTATAATGTTAGCTATGGATTTTTCTTAATGGCCTCTTTTATGTTGAGATATGTTCCCTCTAAACCCACTTTGGTGAGAGTTTTTATCAAATACTTTTAACCTGTACTTCAAATGTAGAGGTTTCAGTTTATGTTTTTGAGTGATTTGAACTAAAAGGCCTGAACTAAAACCCAATGATTCCTTGACTGACATAAAAATTGGGGTTAATATAAGACTTTACTGAAGGTCAGTGTGTAACAAAGGAGATTACAACACAGAGATAATTTGAAACTAACATCTAGATAACTTGATATGGTTCATTCTCTGGAGTCCACAGCTCTAGACTAGTGTCTTAGGAGTCTCTATGAGGTCGTTTTCCTATATAGTTTCTGGCCCGATTCTGTTTGGTAGAGGATTTCTTCCCTTGACGGTCAGGAAAACTTTAAGTGTGGATGGATTACTCAAAATCCAGGTACAAAAAAGAAGAGCATACCTTACTCCGTGAGTTACATGCACCTTCCCAAGCCCATATCTTTTTTTTAATCTGATGCCTGAAACTATGACTTTCTACTCACTTTAGGGAATAACTCTTCCTCTTCTGAGAATGTTGTGGGTTTACACTAGGGTTTTAGCAGCATAGCATCATCAGAAAAAGGTAACCCAACATCTGTGCTAGATGCACAAAGGGGATAAGGGAAAACACATTCACAGATTAAGACCTTGTGTTTTCCTCTATATCAGACATTTGTTTGTTTGTTTCTCTTTTTTCATAGCCACACTTAACTGATGCTATCAGAGACTAAAGGTGATACCACTATTAATAAAAGTATGCCTAAGGTTTTGCTTAAGGTAAACCTTGAGACTGTTCTTACTCATCCTGAGCATGTATTACTTTCAAGTCAAAATTAAATCAACACACATTTACAGAGCATCTACTATAGTCAAAGTGATGTACAAAAAAATGTAAGTCATGATTCTCACTCCCAAATTCTGTTTCTACTCTTATATATAGATCATATTTAGAATCTATTTTGTAATAAAACCCACTTATTTTAAACATAAAGTCAACATCCTTTCCCTGGCTTTTGTCCTCAGAAAATAATAAATGCTTCTGGTTACTTATCTTTTAAAAGCCAGCTATGGCTATTTCCTTGTCTTTTTCCTTTTTATGGATGAGAGGAAGAACTGTCAAAATGAAGAGAAGGGAATGGCCCTCTTCTCCATTGCTGTATTCTTAGCATACTCAACCAACTAGAGACAATTTTCTAGCTTACGTTTAAAGAGGTTTCTTTTCTATGGTTTCTAGTGATTACAATCTGTATACATTATCTAGAATGGGATTATGACCTCATGAGATCCCTTCTAGCTAATACTGCATGTTTAAAAACTAATATCTTGTCTAAAACATTACAAAAATATTACTTCTCCTTCTTGCTCCAAATGCTGTTTAAATAAATATGCTTATGCAATCATCTTATTCCTTTCTGGATATCTGAGCACTGAAATGCTTATTTACAACTATCTATCTACCTATCTTGGCTTTGATTGTAGATGGTGTACCATCTACACCAGTATCCTCTTGATTTCATGTTGCATATGCTGTATTAGTGGGCAAAATTAAGCACAGGGGAGTATAACTTTATGTGAAAATGATTGTTAAGTGAATAACTTAGAACTTTACTGAGTGCTTTCATTTACTACTCTGGAATTTTTGAACATTTTCTTGTCTCCACAGCATTCCAAAAGGAAGCTTGCCAAATATTTTTATTTTTTGTTTTGAGCTATTTTGTTTAGCCTAACAATGTGAATTTAGAGGTTTGTAGATGAATGATGCTACTTTTCATCCATCCATCTACTCATCTACCCATCCATTCATTCATTCATTTATTCATTCACTCGTGCATACTGTTCCTTGTTTCAAAAACCAGTGTTATCTTTTCAATATATTATTTTAAGTAATATAGGTCATTTTACAGGCAAATAAACTTAGGCTCAGACAAAGTAACTTTATGCAGAGAAAGACTATCTATTCTAAATCACATATTCTTTCTACTTTATATTTTATTTTTAGAGAATTCTAAAAAGTTAGGACTAGAAAGGACCTTACTGGTCACCTTGTCAAAACTCCCATTTGATCCCCTGACAGTTTTCTCTAACCAGATTGTATATTTCAGTTATTTCCAATAAAATCTTATTAAATATCAAATAGGATCAGTGAGGTCTTTCACTACTTGTTATTTTCACAGAGTCCAGTGCTATGTGCACACAGAGGACAAAATGTGAATTTATGACAATTTTAATAATATAATTTGAGTGTCAATCATGTGCTGGGTGCTGTAAGAGACTGCTATTTCAACAAGATCCATCCCCTGAAAATTTGGAATCTAATATTAGAAATGGAGCAACTAGGTCCACGGAGAAAGCAGCTCAGTACAGATGGGTGACAGCATGAATGTTAGGATTATCAAACGATTTTAAGGTCATTTTGATCATATTCTGAGACTTTAAAAATTGACTACTCATTTTATTTGATGTCTGTGCTCTCTTTTTCATTCTTATATTCCTTTTCTTCTCTGAATGTGAGTGTGTATGTGTGTGTGTGTGTGTGTGTGTGTGAGAGAGAGAGAGAGAGAGAGAAACAGAGACAGAGACAGAGAGAGAGAGAGAGAGGGAGAGAAAGAGAGAGAGAAAAATTGAGAGTAGAGAGGGAAAGATCAGAACTGAAACTCTACACCTAAATATAGGGGTGGAGGTTGGTCAGGGCAGAAATCTAGGTACCATGTACCCTCTCAGGCTATCCAATTTTAATAGATGGATTGAATTTAGGCAGATTTTTGAGAGTATTGATGATCAAGTTGGAAATGTGGAGGCTACCCTTGAATTAGCTGAGTTTGTTTCTTGATATAAGAATAAGTGTTTCATTTTAAACTTAAAAAGATAGATGGATGGATGAATTCATTAATTAATTCATTTAAGTATTTATTGAGCATCTGCTATATACTAAGTGATATTTTAGGCACTGGAGATAGGAAAGTAAATAAAATAGACAATCTTCCTCTGCTTATGGGTTTTACATTCTTATGAGGATATTCAAGCTACATTACTCATCTAGAAGGAAGGGGTATCACTGAATCGGTGACACTGGAAATTAGAAAAGGGCTAAAATGATGGAGAATCACTTGGGGCAGTTTTTTAATATCCTCAATCCAGCTAGGAAGGAAAATAACCAAGTGCCGAACATGTGTTTTAAGCCAAACCAATGTACATTTTTTTAGGAATAGGAATGGAAAAAGTGTAACTTTATCCTCTTACAGATTTCTCTAATTTCTGTTTTGATTTAGTTTCCCTGTAATTTTCTCATGAAGCTCAACTTAAATTACTGAACTAAGGAGCAGAGTATTTGGAGGCCGCAATCTCAGAACCAAAGAATACCCTCTTATGCCAAGGGTGAGAAAACCACCATCTTAGTTCCCTGGCCCAGCTGCAGAGCGAGGAGATTTGGGACACTTGAGTCCCCTGGTTCTTTGGCCCAGCTGCAGAGGGAGATTTGGGACACTTGAGTCCCCTGGTTCTTTCCAACATTGAATGATCCCTTAAGGTCATTTATAAGATGTGAAACCCTCCTAGGGGAGCACTAGAGGTCAGTGGATGAAAGGACACATAGCATTCCCATTTTTTCTTTATGTGACCTTAATTGGGACATGAGAGACACTGAGGTCAGAAGACCTGGATTAAACTCCTGTATCTTCACTCATCTCTTGTGTGACCCTGGGAGATTACATCACTTACTAGTGTCTCAATTTATCTGTAAAATTGCGTTATTATTATCTCCTTAATTTTCCTCACACGGTTGTTGAGAAACTCAGTGACATAATACATGTGAAAATGATTTCTAAACAGTAAAAGACTATATCAATGCAAATGATAATTACATTCTTATTTTAAATTGTATTACATGAATATAATTATTCATGATATCATGTTTTTATTGGCATATAGTGTAACATAGAGGATAAAAGAGGAGCTCTGGAAATAAATTAGTTACACTTGAACTCTACCAATTCTTAACTGGGTGACTGACTAAGCAACGTAACCTCTCTGTGCCCCAGTTTCTTCATTTATAAAAGGAGGATAGGGCTTCCCTGGTGGTGCAGTGGTTGAGAGTCCACCTCCGATGCAGGGGACACGGGTTCGTGCCCGGGTCTGTGAAGATCCCACATGCCGCGGAGCGGCTGGGCCCGTGAGCCATGGCCACTGAGCCTGTGCGTTCGGAGCCTGTGCTCTGCAACGGGAGAGGCCACAACAGTGAGAGGCCCACATACCGCAAAAAAAAAAAAATAATAAATAAATAAATAAAATAAAATGAGGATAATGACAGACCATACCTCATAGGGTTGCTATAAGGATTCAGTGTGTCAATAATTGCAGTGCAGTTAGAACCCTGCAGGGAGCTTAGCCCTGGCTCACATTATTTATAGCTTATGTTTCTTATTAAAACAGACATTCTCCAAAACATTGATAATTCCTCTACTTGGGCAATAAGGATACTACCCCTAATCTGTGTCATAAAGAAGAATTAAATATACTGTCTTTCTTATTTTGAGAGATGACCAAAACCAGACAAACATATAACATGTAGTAATTCAATTTTGAACTGTTGAATAAAGCACCATAAAGGAATTCACAAATTATTAGAAAGTAGTTGTTTATGTTGCTGTTGTCAACCTATTTTAACTGACAATCTGAAAGAGAAAAGGAAATGGAAGTAAAGCCGTTGTGTGGGATAATATTCATGGAGAAAAGGTCTTCTGCCTGTCAAGCTTGCGGTGTCAGAGGCTGGTGAGCTCATATTCACCAAGGTTTGAGTCAGGAGCCTGATCTCAGAGCAGGATGATATATGAGGAGAGACTGATTGCCCTCCACAGCTGGTTGTTGACTGCCCTTGCCCACAGTCACCCTCTCACTCCACCTCCATCTTCCCCTCTGTGCAGGGTGCTCACCTGGTTCCTCATTTTAAGGATTGAGCCTGTTTTGCACATTTCCTGATAGAAACCAGAGATCTGGGTTCCTCAAATATGGAGACACTTTTTCATTTTGGCTCCTTTGTGTTCCCAACAGACAAGGACATTGACAATATTCTGCTAATGAAAATTTTGTTTTCCATTACAGTGTCAAGGTTAATCATTCATTTCAAGTAGATTTCCTGCCTTTGTTAAATACATTATGTCCAGGAGTGAATGATGGTGTGTATGAATCACAGGCTATGTTTTCCTGTTTTGGGAAGTCTGGATTTTATAGGAGGGACTTGATTTAAATGGATATTTTAATGACAGCATGCTTATTCTAATACTTTACATTATGGTCACATCTTCTTTGAGCCTTGCAGTAGCCCAGTTAGATAGGTACTGCTCGTGTCATTATCATTGATGTATTTTACAGATGTGGTTTGGAGATTGAATAACTTGTTCGGTAGCATACGGTGAGTGGGTGATTAAGACAAGAGCCAAATAAGATCATGATGGGATGAACTATAAGCTTGTTGAGGGCAGGGAGAATGGAGAGGTGTAAAGAGTTCCCCTTGGTAACTGAAACAGGGCCTGGATGCAACCTGCGCCCAATTCAAGGTTTCAAGTGAATGACTGCAGTGGTCCCAATAGTTTGGTTTAGGAGTTGAAAGACTTGGCTTATAAATAAGGGAAAACCTATTCAACATTCTCTATTTTTTCCCTTTAGAACACAGAAATGACTTAAAATACAGAGATGATTAAGACTGTCCATGTTTTATTTGTTTGAAGGGAGGTCAGAAATATAAATATAATTATCGTTTCAATGTGTATCTGGCAACTTTCTTCAAGTAATTCCACTGCTTCCACCTACGCTGTCTTCAGAATTGTAAATGGAAATTCTCAAGTTGTTCAAAAAAAGAGCAAAAAAGTCAAGGTATTGTTATCCCTGAGATATTGCCCTTCAAAATGACCTGATTATTTTAATTAAATAATCAGTAGGTTGATGTAATGTCATTCCTGAACCCCAAATGCAAAGACATTGGAAATGTCCTAGTAACCATGAAGGAAAACTTATGAGAATTAGTGGCCCAGGTAGGAAACTAATGAATTTTTTTTTTCTTTTTTCGATATGGGCCATTTCTTAAAGTCTTTATTGAATTTATTACAATATTGCCTCTGTTTTATGTTTTGGTTTTTTTGGCTGTGAGACATGTGAGATCTTAGCTCCCTGACCAGGGATCAAACCCTCACCCCCTGCATTGGAAGGTGAAGTCTTAACCACTAGACTGCCAGGGAAGTCCCTGAATTTCTGAATATAAAAAAATTAACTAGGGTATTGCTTCTGATCTCAACAGCCATGTAAATAGGACTTAACTTTTCAGATTTCCCTGTATTTACCTCTTCTTCTCACTGGAGAAATGAAGTAAATGATGCTGATGATGAGTTAAAGGGCTCAACAGCTAAAAAGCACCCTGACAATAGCCACAGGAGTGCAAGGGAAGAAGTAAAGTTTTTGTTGTCTAATTGAATCGAAAACACCACATTCGCTTAGTAGCGATCTAAAGACATGGTATGTCACTTTCAGAAAGCTAGCATTTATTGTTTTCATTTTGTTCCTTAAATGCATAACGATACTGTCATGTCAAGACAAAGAAAATTTCAAACAGCAACTGTTATCTGCATTTTCATCTCTTCCTCCATCACCTTCTTCTTTCCTGTGCTGCTGCACTGGTTACCTTCTGCATCAAAACATCTTTCATGTCTCATAAACCTACAGGAAAAAAAAAAATTAACACACTCAAAGATTAGAGAACACACATTCTTTTTCCAGGCCCTTTTTGTTTTGGTGGGGGGCAGGCACAGACTGTAGTTCTAGTAAAGTGTGTTAAATTTTTGAGAGTCTGAGTTTATTTCTCCCTTCTAGGATAATGTGTTATCTAAAATGTATCTATATCTATATATCTCTCAAACTTTGACACCTGAAGAACTTGTCAAAAACTCAAAATTCCTGAGCTCTACTCATAGAGATTTCTGTTACACGTTCTGGGAAACCATCAGGGATCTACATTTAAAAAAAGCATCTCAGAAGAATATCATGCATTTTCTTAAAAAAATAAACACTGTCATCATCTCTTTTACTCATTCGGCATTTTCCACTTTTCAGAATGCTTGCGCATACATATTCAGTTCTGTGAGGTAGATGGGAATGATTATTCCCATCTTGAGGATAAGAAAAAGACTCACAGTTTAGCAGTGATTTTCTCAAGGCCTCAGGATACACCCCTCTCTCGCCCGTTTCTCTGGATTCCTCACCTTAGCTGAACTTTTCCTTTTTGGGTGTTGAACTGCAAGAGGCAAGGAGCCCCCAAAGCCAGCCAGTACTATTTGTACCTGCCTTCCTCAAGAATAAGACAAACCTTGTGGTAGCCAAGGAAGGAAAACACGTAATTTTGTCTGTGAAATGTGAACATTTCCCAGATGTTCCCATAACATTTCCCATATCATTGACAGTGATAACAATTGATTTTCAGTAATGTCCCTTACCACATCCAGATGTGCTTTTGAAAATGTATTTGGCTGGATTCACTTTTGGAGAAGAGGTCTGTGTGTGGTCGCGTGCATGTTTGTGTGTGTGTGTGTGTGTGTGTGTGTGTGTGTGTGTGTATATCTTTTTCCCCTGTTATGTACTGTTAGAATCCCAAGTTCACGGCCCTTATTCAGGCACACTGAACAGCTGCAGGGGATGTGGTGCTCCCCATTGACAGCTGGGATTCCCCCCTCTCAGGGCGCCTGGCCTATTTAATCCTCCCAGCTGTCTGCCTCGTGAACCTGTCTGCCTGTGTTATGTCCAGCTGCAGCATGAAAGGTCCAGGCCCCCAGACATGGTGGGGCTGTTTAACACAGTGCTTGCTCTAAACAGCCTCACAGGCCTCAATTCTTCTCCTTCTACTAGGCCCCCAGGTTTGTGCCCACATCTGGAGAATTCCTGGGCCCTCTCCACAGCCCACATCCATTCTCAGTAGCTGCCAGGGCCTTCACGTTCCTTGCCCACTCTTAGGGTATTTCCAACATACATGTTTCTGCTTGGAAATCATCCATTAACTCTTTTGGCAGTACCCTTGATGCTTAGTGGAATGTCTGTTAAGGGGAGGGACTAGGGATATTTGAAGACTGATTGAAGAGAGATACTAAGTATGACTAATAGCCACTTCCAGGCCTTAGCATGACTAGTCCTTTATGTTTCCAAATTTTTTCATGCTGCATTTTAACTTGGGTGACATTATCTTCTCCGCTGAGTTTTCTGTTGCATCCAGCTGTCATCACAAGCACTCCTGGAGACCCGATTGCCCTCCACAGCTGGTTGTTGACTGCCCTTGCCCACAGTCACCCTCTCACTCCACCTCCATCCTCCCCTCTTTGCAGGGTGCTCACCTGGTTCCTTATTTTAAGGATTGAGCCTGTTTTGCACGTTTCCTGATAGAAACCAGAAATCTGGGTTCCTCAAATATGGAGACACTTTTTCCTGTTCCAAAATGTGCTGAAGGTGGACCCAACAGGCCATTGTTACTTCTCCAGTGTCTGCTGCCTTCCTTTCTAAAAAGGGAATTCTTTGTGCTTCAGCTTATTGGAGAGACGGCAGATTGCTTTGTGGGCGCCTCACCTCTAGCCCCTTTCTGTGTACCCGGGATCCTTTAACGGGCCGGTAGTGTTTTCTCTTGGGGGAGGGATGGGACAGAGCCGACCGGAGCTGCAGTTCCTTCGTTCTGCCTCTGAGAATTTCTCATACAAACCTCAATCACGTAGGATTGCGTAGAGAGGAGAAAAGGGGAAAGACAGAAGGCGGAGAAGGGGGAGAGGGGTGACGGGAGGGAGGGGGAAGAGTCTGGGAACAGAGGGCGCGAGGGAGGGGAGGAAGACGCGAGCTCTCTGCGATTCCTTGCGCTCCGGGAGCCTGGCCCCCAGGCTGGCCCTACCTGGGCGCTCCCAAGCTCTCAGCGAGTGGGCGAGCAGCGCCAAAGGTGCACCGGCGGCCGCCTGCTCTTCGTCCCACCCTCCGTCTCGGTGGCGGTCGTCCCCGCCTGGAGTTTCCTGTGGAGCTAAGCGCTCCAACCCAGCGAGCCGGCTAGGCGGCGGCGGTGGCGTCCAGGAGCCGGTGCGGCTCGGCACGCCTGGAGCCTCAGCCCCCGAATGGGACTCAGCCCTGAGCGCCCCCTCCGGGGCCTGGGGAGGAGGCGGCGGGGGGCACCCCGCTAGCCCGCGGCTCCGAGCTGCCACCCGCGCAGCAAGTTGGCCGAGTTGGCGGCAGCCCGCACCTGCTTCCTGGCCCCGGACCAGAGTCTGCGTCGGGCCCCGAGGGCCCCAGTGGTACACGCAGCCGCCTCCCGCCCCCCAGACCCGGCCGCCTAGGGGGCCCCTCTTGCGCCCCGGGCGCCAGACCATGGTGGGTAGCTCCGAAGCGGAGCCGCAGCCGCCTGGAGCCGACGTCGCCCGCAGCCAGCCCCCGCCCCACCCGAGCCGCCGCGCGGGTGTTCGCAGCGCGCGGGTCCCTTCCTTCTTCGGCCGGGATGGGCCGCGCGGGACTGAGTGATCGGCCTAGCGTCCGGCGGGTAATCCCCATCTGATCTGATGCCTGTGAGCCGCCGACTGCCGGGCCGCGCGAGCCTGGGGGCCGCGGGCAGCGCGGCGATGACCTGATCCCGAGCTCGCTAGGGCGCCCCCTCCTTCCCTCGCTCCCTCTGAGCTTGTGCGGAGAGCTGCTTGGTGCGGCGGCCCCGGGCGGACCATGGCGGGGAGCTCCAGTTAAAGGCGTGTGGGCGCCGAGCTGGAGAGGAGACCTTCGGCATCGCTGCCTTTTGAGGGGGCTTATTTAAACTACTGAGTCATTCCAGATTTAGGATTCCCTAAATAATCACCAACTGTGCCCGTCTTGTGCCAGAAAGAAAGAGGAAAGAGAAAGAGCACCTGCTCTCGGGACCCCGCGTACCCGCGGCGCTCGCCTCTCGCGGGTTTCTCCCGGAGGGGTGCCTGGCCCTCGAGGATCTCCCTCCCTCCCTTCCTTCCTCTTTCCCCGTCCCTCCTTCCCTCCCCCCTCCCTCGCCTCCCGCGCCTCCCGCTCTCCTTGCAGCGCTGCTGGCGGGGAGTCGCGCTCGCCGCAGCTGGAAACAGCTGCCCCCGCCTGGCGCCCCTACCCCGACTCCAGCTAACCGCTCCCACTTCGCGCCTCTCGGAATTCCAGAACTCGGGCGGCGGGCCCCTGGAGAACCGCAGCCGGTGCGATGCATTCCGTAGACCTCACCCAGCCGGGACGGACCTCCTAATCTCCAGAACTGCGGGCCGCAGGGAGTTAAATTGCTGCCTTCCTCTCCTCTCTTGCGGTTGGTGGCTTGTTTTCTAAAGGAACGTTTTATTCACTTTTTAGTATTTTCTACCGGGGGCACGCTACCCGCCTCGGTCCAGACTGCTTTGTAAACGGGTTTTATATGTATATATGTGTAGATATACTTTGGACACCTTACAACGCTTGCGCCTCTCCAACAGGGGCACGGCTTGTTGTTTTGGACATCCTTCTTCCCTTTCCACTTGGTACTCCGAACGCAGTGTGACCAAACTCCCCACTGCCCCTTGGACGCGGATCGCCTTGGGGTGCAAGTTTGGGGTGCAAGAGTCTAGTTAACAGGAAGGCCTGGGACCGCCCCGCCCCCACCGCCAGCGGTTGGGGAAGTTTACATCTGGATTTTCACACATTTTGTCGCCACTGCCCAGACTCTGACTAACGTTGTGGGCGCCGGGTTTTCGGTACTGCGGCCTTCTCAAATATTAGCACTGCCTCCACGCGCCTGCCCTGTCCCTCCAGGCCGCCGAGGTCCTGCCCTCGCCCCGGCTGAGCGTGATCCCGAGGGCGCAGTGGAACCCGGGGCCTGGGGCCCGCGCTGAGGAGCTATGGCTGCAGCGATAGCCAGCTCCTTGATCCGGCAGAAGCGACAGGCGAGGGAGTCCAACAGCGACCGGGTGTCGGCCTCCAAGCGCCGTTCCAGCCCCAGCAAAGACGGGCGCTCCCTGTGCGAGAGGCACGTCCTCGGGGTATTCAGCAAAGTGCGCTTCTGCAGCGGCCGCAAGAGGCCAGTGAGGCGGAGACCAGGTCAGTAGAGGTACAGACGGTGGGCTCTCTAGAGGCTGACACCCCCCTCCCCTTCTGAAAAGCACAGGGGGCATCCACGATAGAGAACCAGGATCCCCCTCTTCCATTCTGGCCTCCGTTCTCCAAAAATGTTCAGACATCTTTCAGTCGCTCTCTGTTAGTTAATAGCGTCTTGTCCCATATTCAGGAAAACACTTTATACCTTAATGAAACCACGGTTTGACTAGGATGAGAGTTACATATATCGATGCTCCTGGTCCCATAGAGCTTGTAGAGTCCTTGAGGGCAGTGACCACCTCATTCTCCCTCACTCTCTCTTTCTCATCCATCCTTTTATCCGTCCATCCATCCATCCAGCTAGCCAGTGTTTAATCTGCCTACTGAGGACCTAAATATAAATAAACCTTCCTCCCTATATCTCTCATAACACTTGGCACAATTCTTAACACATAATAGACACTTAGTAGACACCAGATCAACTTAAACTTACTCTTTTTCTAAATCTTTCTCTAGCAACACATCAAGTCCAGTCTCTCTCACATTCTGATCAATTTCTCACCTCCCCATTTTTACCCATGCCCTTTCACTTCCTTTTCCACAGACCTCCTTTTCGTATTCTCTTCCTCCCATTGCTCTCATTGTTTCCAATGGCTCTGCTCATTAACTTTTCTGTCCTATTCCTTCCATCCTTTGCACACTTACACTTACTCTTGGGACATTACGGGAACAACGTAGTATCTGCAATTTGGTCTCAGGGAGTGCAAAGAAAACTTTAGACTTATCAGAGATCTTCTAGGCCTGGCCTTTCTGAAGCTGATTCTCTTCTTTGGCCCTAAATTCAAATGGTTGGTCTTTGATGTGTCTCTGTTTACACAGGGACATTGGATACCTCAAAATTTCAGAGTGATTATTCCCATTTTAAGCCAGGCTACCTGGAGAGAATGAAAGCAGAATTTCCAAGGTCTGTGCTTCCATCAGACTTTATTGATCCTCTGGGTGTGGCCCACAGGGTCATTTGCAATCTGCAGATGATCTACCCTGACTGTGGACAACTGAAAGGAAATACTGTCTCGAGAGAAAGCTTGCTCCGTGATCAGTTGACTAGTTTAGGTTAGCATCTTTGCAGCTCTGACTGTGATGTTCTCCTGGGTTCCAGGAATGAAGCATATGGGTTAGGGTCATTGGGTGAAGAAAACACTTGGAAAGTCTGGACAAGTGGGGCTCAGAATTAGTTTAGAAATTTGGGATTAAGCCTTAATGAAAAAACCATCTCATCTCATTTTTCCATTGAGTTTTCATGACGTTATTCACTCCCTAGTGGGCTCATTTTCTTATTCCGTGATGTTGATGAAATAGTAAATTTCAGGAGTAAACAAAAATAATTATGATCTGAAGGCAGGAGCTAGTAAAGCCGATTATTTTATATTCAATTAATATGGCCTGTTCATTTTAAAGGGAAGATGCATGCAAAATACTAGAGTTATCTCTGCACAGTAAATAATTCATATTAGGGGGAAGTCAAATCTCTTGTATTGTTGTGCAAGGATCATTTGGGGGCCATTTTCTCTCAGGGCTTATGTGGTCTGCAAGGGACTTCAAGGCTCTGAATTCCATGTGACTTATATCTCAGTCTCTGAAGTATGTTCTTGCACTCTAGTTGGGATAATAACGTTTGTGAATAGATTCTACTCAGCCTCCTCAGTTACAAACAAGGTCATCAAGATGATAGGTAGATTGTTTTTGTGAATGGATAAGATAAACTTGACTGATCTTTGTTGAAGTTGATTTGGAGATGAGTGATTTGCATGGCTTACTTTTGCATAAGGAAATTGCTTCCTGTGACCTTTTTCTTAGCATCTCATTAGAAAATAGAGAATTTGAGGGAATTGCTGAGTTTATTGTTCTTTTCAAAGTTCATTTAATCTTTCCCTCTTTTTCATCTACTTAGTGTACATTTCGGCAAAGAGATCATGACTGGTGAATTCCTTTAGCTTAAGTGTCACAGTAATAATCTGGCAGAGAGGTGACAGGACCTGTTAAGACATACCCAGTGCAAAGGCACCACACATGTTTCTGTCCACCGTAGACTTCAGTTTGTTATGAAGCTAAGCTGAGAAGAATGGGAGCATAGGGTGCAGCAAAGCTTTTGGGGAAGATGATAGTGTCCTGTTATTGTTACTAACAAAGCCAAACAATTAACCTGTTGACTTGCTGTCAGTGACTATGATTCATGTAGTATGGGATGAGTCTATATAGAAAGATATAGCACCTTCCACATCTCAATTCCAGAGAGGATTCTTTAGCTGGATTGGGAGAAAGTTGCTAAACACCAAA
Organism: Aethalodelphis obliquidens; assembly: GCF_003676395.1. Classification (NCBI taxonomy): domain Eukaryota; kingdom Metazoa; phylum Chordata; class Mammalia; order Artiodactyla; family Delphinidae; genus Aethalodelphis; species Aethalodelphis obliquidens. The sequence goes on from NW_020837945.1 coordinate 75,699,575, forward strand.
AGGAAAAAAACTATCTGAGCAAATCTGTTTTACAAGCACTTTGATGTTATGTTCACTTAATATTTGAGTTATCCTTGAACTCACTAGCCCTTCTAAGCTATATTCTGTGAACTACAAACTGAGTCACAAATGGTAAAGTGGAATAACTTGTCCTGATAAAGAATTTCCACTCTGAATTTCTGTCGAGACACAAGTTCCATGGACCAGACTTGCCAGGGGAGAGAGCCTGAAACAGTGAAGCTAAGTCAGGTATTGGATGGGAAAGGCCACGGTTGTATTTCTGATTTCAGGGCTGACACATTGTCTCTTAATCCTTGTCTTAACTCACCAAGTTCTGAAACATATCATGTTGAAACCTCATAAACACAGAGGGAATACTGAAATTACACAGTAAAGGTCTCAGATTTCAAAATCATGATATTGCATTATGAAAATGTGAGAATTGGCAGGGCAAGACCTCCCGTTGTGCAGTTCCAGGACCACAGGGCACCTCAGATGCTTTGCGAATGCCCTCTCTGGAGCACAGTGATGGCTTACACTGGGATTGTGTAGCAGAATCCTTCCTAAGATAAGAAATCCTTGAGCCATAGCAAGTTGGTGGTTTATACAAGATTGCACAGCTAGATTGTGGAAAGATTGGGGCTAGAACTTGATCCAGTTGATTCTTCTTGCCTGTGCACTTCACAACACAACACAGAAAAAAGTGGTATGATGAACTGGGTGTCCTCTGTCAAAGAATGGAAATAATTTTGTGCATTATTTATTTTTACCATTAAGGTTTGTTATCATTATTATTTTGTAATTAGAACAGGAATACGGTCTCATAGAGGAGGTAACGGGTAGAAGGAGACATAGGCAATTGGGATTCTAAAATGACCATCCTATGCAAACTATTATACATAGGATGGATAAACAACAAGGTCCTACTGTATAGCACAGGGAATGATTTTCAATATCCTGTGATACTGAATAATGGAAAAGAATATGAAAAAAATGTATAATATGTGTATAACAATCACCTTGCTGTACAGCAGAAATTAACACAACATTGTAAATCAACTCTACTTGAATAAAATAAATTAAAAAAAAATAAAGTGACCATCCTATAGCAGCCTGCATTATAAAAGTAAATCCAACAGTGAAGACGTACAGACAGTGCAGGAATAGTTAGCCCCTTAGGCACTATGCGGGCTGTAGCTCTTTGGAAATGAAATGTTGGAGACCTTGAACTGGCACGTTGGCCGAGGGCACTGAACCATAAAAAAGCCTTTAGAACAGTTCTGTTTGTGGACTTTCTAATAAAGAAAGGAGCATTCCTATGGTCATTATTTCTTGAGTAATTATTTATATGTGAAATACCTGTATGAGCCAGACCTGCTGGAATACTTGCTTAAATGTTGATACCACTTAATTTGCCATATCTAAGCTATTAGCACATCCACGTGAATTACATGGCTTATTTATTTCCAATATTTGATTTACTTTTGAATAGAAACATCTGTACAAATGACTGACTCCAGAATTATTTATGTTTTGACTCAGGAGTTGCTGCAGGAAATGGATAGCATTCACCATCAGGAAGGGAAAGGTGTTTATAGAATCTTTGAATGTTGGAGCAGCCAGGAACCTTGGAGGTCATTCATATCACTCTTTGAGTTTTCAAATGAGAGCCTCTCTGGAAAGTACAGAGTAGTTAGATAAGCCTAAATCTGTGTATTTTAAGTGATTTTGTGATTTTATTATTTTTCTATATAATTTAATTCCTTCCCTCAAACCAGAGCATTAAAAAATCAGAAGTAATCAGGAAAATTCCTCACCTAAAAAACATTAGATGTTTTTCATAACTTAAGTTTTTGGTTTTATATTACCTCCCTCTTAAAGAATGATGTGGTATATTTATAGCGACTGGATAAAATAAATCAAAGAAGTGATTATAATTTTACTAAATTTTGTTGATTTTCATTTGTCGTTTTTCTGAGTCCCTGTTTCTGCTTGTTTCTGAGTCCTTGTTTCTGTTATAAAAATTGAGGTTACTCAAAATATTTTAGTATTTTTCTGACTTGTTTTGGTAGATGTATAGTATCTAATAGCATACTCATTTCAAATTTTACTATCAAATATATCCTTTGATGTTGATGAAGGAAGCATCACAGAAAATAGAAACTTCAAGAAGAAAACTGACAAAAAAAGGAGAAATGCTTGACCATGTAATTTATGGAATATAAATTAGATTTTTATAAATTGAAATAATTCTGGTCAATATATAGATCAAGAATACATTCACATGACAGGTGATACTTTACATTTATAGCAAGTAGTCTTATTGTATTTTCTCCTTTAAAAGTATGACTCATATCTGAACTACAAAATCAGCCTCATTAAATGATATTTGGCTTAATGTCTTGTTAAAAAAAACCAGGCTTTTCTCTTTAGAAACCCACCCTAGGGTTTAAACTGATATTTTGTATGTGTTTTTTTAATCCTGTTTTCTCTACAGCAGTGCATTCTCATCCACAAATGATGTTTCCGTTGTAAGATCGTTTTAAAATAGCAGGTACTGTGATCTCTTGATTTCTTTCATCCCACAGAGATCTCATCAAGCCGTAACTCAGGATTAAGTCTTTAAAGTTTTAATGAAGTTGATATTCTTGAACAGACTTAGAAAAACAATTTGCAGAAAATGAGACAGTCGGTATTTGAGGAAGCAATAGGAATATTTTAGAAGATCTTTAGAAACTAAAGCTTTGTCTCATATAATTCTATTTTAAAGAAAGTACTGGGCTTACTAGTCAAAAACTATTGCTTTTAGTCTTGTTGAGAGCATAGTTTTACATAGATATTACAGTGTTGATTTGGTTTGAAAAGTTTGTTAATAGTAATTAGTCTTTTCTTGTCTCTTTCTTGAGTACTTTGTCATAATGTATATTCGCTATGACTTCTTTCTAGAATTATTATAGATTTTATGAGAACTCTCATAAACAGTGTCATTATACATAGGAGACCAAGTTAATATACTACATTTTGGATTCTATCTGATGGCCTACCCATCAAGCTACAGAGCTTTACTTGTTGTCCAAAGAGAAATGCAGCACATCTAAAGGGCTCTGACAGACATAGAGACACAGACCTAGAGAATGACGTATGGATACCGGGGCAGGGTGGTGGTGTGGTGAATTGGGAGATTGGGATTGACATGTATACACTAATATATATAAAATAGATAACTAATGAGAACCTACTGTAAAACACAGAGAACTCTACTCAGTACTCTGTGGTGGCCTAAATGGGAAGGAAATCCAAAAAAGAGGGGATATATTAATATGAATACATACAGCTGATTCACTTTGCTGTACAGCAGAAACGAACACAACATTGTACAGCAACTATACTCCAATAAAAATTAATTAAAAAGATAAAAAGTTAGAAAAAAATAAAGGGCTCTGGTTCTGAGGCCACTTTCTAAGCATCTGTGAGAGGGAGGGGCCTTAGATGCAAAATGTCTCTAAATTAATCATATATGATAATAACTTTTAACGATAACTGCCTTGACTGTATAACTTCAGGATTTACGGAGTTTCTTCACAACTTCTGCCCCTTTTATTCTTTATAGCGATCCACTGACATAGTTAGCCCCATCTTTGAAATAAGAGAACTAAGCTTCAAAGTAGCAGACAGACTTGTTCAGGTTTATGGAGTCAGGAAGTGGCTAAACTGTTTCAGAAACCCCAGCCCGCACCCTGCGGATCATCTTTCTTTATCTCCCACCACCTCGAGCTAAGGAGGCTGAATCTGAAGAACTCAATGTGATTTGAAGCTGGGACACTTCAGTTGGGGGGAATCCGATGAAGGGTTCAAGGAAATGTGGTGGGTCATGTTACTTTGCTCTGGGTATGAGCTGGAGCCCCCAGGGAGGATCTCTAGTGAGGAGGAGTGAAGTGGGAAGGCTGCTGGAGGTCTGCAGGCCGGTGCTGCAGAAGCAGTCCTGTGGCTGTGTCGTCACGTGCTGTTCCCAGGCTCCTGGCTGGGATGTCCCTCTCTGCATGCGGGAGCCTCGGAGATGTCAGGAGTGCCACCTGGGACACCTAAGGACCCACTGGGAGACTGCGGTCCAGAGGGGAAGACTTTCTTGACTATAAACATAAACAACTGCTTCAGATGTTTTCAAAAGTAAAGAGGTTAATAACAAGGTCAGGAGAGCCCTGTAGGATTTAGCCTTTACAAAAAAAATTTTTTTTTTAATTTAAAAATTTTTTTACAGTTACTGTTCAAGCGACTGTGTAGCAGAGTGATTAAGTTCATGGACGTTGGTGTGGGATCTGAATCCAAATTCTGGAGATATTATTTGTGAGAACATTAGGCAAGTTTCTTAATACTTTGAGCCTCAGTTTGCTGATCTGTAAAATGAAAATACTATCTCTAGCATTTGTTCAGGAAACATCTCTCTGAGGAAGAATCATGTAGGCTGAGTTCTGAAGGGTGAGGCAGGCAGAAAAGGATAGAAGGATGTTCAAGGCAGAGGAGAATAGCTTGCATGAGACTGAGGTGAGAGGGAGTTCGGTGCTTTTGAGGAAGTTGAAGTGTAACTGGAGTGACAGGAGCAAGGGGTCCAGGTGACGTTGGAAAGCTTGGCAGGGCTGAGGTGTGCAGGGCCTTGGAGACCCTCAGAGAGATTGCATATTTTAATCTAGGGTCCAAAGAGGGTCAGAAGTAGGTGGTGATATAATGTGACTTGCATATTTAAATGCACACTCTGGCTTTGGAGAGGAGAGTGGATTGTAGGGGAGCCAGAGTGGAAGCTAAGGAATCATAAGGAGGCCAGGGCAGCAGTCTGGGCCAGCAGTTCTCAAAGTGTGGTACGCAGGCCCTGGAAGCTCCTTGGAGACCTTTCAGTGGGTCCACAAGATTAAAACTATTTTCATAATGATATTTCCTAATAATACTAATTATTCATCTTTTTTCACTCGTTCTGTCACAAGTGTCCAATGGAATTTTCCAGAGACTAGAGGATATATCCACAATCATCTGAAAAGGCTATTAAAATTTTCCTCCCTTTTAAACCATGTATCCGTGTAAGGCCAGGTTATCTTTAGACACTAAAGCCACAACATCTCACAGGAGATTAAATGCAGAGGCAGATTTGAGAACCCAGCTGATTTGTATTAAGGCAGACATTAAAGACATTGGAAAACACATAAACTATTTGTTCACTCATTTTGTTTGTTTTGGAAAATATAGTTAGGTTTCATTAAACCACCTATTTATATTAACATTTGATGGGCTTATCGTTATTTTTAATAAATATTTGAAAAAATGTGTTGTAATTTCTAAACATGGTAAATATTGAAAGATATAGGCCACATAAACAAAAGATCTTTGGGGTATTCAGTCATTTTTAGGACTGTAAAAGTGTCCTGAGAGCCAAAAGTTTGAGAACCACTAGTCTAGGTACAGGTGATGTTAACACAAAACATTATGGCAGTGGTCATGGGTGTGAAAAGAGTAGGTGGAGGTAGAATGACCTGAGCCTGATAATAGGCAGGTATGGGTCAAGAGAGCATAAGGTGCCTGGATGAATCCTGCCTAAACAATTCAATAGTGAGTGGTGCCTTTGCTGAGATGGAGAACAACTAGGGGAGAAGCAGGTTTGGTGTGTGTCAGATAATACTTATCATTCCCAAACTACAAAACACTGCAGAATGCTAAGGTGAAAAATTGGGTAATGGTATTATTTATTGGTATTATAATATAAATTTATTTATATAAATTTATATAAATATATTTATTTATATAAATTTATTTATAATATAAATAATAATGGTATTATTATTTATTGGTTAATAGTTTTACAATATGATGAAGATCCTAAATACCCCTCTGTAAGGCTATCTGCCTTACTGTGAACTCTATAGGGAACTTCTCCTCCATTGATTTATGGCTACTACCTTGCAAGGGTAATCCAAGAAGCAAATGTATTTTCGGCAGAGAAAAATATTGAGGAAAGTAGAAAACCTTAATAGTTTTTCTAGTCCTTTAAAATTGAAACAAAATATTTCATGTCTAACAAAATTCTAAAGGTACTTGACCTAGTTTAGTTGTGAGTATATTCTGAATATGGCTTTTATATGCGTGGCACCTAGGTGGATTTCATACATGAGTTTGGGCCAAGTTCAGTGGTTTTTGCATAATTAAGTGCCTTTGACAAGGCAAACTTTGTAATGTCCTCCTTATTTGTCCACCTGTTGTTAGTCATTTGATTAGTTTGTGGTACTTATACACCCCCAGACTCCCTGCTTCTAATCATACTTCTGTTAATGCCTCTTCACTGGAATTTAAGTGTGTACAGCCTTTTCTTATTGACTTTTCAGAGGTCATTAGAGAAACCCTAAGGTCTAAGACCAGACCTAGTTTCCTAGAAAAGAATGACATGGGACAAATAAATCAGTAGTCAAATCACGAAACGTTAGAGCTTAGATATATTATACAGGCCAGTGGTTCTCAGCCTAGCTGAAAATGAAATCACCTGGGAGCTTTTATAATGTGCCAATGCCACACAACCAGAAAATCTGATTTCTTGTATCTATTCCGGGGCCCAGACATCAGTTATCGGTTTTGCTTGTTTGTTTGTTTTGAACCTCCAAGGAGATTCTGATATGCAGCCAAGGTTGAGAACAACCAACCTGTTCAAGTCCCATCACTTCATACCTTGTGACCTTGAAACAAAGAATAATTATTTTATTCGTTAATGCCTTTAGAATACATTTATGAGGCCTAGAAACTGTCCACACTAATTTTAATTATAACGATGGTCGCTTCCTTTTGCTTATTGTTGAGTCTTTCCAGTGTTTAATGGTGTCCAAAACCTGAGCCACATTATATGGTATGTTTATGTGCCTCATCTTCCTGACCAGCATGTGAGCTCCTAAGGATGGGACCGTGACATGTTCATTGCTAGATTCTCAGCACTAGCATCTTGCCTGTGTCACTGCAGTTCTTTGATCACTGTTAAATAAAGGAGTAAATGACACACCGACTCCTTGAAACTTACCCTTACAGCAAGCCTCAAAGGAAAAGGGATTCTGGAGTTAGTATCTCCAGTTCTCACATAAGGATGCTGAGGTATAGCAAGCCTGGGGCTTCTCAAGTTCACGAGACTAGTGAGAAGTAAATTCTGGGTTTGAATTCAAGTTTGTTTTTCCTAGTTGACTTTTCTTTTCACTCTGCCGGCACTGGAAATGGGCCTCAGTGTCTTTCTTTGCAAAACAGTGGTACTATATTAAAGGATATCTAAGAGCCTTTTTAGCTTGAAAAGTCATTAAATAGCTCCCCTCGTCCCAGGAGGAACACTCATGACCATGACCCGTGACATGAAATACTCATCTGCTCCCTGTTTCCTACTTACACAGGAAATATTAAAATTCTTTTCCTAGTGTGCTGTTTAGAACATTCCTAACTACATCCCATGGTTTAATTACCTGAAATGTGCTATGAAACATCTCTTTGCCTAAAATATCAGTCTTTATTCCTTTTGACTCCAATTTAGGCCTTAAAAGTTAGGAGTTAAATCCAGTGTACTGCAGCATTTTAGACATTTTTTAAACCTAAGGTAAAAAGGGGGATTAAAGCGAAGTGTGAATGAGATTCAGGAGAGAAAGTCTGTAAGCTTGTATAAATTATTATAAAAAGAAAAAATAAAAATTTCCAGAAGATGTAGTTTTTTATTGTTACTGGTGACTTTAATGTTTTAATTTTGGGAATTCAAAAGATGACCCAGGTCACCTTCACAGTGCCCTAGAATCAGATAATACTCCTCAAATAATTAAAAATGGGGGCAAAATTTAAATAAGTACCAAAAGTAGGAATCTGTAGTCAAATTGCCTGAGTAGAATAAGTGTCAGATTCTGTTTTTAGATAAATAGCTCTAGCTGAGCTGTCCACATATTATTATATTATCCATACCAAATGTAATATTATGCTGGGGAGAAGACTTTAAGACAGGATAGCCACCTAAATTCACCTAAAGAAGCTAGAAAAGAAAAGTTTGGTCAGTGTCTGTAATTAATAAAAAAAATGATGAAAAAAAAGCAGGATCTCAAATTCCAAGGAAGCCCAAGTTTCTCATGATAGAGTTAAAGCAGTGTTATTGTCATGCTTTATTGCTTCAGGGAGTACTGCAGAGGATTTTTGTAACCAGCGTGTAGCCATGAAGTTAAACATAAGTGGCAAATGAGGTGATGATTCTGAAGATCAGAATTCTAGAAAGGAAGTCATGTTGATAGAAACCCAGGTTTCCTCTGCAGTCTTCTTCTTGTGGGATAGCGCTCTGAGAAACTGGAAATTTACTTTCCCTTCAGAGTGGTGGAGAGGGTTCCTGTTTGCCTCCTTGCTGAACCTGTCTTCTGATAGGCCCCAGGGCCCTTCTCCTCTGTAGCTTTTGCTCGGGAAAGTATCAATAGTTGGTAGCATCTTGAAGTTCTGGTATCCTGAGAGGTCTGCCTCTCCTCCCTCTCCACCTACAGGTCATGAGAAAAGCAGCACGAGGAAGGAAATGCACTTTGAAATCATGCTTTTCCTAGTGTTTCCACATAATTCCCTTCTTTGAGGTTTTGCTGGGCTGCATTTCTGGGTTACTATATAGCTTCTTGAGTTCGAATTCCACTCATGATTCTGCTAATGGGATCACCATTTTGGTTGGAAACCTAAAGGTGGAGGATCCTTGACGCCCGTCACTTTCACCTAAAGCACAGTCCTGCCTGTTCTCTTTATCATGTTATGCAACCACATTCAGTCTGAAGCTTTTGTCTCATGCTATTACACGTCTGCACTTGAGAATGAGTAACTGTGACATCAGCCTTGGGAGATCCACCTAGTGGGGTATGTGATTTAAAGTGTTACTGGGTTTGCATTAGAAAACATCAGCGCTCATTACAATCACCCACCTTATGGGGGAGGGAAGTGAGCCTCTGAAAGGGTAAATTAGGTCATATAACTATGAAAGGCAGAGCAAACACAGAGGCTAAACCTATAAACATAAGCCTGTGCCTTACTGCTACACCATAGCTGTCTCCTGTGGGACATTGCCCACTGATGGTAGCAAGATTATCCGTCTGCTTCTTTGTTTTGAGCAATTTAAATGTGGGTAGTTGCTTTTAAATATCTATAGTCAAGTTATATTGTCAGACACCTATTGAATAGCTGTTTTGTCACGTGCTTGGGAATGGGTTATGGCAATAATGAAGAAGTACCTGTTCTTTTCCTGTAGGGCAATCTATAATTTTGTTAACTCTGGCCAGATTTGTATTACTGCGTTCCAAGTTGTAGTTTTGCTGTGTTCTTCTGACAGTTTCTCCTGTAATGTCTAAATTTCAAGAAAAATAATAATTTCTTAATTTTAAAAAATTCACTACAATTTGTCTTTCAAAAATACACGTGGGCTCAAGACCTGGCTGAGAGCATGCTGTTTGATTATATATATTATCAACATGAATATGCTGCATAATCAAGGTTCTTTCTCTACCTCTCCTCCTCCTCCTCCTCTCCTCTAGCCAACCCCAGCCTTGTTGCATACATAGAACATTTACAGCATCTGACCATTTCAGTTCCATAATTTATAGTTGGTTTCCCCACAAGGCATGCTGATAATTTCCATACCTGTCTTTCCCTTACTCAGACATAGCCTCACATTTTCCCACCCTGCGGCAGTCCAGCCCAACTCCCATCTCTTCTGCCAGACCTCAGATCCTTCCAGGTTGAATGAATCACTGCCTGCCCCTTCACTTGGCTTTATACCTGTATTGTCGTCTGCAGTTCAGTCTGTCTTGTCTTACAGTTACTGCGTAATTATAATTACTGCGTAAGTACCTGTCTCTGCCTTTGGAGTATGTAGGAAAAGGACACTATCATTTCAATGCTATCTCCATAGTAGGTGGTCAGAAATAACTCATCCAAATGAAATGAATTCTATTGGTGACCAGTGTGCTCATGGCATCAGTACTAGTCAGGTTTCAAGGGAATTTCTGCACAAATGTGAAAATGCTGAGCAAGAAAAGGAATTAGTATCTTAAGCTAATATTAATTTCCTTTTGTTCAATATTAAAATACAAAAATATCATTAATCCATTTTCATTTGGTGTATAGCTATTAGATAAATACTTAGCACTTACGTCTTCCCTTCCTCCCAACCCACCTCTCAGTTGCCACCCTTGTTTCACTCAGTATATACTTTCTTCTTTCTCAGCAGCGTAACTACTTATAAAGGGGGAGTTTCTATGGAAATGCTACAAAAGAGAGCATCTTTATATTAATTTATCTCTTTGCTCCAGAAATGGAGGGGAAGTGGGTGGCATAGCCAGTTTGGAAAAGGGCCCGTTTCTATTTTGACTGGCTTTGGTTTCTTAACATTGGGTTAATGAGAAATAACCTTTGCCATTGATTTCAAATTCATGCATGCCTGGTCCTTACATTTACAGTTGAGACCAACAAGCCATTTTACTGTTAAATAATCTTGAGGGAACATATTCACTCTGGTTTCACTTTCCTTGGTGAAGCTCTAAGTGATGGGGGGAATACAGTATTGATTGGGTCTAATGAAAAAGCTTCTTTCTGTCAACTCTTTCTTACCTCATTGGCTTTTCTTTCCTCTTCTTTTACTCTTAAAGCTATTGATAGCACATTAAGTAAGTCTTCTGTGTATGCTGCAGTCCTCTGTATTTATTCTTTTGCTGGGTTTGAAACCCAGCCTTTTTCTTAAGAAGATATGAATAAAAGAGGCCTTTGATTCAGTCTCAGGTAACAGTATCATAAAAATAGCATTGGACTTTTTGACCTTGGGGAAGCTTTTTTTTCTTCTCTTCAGCTTAGCTTCCTCATTTTCAGAATAAAGGGGTTGTATCAGGTGGTTTCTGAGATCCCTTTCAGCTTTATCATTCTCGATGTGTATTTTTGGTGTTAATTCTTACAGGGAGTAGGTTGTTGGATTCCAAGATATCTGTATGTCAGATGTAAGAAAATAGCTTAATGATATGTTGGACATGAAATTCCAGGAGACTTGACATGTATATTAAGGGAATAGCAAAAAATTAATACCTATATTTTTGTTTAATTGCTCTCCTCCATATTCTTTATTTGTACTTAGATCCACTCATTTAATTGAACACAAATTGACTGTATTTCTAAATTTTCTTTGTATTATTTTAGTTTTTGCATTTCACTGCGCATTCAAGATAGATTATTACATGGATTTGGACTTCAGCACTGAAGGGATTTAATAAGATGGTGGAACTAGATTTTGTTCTAATGTAGATGACATTTATTTATTTACTAGTGCAGCCTCAAAGAGAAGGTAAAAATAAAAAATGGACAGCAAAAGGGACTATGTGATACTGAGTGCAAGTTGAAGACTGATTTCTGAAGAAGCTAATGTAAAACATCATATTCCATGACAGTTTTAAATTAAGCAGTGGAAATGTGCCATTGGAATAGGAATGATAGTAGAGAGAAAAGTCATGCCTTAATTGTCAAGTGTTTAGATTTCTCAGACTTTAAGACATCCCTTTTTGATATATTTCTACTAAGACTTCATCAATTAAGGGAGAAACCAACATTTACTGAATATCAGACTTGACATACTCTTAGCAATCATCACATTTATATTATGGAGAGTTGGTGAAATTTAATTGTGCTCATTAGTGGTAAAAATATAAGATTTAGAAAAGAAGGGTGTAATTAAAATATTGCCTAAACTGAGATTTTTGCATTTCTGTGATTTTCATTTATGTATGTCACCCATCTCATCTGTTCTCATAGGTATTATTGGTATTTGACTTCTTTCTTCTTTAGTTTTTCCCAATTCTTTATCTATGCAGTATGGTGACAATATACATAGGGGAAATTCAGTTTTATCTTTTGAACCATTGGTCATGTTATTTTATGAAAAATAAGTTTGGCCTTTTCCTTGAATTTGAAGTCTAATACAAGGTCACATTTAGGATTTATAGCACCTGAAATTGCTTGACATATAGTAGGTGTGTTGATAAACCTGATGACCTGCCTCTGGATAAGCTCCTATCTATCAGTATCGTTGTAGAGGGTATCGCTTGGAATCAACATTAGAATCCAGGTTTGGTCTGATAAACCCAGAGTAAAATACCCTCAGTCTAGATTAGAATTTCTGTGAGGGCTTTAGGAGGTCATTTTATCCCTCGGCACAGTAATATTTGGTTAACTGTTCTTGCAGCTGCTGTTTATAATGTGCTTTGAGAAAAGAACTTTATAATTTCACAGTAGGGATTTTATTATTTTTTTGTGTTAACCAAACTCTTAGGATTTTCAAAAGTGGTTTTTGCCTGCATTCTAAATTAAGTCTCCAGTTGGTCTAGACCTCATCTGAATTGATTCAGGCACTTTCATGGGTAGTTCTCCCAGCATGTAAGCTATATGCTCAAAGGCCTTATTGTGTCTAATTTTAAGAGTTCTGAGCATATCTTGTTCACAATTTCAATGTTACAGTCTGTGCACCAATGTAATGAAGAGATGCACATTTTATGAGTCCCAAGACAGTGGCTCTTTTGGGTCTCCTTGTGCTCATGCAAGCCCCATTCATCGTTCAGACCTATTTCCCAGGTAAAATTCTCCATCTTCTCCTTTATGCACCCATTTCCTCTGTAGATACACTAGTCATAATACTCATAAGACTTTCTTCAAATTGTTTTTATAGTTTTTGTTCTTCTGCTAGACTTTGAACCTGTTGACAGAGAGTCCATGAGACCAGCGTTATCTTGGTGAATATTAGTGTTTGCTGAACGATGTCCTTAATAGAGGTGTTCCTGATTTTTTTTTGTTGTTGTTGTTAGTTTGTTTTTTCTCCTTGGGTGAAGTCACCTTTATTGACTTCACCTGTCTCCTGTATATTTCTGACTCAGGTTGACATCTGAGTTCCTCATCCAGATTTCCAGTAACATGCTGTTTACTTCCATGTGGTTCCACTGCTAACTCAAATACAACCTTCTTCATCTTGAATTTAATTATTATCATCCCCCAGATCTCAGTCTGCTTTGTATCTTGAGTTTCCCATCTCAGTGAATGACATTCTTTATGATAGGTAGTATGCACTTAGCAAATATTGGCAGTTTCCTGACGCCAACCTTCTTGTCTGCCAAGTTGGGAACCCCTCTTATCTTTGACTCATCTCTCTTTATTGTCATATCCAATCACCAACCTCATTGATTTGACCTCTGCAAAGTTTTTTTTTTTAACTTCATTTATTTGTCAGGCACTAACTGAGGACTTTCTGGGAACTGAGGAAAGTAAGATGAATCAGGTACAGTTACTAACATCAGGTAAACTGATAATCTTTGTTCCATATTATCTTTTCTCCATCTCTCTTGTCACTGCCAAGATTTAGGTTTTTTTGTTTGTTTGTTTTTCATAACCTGCAGTTCTAATGCATTTTGAAAGGTGGATCTTATACTTAATACACTTCTGAGAGAATACCTATTTATTAACCTGAATGTTGTTAATCTTTTCCTTTTCCTTTCCTTTTCCTTTTCCTGAATCCTTAATCAGTCTGAACAGAATTTTTAAAAAACATCCTTAATATCACATTACTTCCCCATAAAAACCTTTGTAAAATTTCCCAGTTGCTTACAAAAGCACCTTTAAATGGCCTGAACATTGCTATGATTTCCTGAGATCTTGTTGTCAATCTCTTTATCTTCCTCTTAGTGCATTTATCCACAGCCCCCGTACTTTGAGTGTGGCATTTGAGCCAGGCCAAGGAAGATTAGAAAGATTTCAATAGGAATAAATGTGGGTGATAAGCGCATGAACAAAGGAATAGAGATGGGAAACCCTGTGGCTGCATTTCTCAGCAGTTATTGATACTCGAAAGTACACAGCACAAAAGGCTCTCCCCCATCCCTCCATTTTGATATTTTCCACTCAGCTTGCAATCTGAACATCAATTTGAATGTGTTCTGTGGAAGGAAAACTCATGGACATTTGTTTTTCATAAACTAAGGCAACCAAGTCAATGATTATGAGTCAGCCTATGAGAACTCTTTCTTTATATTCCTGGGTTACCCTAGTACCCATCTTGGTTTAGATTAAATATTTAAAATTGAAATGAGAACCTTAGAATATGATGTTTAAGTATAGGTAGTTCTTTTTATTGCCCAGATATTATGGATGGTGATTTTAATCAGACATACAATATTTTTCATCATTTGTTCCTTAGGTTGAATTTTCTGCCCTCATGTAGTTAATTGTAGCTTGTACTTGACACCCCTGGTTTTTAACCTGTCATAGAAATAATGCATTTTGAAAGGTGGAGCTTCTACTTAGTACACTTTTAAGAGAATGCCTATTTATTAACCTCTTGTGTCAAGTGAAGATTTAACATCGATTTTAGTTAGAATCAAAATAGAGTAGAATTGATCTAGTTTTGTTTTCTTTTTCTTTTCACTTTATGTAATCGATCTAAGAATTAGGAATGCTCAGTTGCCTTTTTAAAACCTACAATTAAAAGAGAGGAAGTGCTCAGGCTGAAGGGATAACATTAAAATATATGTAAGTGGTTCCCAGCCTTCCCCTTGAGGAAATGGTCAGTGCAGATGGTCCCAGATTTCAGGGGAAAACTGTGGACTAGATATTGTTAAATTAAGTCTTTTCACATTTGTTAGCCATTCAATCCTGTTTCATTATAACATTACCTTCTTTTATTTTTTTCTTGATTAGCTTTGTTTCCTTCTTATTTTTTGACTTCCTTTTTCAATAATTGGGTACCACAGACATCAGTATCAGGAAATAAATGAAAAAAATTGACACTGCTTTATATTTCCTAAGGTATGAGTAAAAGTTTTTACTTATTTTTTTCTTCTTTTTCATATGTTTAATTTTTTTAAAAAATTGAATTTTAAAAATATATTTTCCAAATGACTACTTATTTATAGTATTTCACAATTGGCAACATACAGCAAGTTGCTTTCAAAAAGGTAAAATATATGAAAAACAAAAAGTTTTGATGGCTTTAAGAAACAAATGGTATTAATTAAAAAATTTTGTTTTTCCTTCTATACTCCCTTTATCTCCAAATCATTCCATTTATCACTGTATTGAAATTATGTATTTGTAAGTCATATATCTCCCATAATATTATAGATTGAATTCTTTTTAGTATGTGATTTCTAATTGTAGCCCACAAAATCTAGCACAATATCTGGCATATCATTATATTTCACTAGACAAAAACCAAACAAACAAAATACCTAATATATGTCAGTTTCTATAACTTCACATATTTTAAGTAAAATGCAGTATAACTCCTGAAGCCCTCCAGTATAACAATTCCTTTTCTGTAGTTGAGATTCCATGACACTGATTTAGATTGTTTTGTCTTTGCTTATTTTCATAAACACTTATATTTTATATATTTTTAATTACTTCAATTAAGAGTAGCTACAATCAAACTTTAAAGTTATTCCATTTCTGTTTTGTTACTTATTGAAAATAAGGATCGTAAATTAATGAAAGAATGAGGTAAGACGTAAAATAAAATCTATTTTTAAAAATGTATCAAAGATTATTCAAGCAGAACTAGGCTTTCTGAATTAGTTTTATTAATAAGTAATTTTCCTTCTCCAAACCTGAAAAAGAAACATGCTTGGATGTCTAATCATTTAACAAAATGGTTAGATATACTTACAGTGCCTTAAAATTCGAAGCTTCTGAGTGACTCCTAACTGGTCTTACACTTGTCACTTCTCTTCTGTGAAATCACAAAAGGGCCAACTAGGAGGTGTCATTCGAGTTCTTCCTCTGAGATTTCATCATAAAATATTCACCAGCTTCTCTGTAGGGCTTTCCCACAGGCAGGCACACCAGGACACGTTCCGATTCACTGATAATAATGGGATCTGATTTCGATCCTTGAATTTGCAGTGCAGGCACCTACGTCTGAAACAGGAACACTCTGGACGTTTCCCTACATTTTTTCTGAAACACAGTGCAGATCCCTGCTAACATTTGCCCCTTTTTCGTATTCATATCATTGTTATTTATGTTATTGTTACAGAATTCCATGATGCCATGTAAGTAGCTACTACAACCGTCTGCAGTGTTTAGGGATAAGGGAGTACCAGGCAGGTTAGTGTCAACCTTATGGAAGACAATAAAGTATAGAAAGGTACTCACCCTTTGCCTGGAACGTGGTAAGTGTTCAATAGCTTTTAGTTTCTTTTTGCCCCTCAGCTTTTGACATTAATTCCAGTGTTCCTTCTATTACACAAGATTGTCTCTCCCAGTAGCCTCTTTGTTGGGTAGATCAGAAATAGTTTTATTTTTGCAGCCACCCAATTGGTCATTTTCAATTTGTGTTCTTTACATACTTCTTTGTTTCTGTTCATGCATTGCTGTGGATATAGAAGGAAAAGAAGAAAAAAGAAAAATTACATAAATCACTTGAATAATGACAATATCAGAGCCTTCCTTTAACTTTCAAATTCATTTTTTTCTGCATTTCAGTGGATGATAGGACATTATTTCTACAGTAAA
Source organism: Aethalodelphis obliquidens (assembly GCF_003676395.1). Lineage (NCBI taxonomy): Eukaryota > Metazoa > Chordata > Mammalia > Artiodactyla > Delphinidae > Aethalodelphis > Aethalodelphis obliquidens. The sequence continues at coordinate 75,716,120 of NW_020837945.1, forward strand.
TTTAAGAAAATGAGAAAATAATTTTTGATAAGATTTAAATGTTGTTTTGGAGGGTGAGATGTGTAAGTGTTGCATCCCTGAGTCATAAATCAGTCAGAACTTATAACAGATGAAATTTGTGTAGGGAAAAAATTAAATAATGAAATTGGCTTTAAACAGTATTGCCACAAACCATATTTAAGATATAGTCCCGAGGAAGGCTGCAGCTAGCATATTGTGTGTTTGTGTGTGTGTGTGCGCGCCTGCATGCACACGAGCACGCATAAGCATGTGTGTACTTAGACACTAACACAGTGTGTGAGTACATAAACTATCAAAAAGAGTATGCAGAATCATGAGAAACCCACATAGCAATATGTATTTAGGTCAGCTTGGAACCAAAGAATTAGCTCTGGAGAGAGGGAAACTGTGTTCGTCTTCAGACAATGCCACTAACTAGGTATATGTCATTTATTCTCCATTTATTCAGACAATATTGAAAGCTTACCATGTACTAGTGATGGGCTAGGTACTAGTTAGTTACCTCACTTTTCTGAGCCCCAGTTACCTTCATGATAAAGTAATATAGTACGAATACTAATGAATCTTCTAGTTCTCAGAGAGAGGGCCTTTGTTCTGGACTCCATTCTGGCCTTCCTCCAGGAGCAAGGAGTCCAAAGGGCTAAGGGTTTATGTCCACCTAGAGCCCATGCTTCCTCATTCTGTACCACATTCTGAGGACCTGGAACCCTAGAAGGTCTGAGCTTTGAGACGAGCGGCATGTTCTCCCAGTGCCGCCCTGTTTGACAGAAGATTCTGCGGAGTCCAAAGAATTTAAGTTCAACCCTGGGCTACTTCTGGGTCATTAGGAAGGTATAATTTTCAAATAGCAAAACCAAACGTTTTATTATACGGTTAGTTACCTTGATTTACAAATTTAAATATTAAACATGTGGTATGTGGGTTACCATTTATTCTGTTGCCCTGGGTCCCACAAATATTAGGGGTGGAATTGAATAATACCTACCTTAAAAGTGTATTTCATGGAACAAATAGGAATATGTTTGTATATGTATATATATATAATTCCTACACAAATATGGAATATGTTATTAGTATGCCATAATATAAAAATAAATAGTAACAGAAGGAGCCTCGTGGTAATGAGATACTCGACACTTTACATACAACCCCAGTACGCAGTGTTCAGGATGTTGTAGGAACTCACTGCCACAGTCACGATGAAATTCATTAAACATGACAAGCCCTTTCATATCTGTGTCTTTACACATGCATCCCGAAAAGCCATTTCTTCTTCCTTCTTCTCTGAATCTATTTATCTGTCTATCTATCTATCTATCTACCCATTAATCATCTATCATCTATCACCTGTTGCTACTCTGTACAGATGAGGACATTATAAAACAGAGAAGGTAAGTGACTTACCCAAACTGAGAGTGACAGAGTTAGGAATAGAGTCAAGTTCTTCTGACACTTAAATCAGCCCCTTTTTGCTCTTCTAGCCTGCCATAGGAATGCACAGGTAACGGGTCTTCCAGGTTTATCTGTGCAGATGGTGCTCTGAATGATATCCCTGGGAAACTTGTCATAACTCAGTAGATACTCAGTGTAGTTAAGAGAGAATGTGTGTGTGTGTGTGTGTGTGTGTGTGTGTGTGTGTGTGTATATATGTATATACACACACACACACACACTATGAGATATCAGGGAGTGTATATATATATGTGTGTATATATATATATATATTCCCCCCCCCCGCCCCCCAGAATTTTCATGTATGTACTGGAAAACTTGAATGAGAATTACCTGCTATAAAGGGGAACTGCCATATTTGGGAGCTTTTGCATCTGAATAAGCAAATTGACATCTGTTCTCTCCTTCTTTCCTTCTGTTACAATGAGGTTGTTTTTTCTTCTAGCTGAGACCAATCTCCTGTGTTTTAAATTGCATCCCCTTCTACCTTCATAGGAAGGATACTTTACCTTTAATTCCTCTTTCTCTTGGATTCTTGTTGTTTTCAATTCAGCAGGCTTAAATCTTTCTAAAACAGTCAAACAACCTTACCACAATCCCCAATCCTTTGTCAGGTCCTTAACTTTCTTCTTGTTCATGTTCAAACTTAAAATCTTCTATTTATTGTCACCTTTTCTTCTTTTCTTCCTCACACCTCATATCTTTCTAATCTGGCTTCTACCCTCAGTACTAAAAATTACTCCTCTTGCTGTGGTTACTAATAACCTCCAGTTTACTAACTCTAGTGGGTATTTTCCCATCCTCCTTCACACGACCTCTTGGTAGCACCCAACACTGCTGGTCAGTCACTCCTTTTGAAATATTGTTTACTCCCATCTTTCTGGTTTCTACTTGGGCTCCTTAATTAGCTTATCCTTATTTATTCCATCTTTGGAGATTCTCAGTGTTCAGTCCTGGGTATTAAACACTCACAATGTACTCTCAGTGCTTTACTTCTCAAAAGTCAACTATTGCCACATTTATATCCTCAGTAAAGACCTTTCTTCTGAGTTCTAAGTTTGTATATCCAACTTCTACTTGATGCCTCAAACTGAAAATACCCCAAACTGAATTTGAAGATTTACTCCCAAATCTATTCCTCTCTTAATGTTCCTCTTCTCAAAAAAAGGCACCAATATCCATCTTGTTTAAATCAGAAAGCTTGGATTCATCCTTGACATGTTAAGCTAGGTCTGACCACCAAGATTTATCTGGGTTCAGAGAGTGGTAAGAATGACCACTTTTAGAATTGCCTTTTCATCTCTTGGTTGACTTTCATTGTGTATGAAGAGTGCAAAGATGTACACACAAGAGCAAGGATACAAGTTACCATGCACAGTTTTCCATTGGCTCCTTGATATCTCAGAGGCACTCCAAGCTCAGTGGTCAATGTATAGCTCACAAGGAGAGAGGGATCTTCAGTCAGTCAGAGCAGTATGAGCTCTGGGTTTTGTCTTTAATGCCTTGCTGCGAAGTATATGCTAATTTGGGGGGAATATTTCAGTTAAGGATCTACTCTATTTCTTCCGGACGCGCAGGCTCAGCGGCCATGGCTCACGGGCCCAGCCGCTCTGCGGCATGTGGGATCTTCCCGGACCGGGGCACGAACCTGTGTCCCCTGCATCGGCAGGTGGACTCTCAACCACTGCGCCACCAGGGAAACCCTACCCTATTTCTTATAAGAATATTCTGGAGGTGCCGTGGTTCCATACTTCCACTTTCTATTTTTACTGCCCTGCCACACATCTTCTCTTCCCACATGCAATTAATAATTATGTCAAGACAATTTTATATCCTAAACTACCTTCTGTCTCCAAACACTCTAATCCAAGTCTGTCATCTCTTGATTGGTCTACTGTTGTTACTTCCTAACTTACCTCCCTGCCTAGCTTTCTATCTGTTCTTCCTCTTGCAGTCTTTACTGAGCCTTTAAAATATGGGTTAGATTGTCATCTTTATTCTCCGAAGATTTCAATGTCTTTCCATTACTCCTTGTGAAAGTTAAAGTTTAAAATGTAGGCTTTCCTTCTACAGGGTAATTTTTATAATCCAAAATTTATAATTATAGTATTGGAATACTACAGTTGGGAAATAGTCCATATAAATTATTTAATTATGAATTATAAATGTTACATAATTATAATTTACTTGCTCTAGGTTAGTGATAGCAAAGGAGGGAAAAACAATTCTATTGCTTGGGCAAGCCAGTTGCTTTCTTTCAGTGATATGTGCTTTGGTTTTTATAGCATTGCATTTTGTTATTGCTACAGGCAGTATTGAAGACCACACTAATAATTGGTACGAAAAGGAAACCTATTATTCTTGGACAAAAGGTACATAAAATCAAAGGCTAGATTTGTACAGTGATGTTTAGGTTTTTTAGCTATGTATTTGAAGTTCTGCACCATTGGCATAGATGGGAAAGTGGTGACCAGACTGGGTTATAGATAGACCTCCATATCAGTGGTTTATTGATGGACAAATACAATAAAAAGTGTACCCTAAACTGTCTTTTCTATGTGTCCCATATTTCTTCTTTTTTGATCCAGAGCTCCTCAGATGACTCTTGCTTTCACACTGCTTCTTCCAGCATGGTCTATAGCATTCTGAATGATTGGGGCACGTCTTGGGCCATGTTTCATACTCCTAATGTCTAAACTCCAGCCACAGTTTCAATGTTTAAACTCACCAAAGTCTTTTGTCTTTGAACCTCTTCTCTTATACTGCTGCCCTTGTGTAGAATGTTATTAATTTCCACTTCCCACATTTTTTTCTTGCCCATCTGCTCCATTAAGCTAATTCCTCCTTGTTCTTGAGGACTCATTCATCGTCAATGTTAAGTCCCGATGGAAGCCATTTTTGACTCCTGTCTTACTTTGTTCAGGCTCCTATAACAGAAATTCCATAAAATGGTTGGCTTAGAAACAACAAACACTTACTTCTGACAGTTCTAGATGCTAGGAAGTCCAAGATCACGGGGTCCATAGATTCAGTGTCTGGTGAGGGCCTGCTTCCTCACTGATGGTTATCTTCTCCCCGTAACCTCACATGGTTGAAGGGGCAACGGATCTCTCTGGAGCCTCTTATTAGGGCACTAATCCCATTCATGGCAGAGCCCTCATGACCTATTCACCTCCCAAAGGCCTTGCCGCCTACTATCATTACCTTGCAGGTTAAGATTTCAACATAGAAATTTTGGGAGACACAAACATTCAGCCACAACAACTCCCTTGAGACTAGGTAAGTTCCATCCTCCACAGCAGCCAGGAGTCCTTCAAAGCACTTCTCATATTTGTAACTAATTCATTATAGACTTATTTAATTAAGTCCTCTCTTTCCTGTTACACGGTCAACTTCACGAGGGCTCTGACCTCAACTGTCTTGTTCACACTTGTATTTCTTGGCATAGTACCAAGGCCAGAGTGTTGGTAGAAGGAAAGACCAGTGTAAGAATGGAAGGAAAGAAGGCAGCAGGCAGCAGGCTTTCGATATAATTTTTGTCTTGCATCTTCCTTTGATAGATATTTTTCAGAACATATGTGGTCTTTGGTTTAACAAACCTCTACTTTGGAGAAATATGTCTGTTAAGATGAGCACAGAGCTGTGCTGTCCAATATGGTAGTCATCAACTCACGTGGCTTTTGAGCACTTGAAAGCGGCTAGTGCAAGTTGAGATGTGTTGTAATTGTAACATACACAGTGGATTTTGAAGACTTGGCATGAAGAAAAAAATCTAAAATATCTCATTAATACTTCTTATGTTGATTACATATTTTAGATATATTAGGTTAAATAAAAATATTGTTAAAATAATTTCAGCCATTTTTCCCTTTCTTAAATATGACTGCTAGAAAATTAAAATTACCCATATGACTTGAATTATATCGTCTTTGGATAGCACTGACTTACAGAACACAGCATTCCTTCCCTTGCTACTAGAGCCTGAGGGAGAGGGAAGCCATCCTGGTAATGAGGTAACTGCCTTGAACAGTGTGTGCTAAGACATCAAGGAGTCCTATTTAATCCTTACTAGACAATTAGGGGCTGATTTCCCCAGGTTATATTTGCTGTCCCACTATCATAAATAGACAAGAATTTCTAGACAAGACACCATTTTTGAAATAGCATCATTGTTACCTTCCCATAGTGTTTATAGTTTAGTTTATTTATTTTGTCTTGTGAATTTCTACTCTGATAACCACTATCTCTATATCGTCATCTAGATTCTAGAATGTGGTTTGGAATGTTTTCACTTAAGAAATGAAAGTTAATAAAGTTTCAGACTGTGAAATAGACTGAGAGTTTTCCCAGTGTGAGAGGATGTTGAAGTCAACCGTAAATTATCTCACAACCAATATTAAGTTCCAGAACTCTGAATTCCAAGAAGATGCCAGTGCATTAAGCAAGCAGATGAAATATGCTTTGCTTAAAGGTTTATCTGCAGCACAGTCAATTGTAATTCTTAATAATGAGACAAGAAAGGGAAGCTTGGGCACCTGGAACTGAAACTACACATCACCCACTTAATTATTAGTGGATATTAATTATTATTGCTTAAAGTTGGAACTGATTTAGTGTTCTTACAGATTTCTGGCACAGCCTTTAATTTAAATATTGTTATTAATTTCTGACTATTTTTTCCCCAAGCACTGTGCTATAAAAGATCATTGTTATACATCACTGTGGTGTATGAATCTATTCAAATCTTGGTACTTTGTGGTATCCAATAACTAAAACATAATAAAATCATAAGCCAAAAGCCTTATAATTATCACCGTTATTGTTTTAAAACCATAGAACAAAATATCTAAAAATGATCTTGACAATCCAACTCCTTTAATCTTACCTGAGAAAACTGAAGAATGAAGTGAATTGCCTAAGTGGCAGAGCAAGGATTAGAACTTAAACCTCTGACACCTAGTCCAGTGTTCTTTCTACTAACTTCTGTTAAGAGTATATAGGTGCCAACGTGTAGTGACTAGAAACTAATATTGTTAAACTGGGTAAATAAGGCCTTAGGTATGTGAAATTTAAGAAAAATCCATGATTATTTATTTGTGTGTGTGTGTGTGTGTGTGTGATGAATGTGTTATGTGTGTAAAATGTTCCATTCTAGGTAGTACACACTTCGTAAATTTCATTGTTTTGTTGAATATTCCCAAAAGAGCTAAAGTTTTTTAGTGTTCCTTACGTCCTTACTGCAGATATCAGAGTACAAAGGGACATTTTTGACATTTTGCCTAGGTTATCTCCAGAATGTATGTTATAATTTGTATTTATTAGCATGAAATATGGATAGTCATATACACATGTATTTATTACATAGTTGTATGAGAAATGTAGGTATGAGTTACTGAAGCTAGATAAGAAGTGTTTCTGATTCTGCAGAGTGGGGGGAAAGATTAAAAATGCAAGAAAGAACAAATAAATATTATTTTCTTAAGTTAGAATGTACACTTATGCCAGTCAGAGAATGTTCTTAGAGAGCTATTTTGCTAAAATGTAAAAAATGAATGCTTTCTCTATTGCTTTTAGAAATCTTGAATTTAAGCTTACCAAAATTATATTTATCCATAATCAGGGATTTATCTATTCAGTTTCTAACTGCAAAGTAGTTGTGTCCATATCTTTGAATTTTTAGAAAAACGATTTTAATATTTAGGAAAAAGGGTTCTGATAGAATTTTGATGAATATATAATACAAGAAAAGTCATCTTGCACTGGGGCTCTACTCCCTCACTTGTAAAATAAAGAAGGGGAATAAGAATTGTTTTCCCAGCTGGGGGTTTGCAGTCCTCTAGGAAAAATGATATCTGTTTATATGTATTATTTTCCTTAAAGCAATCAAATGTATGATTTAAAAAATTATTTTTCCTCTAGGATTTAAAGTTTGGGAACATATAATTAATGAGCTCCCCACTGTACTCCCATCTCCTTGCTTAGTTCCTGGCTCTGTTAGGCTCTCAATTACTGAATGAATATGTTTGACACACAGAAGGGATAAGATAGGTGTGCTTGTGACTTTAGTCCTTAAAGGTGTTTCTTGGTTTTCTCTTATTTGACTTCACAGTTCTAACTACAGTGATTGTCCTGAAGATTACACAGTTTTAATGTTATCCCCATAATGTACCATTTGTTAAAGATAGCAGGTGTAGGAAACATTGATGTTGAAATGATAAGACTCTGAGTATTATAATCTGAGCTGTTACAAAAGGACTCTGCTTCCCATTTAAAAATAGATGGTTCTGCTGGAGAGAGTATAACAACAACAGCAAAAATTAAAATGCATAGTTGAGCTGAAAACCAAAGAGGGGAACTCCTCAGCTGCCAGAAATGAAGAGGGTATTTATATGCATGGAGATGAACAGGAACTGATTTCATGTGCTTCAGGGGGGGATTATAGAAACAGACATGGCCATCAGTAGTTGGGCACTGGGTTTAGCCCTCATGCAGGCCACAGGAGATGAGGCCTCAGGCCTGTATTAGGCAGACAGGGACCTGTAACACAGACACTGCTCTTCCTGAGAAATGGTGAGTTAGAAAAACTTTCCACCTGCCAAGGAAAACTGAAAGGAGCTTGATGCCCACCTAAGGAGCAGGTGGAAAGTGTCGCCTGTAAGGAATTAGAAACTTTGACCTGGACCACTTCCTGGGTGTGGTCTGAAATCAAATCATAAAAATATTAACAGTATCTCCCTGTTAAGCAGGAATTCCAGTCTGAGAAGTTAATATAAAAACTTACAGTAGTTAGAGAAATCCACAAAGTATTATGGGAGGCCATTGTCAACCCTTCTTGAAGGTTTCACAGTCCAAGGAAGCCCAAAACAACTCCCTTTGAAGAAAATCTTATTGTCAAATAATAGAAACCACACAAGGATAGAACACAACAAATTGAAGAATTCTTATCCCTAAATTCTAGATACTAGATCAATCTGAACTAAATTTTAAATTAAGAATATTTTAAACATTTAATAATTAAAAGAAGCAGAACTATAAGCAGGAACAGAACAGTATGGGAAAAAAGTAGAGTAAAAATATAAAAATAGGGCTTCCCTGGTGGCTCAGTGGTTGAGAGTCTGCCTGCCGATGCAGGGGACACGAGTTCGTGCCCCGGTCCGGGAAGATCCCACATGCCACGGAGCGGCTAGGCCTGTGAGCCATGGCCGCTGAGCCTGCACGTCCGGAGCCTGTGCTCCACAACGGGAGAAGCCATAGCAGTGAGACACCCGCGTACCGCAAAAACAAAAAAAAACAAAAAAAAAACATATATATATATATATATATATATATATATATATGTAATTATATAGTAATTGCAATGGTAGGAAAAAAGTCTATACATGTGTTCAAAAGCAAGCTATACACAAAAGAAGAGAAAATGTTTGAGTTGGAAATGAAATCAAAGAAATCACTCAGAATCAGAGAGGTGGAAAACATTGAATGAGAATTTAAGATATATAGGGTATATAAGGAGAAGTTCCAACATGCATGATATAGTAGTTCTGGAAAATAAAAAGACAATGTTAGATCATCTAAAATTAAAAAGACTGAAACAAAATTTTCAGAACTGAAAAATTCATGTGACCTTATCCCATCAAGTTCTTAAAAAAATTCCCACTTGGAATCGTAGTAAAACCATATTACAATGAAGATAAAATATGTTAAAAGTGACCAGAGAAAAAATATTTAACTACAAATGATAGATAGGTAGACCTACTGCAGACATATCAGCAATAATGGTTGCTAGAAGACAATAGGATATTATTTTCTGAATGCTGAGGGAAAATAAACATCATTTGATTCAGTATATGCATTCAACTATAATTCAAGAGAGAGAGAGAAACAAATGGTATAAACTAAGAAATGTAACCATTTATAGATTCTCATTGGTTCACAAAGAGCAGGTCGAATCTAGAGGGAAGAAGGGGTGAGCAAAAAATATGGAGTACATAATCATTGAAAAAGATCCTGTGGCAAGCGTTTCATGGGCTTAAAAAGAAGCTAGAGCTCTATTCAGTGATAGGAGTGGGAGGATTTCAGAGTTTGAAGGAGGTGCTTGCAGTATTTGGTAGGAGCTTAATGATAACAATTGCTAAAGTTAAATATGTAAGTGTAACCACTAAATTAATAGAAATAGAGTGGGATTTCCAAATCAAGATAAGGGGGAAAATCAGAGAGCAAACAAAACTAAATCAATCCAACTGAAAGAACATAAGGATAAGTAAAGAAGCAAAGAAAGGCATTGTAAACAGAAAACACAAACTAAGCTGATAGAAATAAAAACAACTAAATCAGACATGACAATGAATGAAAAGTGATTATAGTCATCTATTAAAGATCAGATGAAAATTGAAAATTCAAACATATAATGCTTATATAATGTTGACAGAGATAATCAGATTGCTGAAAGATATGTACGGCATGATACTTTTTATGTAAAAATGTACAATACACAAAATAGCAGTGCATATTTTTAGGAGATACATAAAGAGGGAGTAAAGGAACACACATATGAATAAGAAAACTACACATAAACCAAATTCAGAAATGTAGTTGGGTCTGGTCAGGAAAAGTAATGGCATGGAATTAAGGAGATGACTAGAATGTTTTAATTACATAAAAAGATTGGAGGCAGTTATGGAAAATGTTAGTGTTTGTTAAATGTGGATGCTGAGTTCATGGATACTCAAGAGGCAGTAGAGAATGGTAGCTTGCACTGTGGGTTCTGGAGCCAGCCTTCCTGAACTCAAATCCTAAAGTCCTTTTACTTAATGAATTGTGGGACCTTAGGCAATTACTTCACTTCTTTGTATCTAAATCTCATCATTGTAAAATGAGGAAAAAGAAACAAACAAAAAACAAACAAACAAAAACCTTGTAGGGCTGTTGTAAAGGTTGAATGAGTAAATGCTTTGCGTGGGAATTTCACAGTCCCTGGTTCATGGTTACACACTTGTTGAGGGCTATTGCTATCTCTCTATTTTTCACATGTTTGAAATATTTATTTCATGTTAAAAAGAGAATTCAAAGAAATGCGTTAATGAGCATGTACAATTATAATAAATCTGCAAATTGTAATCAAGATAATCTACACCGAAACTTAAAGTCACTGATCAGAATTCTTATATGACGCATCAAAAAGTTTCTAGAGCCTCAATGCAAAGTTAAAAGAGAAAATCTCATGAACATTCTATCTAATTTGGTTTCCCATTTATGACAATAAAGATGATCCACATGCAGAATGGGTTTTATGTGGATACTTGCAAAGAGCTTCACATTTATTCTCCTAACTTGTCATTTAGAAACAAAACACAGAAATTCTAAAATTAAGCCAGTTTTTTATAGAACAAACTGCAGGATTTTGAAGCATCACATAAAAAATGAATTTTTTTTCTGTAAAAGAAAATGAATTTTTGGTTCTGTAACACATAGGTAAAATTTAATGTATGCTTTAATGTTTATTTGTTTTTCCAAACAAACATATGACAATTTAAAATTTTATTTGTTGACAAATCATGCCTTTTGTTACTAGAATGTGTCATATACCTATGGGAAACCATTGACAATTTTAAAAATAAGTGATGGGTATTAAAGCCAAGCTGACCTCCTCTGCAAAGTTTGGGGGAATCATTAGCTATGGATAGATCAATCTCTGTAGTACTGAACCCTGAAGTATGCTTCTTGGCGTTGGCCAGGAGAGAGTCAGGCAGGCTTTTTTCTTTTTTTTTTGGACATGGGTGTTTGGAATTAGAGTGGCCACGCTTGTCTGAAACCACAGGTTCATATCTTTGTCCAGGGAATTTTTCATCTATGCGTTTGTAATGGCCCCTCATAATCAGTCACAGTGACAATTCCTTGTACCTGTTTCAGTTGCTTTCAAGTTGTCCCCAGGAGCCTCCAAATTGAATTTGAGGTATAGCATGCAATCCATGTTTACATCACAAGTATACCAACCACATTTGATAACTATTTCTACTTCTTTTTTGTGTATTGTTATATCAGGTAATAATTTAATTGCATTATTATACCTTGTGTAATTATATTTTAAATGGAATTTTAACAATCTTTATTAATATACGGTGGTGAGAGATGTAATCTCTCTAAAATCTATTAAAAATACTTTCTCCATTTTCAGTTTTACTTCATTGCAAACAACTTGTATCTATTTCTACTTGTGAGTCCCTTACGTTTCTGGGATCCTAAACTTCTAGCCACTGAATTGTTCAAAGTCGTCATTTTATATATGAAACCTGAAGCCTAGAGAGAGGAAACCAGCACATTGAACAAATATGTGTTGGCTTCCTACGTTGTGTTGGTGGCACTATGCTAAATAAATACTGGGCATATTACGATGGCTAAAACTAACATGGCCTCACCCTCATGGGTGCTACAGTCTAGAGGAGGAAATAAATATTAAGAAAGTAAAGAAAAATAGGTATCTAATTACAAATTGGGACATGTGTTAGGAAGGGGGAAAACGTAGTGTGTTGATAGAGAATCTGAATCTGAATATGAAGGCAGACTTAGATGGGGGGCCTAGGCAAGACCTCTGTGGAGTGACATTTAAACTAAAACTTGTATTTATCTTAGGCCGAAATCAATCCAGGCAGAGGGAAATGCATGTGCAAAGATCCTTCGATCTGAAGAGAAAGGCGTGTGTGCCTAGCTAGAGCTTGGTGAGCCAGGGAGAGAGTAAGTTGAGATGGTGATGGAATGGTAAACAAGGAGCCACGTGGTGCAAAGCTCTCCAGGCCATGCTAAGGGTTTGACATTTTATTGTAAATGAAATGGAAGCTATTAAAGGGTTTAAGCAGGAGAGTGACATGATCCAATTTATGCTGTAAAATATTACCTCCACCGTAGTGTGGTTTGGAAGGGAAATAGGGTAAGAGTGTTAGTGAGTGTTGGAGGAATCTAGCTGGGAGCTGTGATGGCCTCGACCAAGGTGGTGACGGTGGGGATGGAGAGTAGCCAGCCGCTGGGAACAGACCCCTGGCGCATACTTCCCATTGCACCATCCTGCCTGGCCTGAGCTTGCAGCAGAGTCGAAGCTGATAGATGTGCTGTTGGAGCTCTAAACTGCTTGTTTGCAGAAAGTATTATTACCTCTTCAACTCACTCTGGTTGACTCTGCAGATTTTTCTTGGTGGATGCTATAAAAAAGATGACAGAAGATCACATTTTACAACAATGGCATTTTACCTGCAGATAATTTAGATTTGTGGTGTATGAGGGAATTCCCCAGGCTTGCCAATTTGGATGAAAAGATTTCCTCTGAGACACAGGACAGTTTTAGGACAAGTCCAACATCCTGCAGTTTCTCTGATGTCAGGGAACTGTCATGCCTGTGCTGTCCTGTTCATTTATTTCTGGTGCCAAAAGATGTGTCTATGAAAAAGAGGCCTTAAGACTAACTGAGAAGATTTTTTTCTATGCCAAGTGAGGATGCTGTTATTATAGAAGACTATTTGGATGAATGGAGGTGTCTATAGTTTCCTCCCACTTTTGTACCAGGAGGCCAAAAGCTTTTAACTCCAGCTTAGTGTTTGCTGTTTATTCTAGCTCCCTTGCTTCATAGGTTTCTACCATTTTTGTGGGCTGATCACCATAAAGGAAGAAGAGAGAAGTATCAGCATGTTAGATTTCTTCAAGAAGCAACTGATGGTTAGCAATGAGAAGGTGTAAAGAGCAAAGAGTTCTGGCTTCAACACCTGGTTCTGGCATTTATTACCTCTGTGATTTAGAGCAAGTGACTTAACCTCTGTAAGCCTCAGTTTCCTAATCTATAAAAAAATGCCCAATGTCTGCCTTCAGTTATTTCTGTGAGAATTTAAAGGGATAATCCACGTAAAGCACTTGGTATGTGGTATATACTTGACAAATGTTATCTGTGAATAAAACTCAGGAGAGGGCTTCCCTGGTGGCGCAGTGGTTGAGAGTCCGCCTGCCGATGCAGGGGACACGGGTTCGTGCCCCGGTCTGGGAAGATCCCACGTGCCGCGGAGCGGCTGGGCCCGTGAGCCATGGCTGCTGAGCCTGCGCGTCCGGAGCCTGTGCTCTGCAACGGGAGAGGCCACAACAGTGAGAGGCCCACGTACCACAAAAAAACAAAAACTAAAACAAAAAAAAACTCAGGAGAATTTGCCCATGGCTACTGCTCCTAACCGTGGGTCTTCCAAACCACATAAATTCTATCAGAAAGTTAATCTACCCCACAAGCAAGGCCACTTGCTGGTTATAGAACATGCTACGATGTGTATTCTTTAAAAAACAATTTTAAAAAATTTTATATAATTTTTAAAGGTTACTTTCTATTTACAGTTATTACAAAATATTAGCTGTACAATATGTCCTTGAGTCTATCTTACACCCAGTAGTTTGTGCCTCCCATTCCACACCCCTATATTGCCCCCCATCCTACACTGGTATAATGTGTATTCTTAATTCCTTAGAACAGCCTTCAGAAGCAGGTCCTAGTCATTCAAACAGTTTCACAAGAAGCAAAGTATACCTGTGTATAAAGAAATGAAATAGCTTTCTGGATACCACACAGCTCATTTGGGATAAAGCCAGGATACCTGTGAGAGGATGAAAAATGGTTTTCATTTAAAGGGGTGCAGCACAGAAGGATCATGATGTATTAAAGAGCCCCGACTCCAGGGACTGGAAGACATGCTTTCATGGGTTTCCCCTCTCTCTGGTGTTCTGCTTCTTCATCTGTAGAATTAGATCATCCTGAAGGGCTTTTCTGGTTCTAAAATCTTCAGATTCTAGGATTTTCATGTGTGAAACATCTTGTGGTTTTCATCCTCCATAGCTCATTCATGAATTGCCTGGAAGACAAGGTCCATTTCTTGGATGACAGTCTGAGAAAAACCAAGGGGCTGTGACTCAGTGAGGTTGACCAGAATCAAACTCCCCTTCATGAACGGAAATCCTTAGAAAGGCAAAGAAGTCATTTGGCTTCCTAGGAATGCTCACATTAAGCTTTTTCCACCCTCATTTTCCGTGATATTCTACACTGACACAGGGCTTTCTTAGAAGCCTAATGATAGACTTGGATTTAGGGAAGGAGAGGTCACACATTTTTTCCAGAGCTGAAGAGACTCTACACATCCTGTCATCTACCAGGTCCCACCAAGCATCAGTCCCCAGGCTGATGTCTTCTCTCCATCCTCATTGCCACTGCCTACCTAAGGCCTTATTATATGTCACAGCTTCCTACGTGGCTTCCACAACCACAGCACGACCCCCTCTAAGTCATCCTTCTCTATTGTTCCCCAGTATGCCTTTCTAAAATACTGCCCTCATAATTTATCCCCAGGCTTAAAATCCTTCAGTTTCCCTATCGTCTGATGCAGTGGTCCCTCATGCTTCTCTTCTCTGAGGTGAGCGGGGCAAGACAAACGTTTGTCATGTGGATATTTTAATTTTTGTGTGTGTTTAGTATTGGTCCTTTTTAAACATTTGAACTTTCATTTACAATATATGCATAATACATGGTATTTATAAATTACCTACATGTAGTTTATAAATAATAAATACACATACATGTGTTACCAAAATTCAGGTCTGGCTCCTTGCTGCTTGAAAGCCAATACGTGAGAGGCAGGGTTGGTGGAAAGGAAAGTTTGCTTTCTTTTTTTTTTAAATCTTATTTGTAAGTTTGGATTTTCTTTTTTTTTCTTTAATTTTATTGGAGTATAGTTGATTTACAATGTGATGTTAGTTTCAGGTGTACAGCAAAGTGACTCAGTTATACATATACATATATCCGTTCTTTTTCAGATTCTTTCCCCATACAGGTTATTACAGAATATTGAGTGATATTCTGTGTTATACATTAGGTCCTTGTTGGTTATCTATCTTATATATAGTAGTTTGTGTATGTTAATACCAAGCTCCTGGTTTATCCCTCCCCCCAATGTTTCCCTTTCGGTAACCATAAGTTTGTTTGGAAAGTTTGCTTTATTTCAGAGGCTGGCAACTGGGGGAGAGGGCAGGCTCATGTCCAAAGGCCAACTGCCCCCTGACAATCAGTAGGCAAGAGCTTTTCAAGGGGAGATCCAGGGGTGTATGGGCAGAGGGAGGTAGAAAAGACACAGCTCTGACAATCGTCTTGAAGTTAGTCATGTGGTGGTCTGATCAGTGTCATCTTGATTGTTTTAAGTTCAGTTCCAGGGTTGGTTTGAGTTCAGTCCCAGGTGCCTTCAGTTCCAGGGTCGGTTTTTTCCCATTTCTTTGAGGCCAGTTCTCGGAATTGTGGCAGCTTATGTCATGGCTACAGTCTGGTCATCGTGCAGTTAACTTGTTCCACCTGGTGGGAGTTTCAGTCTCTACAAAACAGCTCACAGGATATGGCTCGGAGTACTATCCGTAGCCCTTGAGGAGGAACTAAAAGTCCTTGACTTTATTTAATGACTAAGCTATTATTATTTGGTCTTGTTTGACTGCTTTTCCTTTGTTTCTGTATTTTCTCATTTCTCTGATTACATTTATTCTTTGACTAAAGTTTTTCTACAGACAAGGCAGAGGACCTGGGAGGGTGGGTTCTGTCCTGGGAAGGCCTCAAGAGTGTCCTGCTCCATTTCATATGGAGGCTGTAGATTTAACAGATGGAGATGTATGCTCAAAAGAGTTTGGAGATCATTGGTTTAAAAGGTAAACTTTAGGGGCTTCCCTGGTGGCACAGTGGTTGAGAGTCCACCTGCCGATGCAGGGGACACGGGTTCGTGCCCCAGTCCGGGAAGATCCCACATGCCGCGGAGCGGCTGTGCCCGTGAGCCATGGCCGCCGAGCCTGCGCGTCCGGAGCCTGTGCTCCGCAACGGGATAGGCCACAACAGTGAGAGGCCCGCGTACCGCAAAACAAACAAAAAAAAAGGTAAACTTTATTAGCTTTGCTTAAAGAACCTTAAGTGTCCTGGGACCATATTTCCCTTCTGCTGTCACCTCCAGCCACTGCGTGCACCCTCTTATTTCCCCACACCCTGGCCATGCCAGTGTGCTTGCCCAGTCTCTGAACATGCTGTTTGTGTGCCCCATGGGGCTGCCCCTCCTGCTTATGCTGCTCAAAGCACAACTGCCCTGCCTGTTCAAGGCCAAGTCTAAAATGTTGCGTCATCTTTGAAGCCTTTCTTAACTGCTTCTTGTCCCAGAAGTCATCATCCCAGGTAAAGTTAGCACCTGTGCTCTGTGATTCCATAGCATTTTGTTTGTTCCTCTAGGAAAGCACTTTCCATGTTCACTGGGTATGGTTAGTTGTGTGTGCATCTCAGTGAGGAGGCTGTGGGTGCCTTCAAGGCAGGAATTGCATCTTACTCAGCTTTGTACCCAGCACCTAGTACACATTGGAAGTCAGTAAATGGTAGTTGAGTTATTTTAAATTTTCATGAGCATCTTTTTTTTTGGTTTGTTTTTTGGGTTTTTTTTTGCGGTACATGGGCCTCTCACTGTTGTGGCCTCACCCATTGCGGAGCACAGGCTCCGGACGCGCAGGCTCATTGGCCATGGCTCACGGGCCCAGCCACTTCGCGGCATGTGGGATCTTCCCGGACCGGGACACGAACCCGTGTCCCCTGCATTGGCAGGCGGACTCTCAACCACGGCGCCACCAGGGAAGCCCCATGAGCATCTTATAGAGAGGAAGCTGGGAGGGAGGGGGTTAATGGTATGAGGAATAAAATTGGCTCAGTACAGAAACCCCATCCTGATGGGCATTTCCCTGCCCTGCTTCTCCCGCCTCCCCCAGCTCAGACTGGTTTAGTGAAAAGGATATTCTGGAAAAAGCGTGTCCTTCTTTCCATTTAGCTTTGAGGCAGCATGAAGGTTAAGGATTGCCCGTCTCAAGGTCACTTGATTCCCGCTGAACAGGGCTTTGGAGACTGTTCAGTTTATGGAGAATGCCGCTGTGCTTGTCAACTGTGTTCAATGTGGAGGGGCTGAGTCGAGACTGAAAATGGAAAGAAAGGCACTGAAGGCTGGAGGCATGATATTCAAAGGCTATAAACATCTTTCTTACAAATGAGGAGCTCCTCTAAAAGTCACGGGTCACAGTGGAAAATCCCAGATATAACTTATCTCCTTTCTATCCACATACACATACCTCTCACCTACCCGGTGCCTGGCACTGTGCTACGTACTGGGACAGGGTCATGAATCATTCAAGGTCCTTGCCCTTGAGGAGCTGTACCTAGTTCAGCAGAGACAGATCATATGCAAACAGCTGTAACAGTGTAGGGAGTCCTCTCCTAGCCTGTGCCTGAGGGAGCTGTGCAGAGGGAGTGATTAATTTAGCCTCAGGGTGTCAGGGAAGGCCCCGTGGAAGACAGCTGAACCTGGAAGACTGAGGAGGAATTCTGGGCAGAGAGAAGGCAGGGCATGGGATATGCATTTCAGGCAGAGGGAACTACATCGGCAAGGGTCTAGAGCAAGGGATGGCCAGCTTTTTCTGGAAAGGGCCTGTTAGTAAATATTTCAGGCTTTTCAGTCTGTAGGGTCTCCATTGCAACTACTCATCTCTGTTGTTGTAGCACGAAAGTAGCCAGGGGCAAATGTGTGAATGAAGGCGCACAGGCTGTGTTCCAATAAAACTTTATTTACAGAATTGGCAGCGACAGGACTATAGTTTGCCAACTCCTGGTCGAGAGGAGGATCTTCAGAGAGCCTCTCGTCTGCTGGTTCCCAGTCTTTTCAAGCATTAGGATTACTTTGCATCTGCTAGTCCCTGTTTCCGATGCTCTTAGCTATTACTCCACAGCTCTTCATCAGGTCTCGGTGAAGTCCACTTCTAACCACGCTATTCACAACACATCCATCCCCTGGACCCTCCATCCTTTTTCATCGCTTTCATTTTCATCATGGCACCTATACGAAAACTCTTATGTATGAATTGTTTGTTTACTTCTTGTCTTTCCTGCTGGAATGTAAGCTTCATGGCTTGTTCTCTGTTGTATTCAGTGCTGTGCTGGATCCTGGAGCCTGGGATGCTCATTTCTTCTGCTCCAGCTCTGCATCCACTGAGGTCAAATGATAGTTTTAAATCAGCCACGGTGGGAAGATTTACCCTGTGGAAATCAGTCCCATGGAAATCAGGTTTGGGGCATTTTTTTAAAAAGAGCTGTTTTATGAGCATATCACTGGTTCTCCCCTCTACCTAGAATACCCACCAGAAAGTCTGGTGCTCGGTAAATACTTGACTTTTTAATAAAACGTGCTACCAGTATCTGCTGATTGAGAAAATAGATCTCCACTTATAGATACAGAATCCTTTTGCCATTATTAGTGCTTCACAGGGATTTCCATGTCCCTTAGATGGGTAACTGCTGAGGGCACCATCACCTTCACTTGACCTATGGGAAGACTGAGGACTCACGACAGGACGTGGTAATCATTTTTTTTTTTTTTTTTGCCGGTACGCGGGCCTCTCACTGTGTGGCCTCTCCTGTTGCGGAGCACAGGCTCTGGACGCGCAGGCTCAGCGGCCATGGCTCACGGGCCCAGCCGCTCCGCGGCATGTGGGATCTTCCCGGACCGGGGCACGAACCCGTGTCCCCTGCATTGGCAGGTGGACTCTCAACCACTGCGCCACCAGGGAAGCCCAGGACGTGGTAATCTTTACCCCATAGAGCAGACAGATTCTGCTAGGCCATGATGTCACATCTCCGCCTTATTCGCTACAGTCCCCCGAGTGAATGTGGGGTCTCAGGTCTGTGTCTCTTTTACTAAACAACAAGTATTTTTAATGAATTCCCCCAGTTTAGTGTGATTGTCATTTCTGCAGAGTGTTCAAAAGTCCAGATAAGTTCTATCCTCTTTCACCTGTGTTACTGTATCCATTTCCCATTTGTCTGGGGCTTTGATTTATGGTATGTAAATGTGCCCTAGTCTATACCCTTTAGCTGTGATTATCATAAATATATCTGTTGATGAACAGTCTCCTACCCTGACAATCTAATTTTGAAATCTGCAGTGGTATGAAGCCCAGAAGCACTTGACAAGAATCACAGTTTAACAGCCTCTTCGATCTCCGTTCCTTTAAGTGGGCAACATTAAACCTTGATACCAATGGTCTGGTTTGTAAGCCCACAGAAACTGATTAAAAAGCCCCATCAAATTACTACACAATGCATGCTTAACTTTTACAAAGTACTCTCCATTTGCAGGATGCCTGCTAAACAGTCTTTTCAATTCCCTGTCCTAAGCACACACTAAGAAACAGAAACGTGAACTTGTATTTAACGGCCATCTGGCTTATCTCAAAGCTTTCCAGGACCTCAGGGCTAGAAAGAACCTTGCATTGCCATGCAGAATGCCTTTGCTTTCAGAGATATCTGTGTCCTTCATAGCTGTCCTGACCTGTAGTTTTTTCTGCTTCTCTCTGTTTGCTTCTGTCCAATGATGGAGAACTCACTCTTTCCTTAGGCAGCCTGTTTTCTTTTTGAATACAGTTTACAGAAAGTTCATTTTTACCTGCCTCCCTGTAACGTTCAGCCATCGGCCCTAGTTCTATCCCTGTGGAGCTACTAGAACAAATTGACCTCTTCTTGCTTCTGTCTCCTCTTCTGTCTTCTTACTTCTAATCTCAAGAAAGTGGGGACAGCTCTCACGTCCCCTGCATCCTCCTTTCTCCAGGCTGCATATCGACTGTCCATTCAGCCATTCTTCCTATGACAGTCCTTTGTACCACCCTCTTTATTTTGCTCCTCTTCCTCTGGACATGTTCCAGTTTTGCCGGTGTCTTTCTTAAAGTGACTGAACAGTGCTGGCGAACAGCTGGGACCATAGAATGTTACGCTAGACTGCCTCTTCACTTACTAGTCCTGTAAGCTATAGGGTAAGTGATGTAGCTTCTCTGAATCTCGATAATCTCACCTGACAAATGAGAAAAAGTACCTTACACATTAAGTTGTTGTGAATACCAGATACGACTGTAGTGGAATCATTGGGGGAGTGCCTGGTACAAAGTAGATGGGTTCATAATACAGCCATTGTTATTATAATAAATACTATTAATTCTCTGGATATAGCTCATAATAAAGATTGGATCATATATATATATATATATATATATATTTTTTTTTTTTTTTTTTGCGGTACATGGGCCTCTCACTGCTGTGGCCTCTCCTGTTGCAGAGCACAGGCTCCGGACGCGCAGGCTCAGCGGCCATGGCTCACGGGCCCAGCTGCTCCGCGGCATGTGGGATCTTCCCGGACCGGGGCATGAACCCGTGTCCCCTGCATTGGCAGGCAGACTCTCAACCACTGTGCCACCAGGGAAGCCCTATATTTTTCATTTTAGATTGGAGTTTACATGGGGGCATTTTCTGTAAGTTTAGGTGCAAATGTTGAATAGGCTGGCCCTAGATAAACACAGTGCAATTGTAGTATCTCATATATATATGCATGTGTATAAAATGTGTCGATATTAAATACATATTTCTTGCACGGTTTCCTAGGACTCCTTTCCTTTGTCACTCCCACACTTCAGTAACTGATGCACAGCTAGGTGCTCCTGCCTCTCCTTGTCATCTCTTCTCTAGCTTCTTGCCCCCCAGTCCTGCAGCTTGCACAAGATATATACAGATTATGTCTTGGCTGCTCTTTGGGAAGGAAAGGACTGTTTATTCAGTATATCAGAGACGAGTCTTTTCCTAACTCATCCGTGTGTTGGCTGGATGACCTTGGACAAGACATTTTCCCTCTGAGGCTCAGTTTTTCTTTTTTATCTTTGAACTTGATGAAGGAAGGTATTTTGATGCAGGAAGGTATTGGATTCTGAGTTCCTTTCCAATTCTAAAACTCACTGTGTTTTCTACAATCTAGTATTCATTTTGAGATGTGTGATTAGGCTTCCTTGGCTCTGTCTGTGTTCTGGTTTCCAGCGTGTACCTAGGTAAGCACTACACTTTAAGGCAGTACACTTTAAGGCAGCAGGAATGTCTAGGTAATTCCTTCAGGTCTCAGCTTTTCTGAGTGGCTTTGAAGTCAAACCTTCTGCGGAAATTGCCACGTCATCCTGAAGGGAAGCAGTGCTGAACGTGAGTTCCTATGCTTTACCTTCTCTCTCACCAACCTCTTTGAAGGTAAAATTTCTTACTTGCTTTTGTGGCTCTAATTATTATTTTTAATCAACTTTTTATTTGAAAATGGTTTTACATTTACAGAAAAATGAAGCCTACACCCAGTTTCCCATATGAACATCTTACATTCGTTTGGTATGTTTGTGACAATTAGTGAATCAGTATTGATACCTTATGAATAATTAAAGTCCATACTTTATTCAGATGTCCTCAGCTTTTTACCTCATGTCCTTTTTCAGTTCCAGGGGCCCATCTAAGGTACCTTACATTTAGTTGTCTTATCTCCTTAGGCTCCTCTTGGCTATGACATTTTCTCAGAATTTTTTTTGAATTTTTGACAGTTTCGAGGGGTACTAGTCAGTTGTTTTGTAGAATGTTCTACAGTTGAGATTTGTTTGATGTTTTTCTCATGATTAGACTGGGGTTATGGGTTTTGCGGAGGAAGATCACAGAGGTAAAGTGTCATTCTCATTACAGCATATCAAAGATATCAAGGCTATCAGCATGATTTATGACTGTGGACCTTAACCTTGACCCCCGGCTCAGGTAGCATTTTTTTTATCATGTTTCTGCACTGTGAAGTTACTCTCCACCCCTGTACCCCCTTTTCATATTCTCTTAGGAAGGGAGTCACTATGTACAACCACTGCTAGTTCTTATTCACCTAACTGTCCAAGGTGGGTATTTCTGATGGCTGTTGTCTTTTCTTCCACCAGAATTCTCCTATTTTGTTGACATCTCCTAGGGCTTTATCATCTAAATCCAGCCAGCGTTAAGGAAGAGAAAATGTTGGAGGATAATGTTTGCTTTTAAAAGCCTTGGCCTGAAAATGGCACACATCACTTCCACTTAACATTCCATATGACACTCATTCATCTGCCAAACCTAACTGCAAGGGAGGCTAGGACATATGGTCTAGCTGGGTGCCCAGGAAAAAGAGGAAATGGATTTTAGAGAAAATCTAGCAGTATTTGCTCTACTACTTTAGAGTACAAAAGGGAACAAACTAAACCAATGTCTTACCATCATCAAATAATATAGCCATTGCCTCATAAAAAAATGAAAAAATAATGGAAAAATATAATCTTCGAATCAAGGAGAGTCATATAAATTGAAAATAAAATTAGCTTAATAAAAAACTTACTCTGTTGGCCATATTTTTCTTACTTCACTGTTTACCTGTGAACATTTGTTGAGAACAGGCTCTTACCTGCGTGTCAGCATTTGCAAAACTCTGCTGTAAATTATGCCTATACCAGATTCTGCATCATTCCCAAAGTCTGCCATGCTGTTTTCACCTTCATCCATTGTTTTTCTGGGATGGCCTTCCTCTGGTTTCTTTGCCTATGAAAATGCTATTCACTCCTCAAGTGACAGGTGAGGTGCCTTCATCTAACTTCGAGACAGAATTAGTCCCTTGCTCCTTGTGACATCACGTCACTTTGCTTCCATTCATCATTTAACAGCGATCTCCCACTATGTATACGTATGTTTCATGCATTAGACTGGGTGCTCCCTGAGGACAGCACAGGTTTTATTAATCTGTTAGATGCCTAAGCATGGTCTGAAAAATAAAAAGCATGTTTTGTTGGATGCACTCAGGATGCTAGATATCCCAGAAAGTGGTCTCATTTTTTTTAAACCCCTTTCTTTAAAATACAACAAAACATTTTTTTTCCCCCCAATTATAAAAGTGATCCTCCCTTATGATAGACAAGCCTTCCTGGTGGAGGTGATCTTGAGCTGAGCCTGGAAAGGGTGATAGGATTTGATAATAATAAAGGTATAGGCCTGTCAGGCAGGCTATACTGCTTTCCATGACACATCCTAGGTTCAGGGCGTTTGTTTAATAGATGGTCAGGGCTCCTTTGAAACAGCTATAGTGTAAAACATTCACTTTCATAGATCATCACATAATTAAAACTCAGACTCTGAGCTTGTTCTGCACTGCTCTTGGGTGGTGGGGCTTGGTGAACAGCCGTATGCTCATTATCTTGAACAGGAGTTACCAACCTGAATTCCCAGGGTCCCAACAGGGGGATAGCTTCACCGTAGCAAAAGGAGTGTTTAATTACAGCTACAGAAAGTGGAGCATGAAAAAAAAACCAAACAATCCTTTTCAGGCTTTAATGATTCAGCTGCCATGCATCTCATTACCTATCAAAACATGACTTCTTAAAGTGACCTTATCAAGTTTATTAGAGATAAAGTATGAATTATATGACAGTTGTTCCTTTCCTTCCTTCTATCCTTTTCTATCCTCTACTCTTAATCTTTTGGTTACTTTAGTGACTTTACAAGCTCAGTATTTTACTAAAACATGAATCAGCAAAGTCTATTTGTAAAATACTTCCTTTGGTTTACTTACACTGTTTCCTCAATTTTCAGGGTTGAAAAATTAGACCTTAATTAGGATTTATATTTTTATGGTTTTTTTATTTCATATCATCACATTTATTTATTCATCTGAAATTCTAAATTATTATAGTTAGCGTAGAAATTATTTTTTCCCATTACACAGATAGGAAAACAGCCTCAGATACTAAGGGACTTGCTCAGGACCCCACAGCAACTGTGGTTCAAAGCTGGGTCTCCTGATTGCACATCTAGAGCTGAACGTACCACATTAGCATCTGCCTGTCAACCACTTAGCCTTGTGGCAGAGGCTCACACATTCTTTTATTTCTCCTAATTATAAAAGTGACCCACACTTATGATAGCCAAGTCTTCCTGAGAAGGTGATCTGGAACTAAGCCTGGGAAGGTTGGTAGGGCTTAATAGATGGTAGGGGTACAGGATATTTTTTTGCAGTGTGGTTAACTAGCTACATGCTTCTCTGACATGTCCCTTGGGGGTCAGGGGCATGGAGACAACACATTGAGAATGAATCCATGCCTTGATTTCTGGCACTACTTAGAGGAGAAGATTCTCAAATCAAAGAGACTTTAAGTCAAAGGTGCTCAAATTATAAATACACTGAATTTATTTAACCACAGTAATAATACATAGTTATCAATCAGAATGCCTAATTTCCAGTTTAGTTCTTTTTTTAATACCCTACTTCCTCATCACCAGTTTTCTTGGCAACTTTTCTTCTTCTTAGGACTGCTTTGAAGAAGACATGTTTATATAGGCATTGCCTCAAACTCCCAAGTATGTGTGATCTAGTCATATGTGCAAAAGACATATGTCATAGGGAGCAGATCCATTCCCAAAGAGTTTATTGCATTGAATCCTTATCTAGAACTCCTATCTAGACTCAAACATCAATAAATGTGTTTAGTTTAACACACAGTACTTAGCATATTGCCTGCCCAATAAAAGAGGTTCTGAGTAAATATTGATTTAATAAATTGGTGAAGGAATGACACTGTCAGTTGAAATTCATTAATTGTCCTTTTGAGGATAACACATAACTACTTACCAATCATATGATTTCTATCCTTGCCTCAATTTTTATCACCAGAAGCAGCATTTTTCTTTTTCTACTAATTTTTATGAAATAGGGCTATAAATGTTCTAGAGTAGTCTAATTTTTGCCCAAAACTGAAGTAGAGACAAAGATGGTGGTGATGTACCGGTCAGAATGGCCATCATCAAAAAATCTACAAACAATAAATGCTGGAGAGGGTGTGGAGAAAAGGGAACCCTCTTGAACTGTTGGTGGGAATGTAAATTGATATAGTCACTATGGAGAACAGTATGGAGGTTCCTTCAAAAACTAAAAATAGAACTACCATATGACCCAGCAATCCCACTACTGGGCATATACCCTGAGAAAACTATAATTCAAAAAGAGTCATGTAACACAATGTTCACTGCAGCACTATTTACAATAGCCAGGACATGGAAGCAACCTAAGTGTCCATCAACAGATGAATGGATAAAGAAGATGTGGCACATATATACAATGGGATATTACTCAGCCATAAAAAGAAACAAAATTGAGTTATTTGGAGTGAGGTGGATGGACCTAGAGTCTGTCATACATAGTGAAGTAAGTCAGAAAGAGAAAAATGAATACCGTATGCTAACATATATATATGGAATCTAAAAAAAAAAAAAAAAAGGTTCTGAAGAACCTAGGGGCAGGACAGAAATAAAGACGCAGACGTAGAGAATGGACTTGAGGACACTGGGAGGGGGAAGGGTAAGCTGGGACGAAGTGAGAGAGTAGCATTGACATATATACACTACCAAATGTAAAACCGATAGCTAGTGGGAAGCAGCCACATAGCACAGGGAGATCAGCTCGGTGCTTTGTGACCACCTAGAGGGATGGGATAGGGAGGGTGGGAGGGAGACGCAAGAGGGAGGAGATATGGGGATATATGTATATGTATGGCTGATTCACTTTGTTATAAAGCAGAAAGTAACACACCATTGTAAAGCAATTATACTCCAATAAAGATGTTAAAAAAAAAAAAGAATGGTGGTAATTCTGTAGAAAATAGATTGTTGCTGGCAGCTAGTACCACAGTGAGAAAGCTTTAAATATTTATGTTAGCTGCTATACAAAAATTCAAATGTGGTATACAAAGATCAGTTTGATGGTATTAGTGTGTAGGGTGTTTCTAAAAGCTGAAGACCACTTCTGGTTTGAAATACAGAAATATGCATGGCTTGATCTTTTTGCGTGTGCTGGAAAAATGACTTTTGTAGTATGGGGGCTCACTCGGATGAAGTATTTACTGAAGGTGAAATCTGTTTCTACATACTTTCCAGTGACGTCTCATGGCCATGGGGGTTTGGCTTTTTCCTGTGGTTCTCAACCAAGCCTGAATTTGATCAGAATTTCAAAACCCAGGAAACATAGATAGAGAGTTGTCATTCAGCAGAAATAGAAGTCTTCCCGGAATTGACTATGACTGCTGAAAGCTTAGCAATTACATTGGCTGTTTGGTCTGAACAGTGATTCTGGAATGGGACCACAAACTTAGTGGCATCTTGCAGGCAGACACTAGATGCAGGAGGGAGAGACATAATTCAGTTTTTAGCACACCTCTGTATTTTCTAATCATAATTAGCTGTTACTCATTTACATTTGGTTTACTGTTGCAGAGATTTATTGATCTGCCTCTAGAAAGAAAAAAAAGTACAGATGTTACTAAAATGCCTTCTTTTCAAATAGTTATTTCAATATTTAAACCATTGACATTTATGCATTTACTTCAGGAATGTTTTTGACAATTTGTAAGTGTGTATTAAAAAAAATTTCAATAATCATTTCATTTTGTTCTGCAGAACCCCAGCTGAAAGGAATTGTGACAAGGTTATTCAGCCAGCAGGGATATTTCCTGCAGATGCACCCAGATGGTACCATTGATGGGACCAAGGACGAAAACAGTGACTACAGTAAGGCATATTAGCTTCTTGCAATCTAATTACAATCAAATGTATGGCCCAGTGTATCTTAGACTTAAAGCATGGCCAGGCTACCTTTGGAACTATTGAACTACTAGTAAGCTGGTGTCCTTTCCTTTATCCTTCTTGCTATGATTCCCTATAGCCAGGAGACCGTAAGGGACAGAGATTATGTACTCAATAAGAAGGTAGGAGGCTTGAAGGAGTTCTGACTGGTCAGTGGACAAGAATTTCCTCTCATCCCACTGTTTGTAGTCAGGATGATGTTAAGTATTCATAGAAGCAAGGCAGACCTTCCAGCACAAAATGGTATTTTAATCCTGGAACCAAACAGTAAACATGTTATAGTAATTGTTAGAACATCATTTCTGGAAGACCAAAGTTACTTCTCAAGGTAAACATTGAATATATACATATGTATATTACATGTTATTTTATTTTGATTGAAGACAAAATTATTGATTTAAAAAGGAAAATATATTAAAATATTATGATAACAGATAATGAAGACTGGTAGAACTGCAATTTTGTTTATAGTTTTTTGAGATAAAATGCAAACATTAAAAGATTATTGATAATATCCCTGGAAATAATGTTTAAGTAATTTAACTATATAGGTGACAAGTTTGATAACTAAACAAGTCATCAAGGTCTGAGAGAGTATGAAGAATTTTGATTGCAAGCCTCAGAGCCAAGAATGATCACTTTCATCATATCTTTCAGTTTCTGAATAATCGTGTACAGATACCTGGGGGGAAATTCGTGTTATTCTAAAATTATACAGGGCATCATATTGTTTCCCAAAGTTTGTCTGTATTCCCTGCTAGATCTTTAGTACTAGTCACATAGTAAATGCTCATTAAATCTATATCCAATTGAGTTGTCTTCTGATGGAGGTGATTTTGTGGTTAGACTGACATTCTACCCAATTGCATAAAATAATCTAAGAAGTCTGATATTTTACGGTGAACTATCTTTTAAATTAAAAATAAAGATCTCAGGAAAGATCTACAATCCCTAGAGTGTGAAAATGCTCTTGTCCACCCCTTCTAAATTATTCTTTGTTCACTTAATGTTACACATTACAAAATACGAATTACAATAAAGATCTTATTATAAAGAATTTCATCCCATTTTCTGCCAAGTAGGTGATTAGCTTATTGTGGTTTGCATTGTTGGTTTATGTTTGTGGGAATGCATTCTTTGAATGATTTAAGGTTTAACTGAGTACAGAAGAATGAGGATGCTTTCCTCTCCATGTAGAATTTTCATTATTGCATGTGAACTTGAATTCAGATTTAGTGAAGCTACAAGTATAGGTGGAAAGAATCAAGGATGTGGCTTAGCTGTGTCACCCGTACTATCTCTGGGGTATCCCTTGTTCTGGTTTCTTTTTCTATAAATTGATGTGGCTGGAGATGATAATATTAATATCCTTTGTCAGACAGAACCATCCACCCAACTTAAAAAAAAGACTGAAAAATTATAAGTTGGTGAACATAGATTCAGTCCTCAAGTGAGCCAAATAGCCGTAGCCACAGGATACAGCTGTTACCTAGACAGCTGTTCTATGGATCTGTGACGTTTATCACGGGGCAGTGGCAGAGAGGTGAGGGTGAAAGCGTGGGGTCAACCAACAAAATACCTTCCTTCAGTGTTTTTAGAAAAATAATTGAAAGTGCTTTCTCTGCAGATGCTGGGTCAATGGCTAATACAGATCTACAAGCACATATAAATATACACACATATGCATAATATATATACGTATATATAGAGGCGTTACGCATAACACACATACGGAGGGTGCTACATTTTGTCAGAAACTTTTAGAAACTGTCTGAATTCACAACTTTAAAATATCTTATTTTTTATTAAGACAAACTACTGCATACATTTATTGATATGTTGGTATTAAAAGGAGTTTAAATATACAAAATAATAAGACTTAGATAAATTCATCTGGAAACCCAACCCCTGGCTTAAAATTTAGTTAAAAACATCAATACATTTGAAACCCTTGTGTGCCTCTTTCTGGTGGAGTCCTGCTTTTCCCTTCAGTACCAGACATAACAACTATCTTGAATTTGAAATTTTTTATTTCTGTGCAGTTTTATAAATACATTTTTTCATATATACATATATATGCATATACTTACATCCGTCATAACATCATTTTGCATGTTTTTAAACTTTTTATAAGAGGAACATTACTATATATAACTTTTATGTATTTTTCTTCCCCAGTATTTTGGTTGTGAGATGCATAAATGGTGATATATTTGCTTTATATTATTCATTTTCATTTTTGTAAAGTATCCCATTGCATGAACATACCCAAATATATTTATCCATTCTCTTTTGGGTGGATAATTATCATTTCTATTTTAAGGCAATTACAAATAGCGCTGCTAAAGTATTTCTTGTACGTGTTGAAGAGGCCTTCGCTGACCATCCTTAATAAAACTAAACATTTCACCTTGACCTATTCTGATACCCTAGTATTTTTTTTCTAGTCATAGCTCCTATGATGACCTGATATGCATATTGTTGCAGTTTATTTGTTTATTTTTGATCTTCCTAGCAGGAGAATGTTTCATGAGTGAAGAGATTTTGTTTTGATCTTTGATGTATCTTTATTATTTTTTTTCACATCTTTGTTGGAGTATAAATGCTTTACAATGTTGTGTTAGTTTCTGCTGTACAACAAAGTGAATCAGCTATATGTATACATATATCCCCATATCTCCTCCCTCTTGTGTCTCCCTCCCACCCTCCCTATCCCACCCCTCTAGGTCATCACAGAGCCTCAAGCTGATCTCCCTGTGCTATGCAGCAGCTTCCCACTAGCCATCCATTATACATTTGTATCTTTAGAACCTAGAATGATCATTAGTACATAGTAAGCACTCAACAAAAATCAAAACGAATGAATGAATGTGTCCTTGTGCATGTGTAAAAGTTTCTCTAGATCATTGGCTAAATATTCTATCCACCTAAATATTTTTAACATTTCCTGTTGAAATAATGTTAGACTTCAGAAAAATTACAAAATAATACAGGAAATTTCTGTGTACTCTTCACCCAGCTTCCCCTAATGGGTACCACTTTTATGTAACAACAGTCCAATTATCAAAGCCAGGAAATTAACCTTGGTACAATACTATAAATTGAACTATAGACTTTATTCAGGTTTTGCCAGTTTTTTGACTAATGTACTTTCTTCTGATCCCCCCACACATATTTTAATTAAAAATATCCCATGAAAACAAATAATTTTTATTTTTACATTTTCTGAGTGTGGATTGAGATAAAAATATCAGAGAAGGATTTAAATTCTACTCATGTTTTTTAATAGAAAATTATAAACCTCTAAGTTGTTAAAATGCCTTTTCTTTCTCTACTTTGTGTGGGCAGGAGTAAAAGCATTTGATTGTTTGGAAAAAAAATCTTGTTACTATGAGCATCTGTCAGAAGTGTGCTGTTTGGTTCAGTAGACATCATTAGGTCCAGCCAACCTTACCATAGTATCTTGGATTGAATTGATAGGACACCTGTTCTTTTGTTCATGAAGAAAAGACTAATTACATGTAATTGAGTACAAAACCAAATGGGTTTGTCAGCAGCAACAGATACAAATCTCTGCAAGTGTAATGATACCAAAGATGCAAAACAGTGTTGGAACACTGACACAAAAAAGACAACAGCAGTTTGGAGAGTATTAATAGGAACATTTTACATAAAATTAGAAAGGTAATTATTCTGCTCCACCAGTTTCCATAGGAGAAGACACATTTGAAGAGGTCAAACATGCTGGGGTGAAAACAATTAAGATATGCAAATGCATTGTTGCCTTTTTCTCTGAACAAAAATATTAACAGCCATTTCACTGTGGCATGAGCTGCCTGACAAATGAATACAATGGTGAAACTGAAGATATTCAAGCAGGTGCTGCACTGGTACTTGTAGAGCGTTTATGAAAAAACCCCTTCAGTGTGGGAGGGGAAGAACATGGTGGTGGTTGAGATAGTTTCAGAACTCAGTGACTTTTAAGGTCTCCTTCAGTCTTGAGATTCATTTAAAAATTATTTTGAATAGATAAGTATATGGTACAGAATTGTAAAGGCACAAAAAAGGATATACAGTTGAAAAAGAACAAAACAGTTCTTGACAGCCAAGAGCTGGCTTGGCACTACCAGCAGGACAAATGTGAACAGTTTCACAGGACACCAAATCAGGCAAGGCCACCGTGACCATGATGGATCAGGACAAAAACAAGACCACTCTGTAATCATATCTGAATGCAGACAAAAACAAGAAAGTTGTCCAAACTACAAAATGATCAAATATTGCTGTACCCTGCTTCATCACCAGGAACAGGATGTTGCTCTGTTCTTCTTGCCTTCTAGATAAGAATTATTAAGATAGCCAAGTATAGAATTACACCTGCATCCAAAGAGCATTCAACTTGGAATAAATCTGCTTTCTTTGAGCCCCCTTAAAAATCACTTAACATGAGACTAAATCCTGGAAGTCCTTTCTTACACCTTACTAAGACACCCCAGTTCTGCCATGGTGTATATTTTTCCTCCTCGCTGAGAGTCAGTGAACCCAACTTTGTTCAACCACAGATGTGTGGATGTGTTTCTTTGACTAGAAGACGTTAACATAGTCAAAAGCAATTTTCTGTCCCTCCCCTCTCTGCCACCTGGCCACATTTCTTCGTATTCTTCCAGATGCAGTCTGTGCATTAACAACATACACAATATTATATATCTGTATATGTCTCTCCCTCTCTCTCTCTCTCTCTCTCTCTATCTTTCTAATCTTGTTCAGTACTTTTTCTTAACTTAAAATGTTGTATTTACAAGACTTTTCCATGTTAGGACATATTTAAATGGGATATTTTATTTAACCTAGTTTCCTCTTGAAGGACATTTCAGTTCTTTCTAATATTTTGCTGATACACACTATTCTATAAACAATATCCTTGTACAGAAGTCATTCTGCGTGTGTGCAACTATATTTAGAGGATGGATACTTAGAAGAGGAATTGTTGGGTCAAGGTTTTATGCTTTTATATTTTTGAAAGAGAGCTATTTCCTCTCCACCATACAAATTTACACTTAGAGTGACTAGTCGTTTCCTTATCTTCTAGTCAACACAATGTGTTATCAGACTTTTGGTTCTTTGCTACCTAAAAACATAAACTTTAAGTTTTCTTATTATGAGTTAGGTTGAGCACTTGTTCATATAGTTTATGAGCCACCTGCACTTCTTTTCCTATAAAATGTCTGTTTATATTTGTTTCTATTAAGTGTCTGTTTTATCATTTGCAAGAAATCTGTTTATATTTTAAAAATCAGCTCACTGTTATGTGAGTTTCAAATATCTTTACTCATTTTGTTGTTTGCCTCTGAATTTTTTTGCAATGCCTTATTTTATTTTAAATACACTTTTATGCCCTCAGCTTTTCTTTCCTATTTAGAAGTGTACTCATTCCAAGATTATAAAAAAAACCTCCCACGTTTTAGTAAGGAATTGTTTCATTTTTATACTTCATATTTAATTAATCTAGAATTTTATTTCTTGACTTTTGACTGTAGACCTCTAATATTTTGTGTTCCTAACTACCAGTTTTAAGTACAAATACAGTTTCTTCAGATTTTATGAATGTATTAAATTCTCCATGAGTTCAGCATTAAAAATATATATTTCAACAAGGCCTATATCTGAGTTTCAGAAATCCAATTGGAAATTTAAAAATTGAGTCATCCAGCTATGTTTTCTATACAATACCAGACATATGATGTTTTGATACCACCAATCACAAGTATATAGACACAGCCAAAGCCAACAGAAGCTCTGTATTGCTAAACGATGAACAAAAACATGATCCAAATGGTTAGTTGGAGAAAATCATTAAGGACATAAGGGATGCTGCAAAGAATTATAAAGATGCTCTGTCTTCCTAACAAGGTGTTAGGTGAAAGAGATGACATGGAGTTCATCTCTTTCACCTACTCAGATGTACACATTATAGTAGTCATGGGTGAGCGAGGGCTACGCCATATCCAATTATAGGGATATTATTTTCTTCTAGTGTCTTCTATACTTTAAGAATATATCACAATTTGTATGCGTGAAGTCATACCTACAAGTTGGATGAAAAGAAAAAGAAATGCGTGCGTTATCCTGCTGATTTTCTTTAAGCAGGCTTATTTATATAATCTTGAGCAATACTTTGGTACGTGTAATATTGTTACCCTTACAGTGGCATGCCTTTTCAAAACAAAATTAATATTCAGCCTTAGCTTATGAATGCAGTTACCTCACTTGATTTTTTAAAAATAAAGAAAAAATATTGCCTTTTGACTTTCATAGCTAGAAGAAAAGTAATGGACACTTGTTAGAAATTTGTTTTTGTTGATTGTGTTTCAATTTTAAAGACTGTTCCTTCAAATAATATTTATGGAAAGCTTGAACAAGAACCAATTATTTCCTTGAATAGTTTGCCGATTCACATATGTTCATAAGGAAATAACTCCTCAGACTTTTTTTAACCTTGGCTTTGTACCTTTTTATGTCTTATATTTCCTTTCGACCCTAAGACTTCTGCCCTCATGTGCGCCTCTGTTTAGTAAAGTAAAACATGAGCCATTTGAAATTATCCTTTTTCCTAGTTGCGCTTTGACTATTTATGGGCATATTGATAGGAAGTATACATATACATAGTGGTTAAGAATCTGATGGGAGCCACTTTACCAAGTGTATTCCTAGAACTAAGGACTGAGATTATCTTTAGTCTATTCCTGGCTCTGTGAGGTGACCAGTGCTTTGGTCTTGGGCAAGTCACATAAATTTTGTCAGATTTATACAATCTCTGGTTTTACAAAATGAGAGGAACAGAGAATCTCTAAGCTTTTTATAGCCTTTCCTTTCATTCTCATATAGAAGTAAATGTATGCTCAGAAAAACTGATCGACAGATTCCGTTTCCACAAATACCATTTGTTCTGAAAGGTATGTTACTGACAGGCAATCTTCAGTTGCAAATCCCTGTGTGATATTCTCAAGGTGTGTATAAAGATCTGGAGAGTCATACATACATATAAGTGATAGAGCCAGAATTGAATGCAGGCTATCTGGCTTGAGGTTCTTTGCCTTGGAGTTAGTTATTTAATCTCTTCACATCTTACTTCCCTCATTTGTTAAGTAGGGATAATAATAGTACTTAGATCACCAGGTTGTTGTGTAGATTAAATGGGTGATTCATGAAAAATGCTTAAAATAATGCCGAAAACCTGGTTAAATGTTGTTGGTTGTTGTTGTTGTTATTCTCATCAGTCGGGGTAAGAGTCCTTGTTTGCAAGGAGCTTATAGACAGTGACCATTTTAACAGAAGTAGAATTCTTACTGGTGGTAGCTGTTGTTATGTGAAAGGATTTAAAAGTGCTTAAGCTAGAGGGTCTGGAGCAGTACTCTAAGTTAGTGGTTCCTAAAGTGTGCAGTCCCTGGACCACCAGCATCAGCATCATCTGAAAACCCGTTAGAAGAACACATTCTTGAGGCTTGCCCTAGACGTGCTGAATCAGATAGAACCTCAGGGCTGGGGCTCAGCAGTGTGTGTTTTGACAAGCCCTCCAGATGATTCTGATGCACTGCAGGAGGTATGAAGGGGCACGTTCCTCTGCACCCAAGATTTGGAGTGTTCACATTTGCTAATGAAGCAATCTCTGTCTTGGGACTGTCATACCTAGTTCTATGGGAACCTGATTCCTGATGTAATAGGGAAAGCATAGGTCTGTAGGTAGACTGAAAAGCATACTGAAATCCAGACTTTCTAGTATCTCAAACATGTGTGGAATCTGTTCCATTTTGATGTATTTCCTGGAGAGAGTCAGAGCTCAATTCTAGACAGGTTATGTGATCAAACACAGGTTTGGGGAATGATAGAAAAACGTATATAATGATATAAGTAAGTCTGTACCATATAGTTTTATGTCTTGGAGCTTTTACACATGCTAATTCCTTTTGCTTGGAATGACTTCACCAATCTTACCACCTGATAGATCACTGTTACCCTTCAGAACCCTTCAAAGCTCTTATCTCCTTTGTCAGTGTGAAGCCTTCTCCAGCCATCCCCCTCAACAGCCACCCTCCCTCACACAAAACTCCACATTAATTACTCATTTCACTCTACTGTGTTTGAACCTCGTGTGTATATTTACAGTTGCAGAAGTCACACTATACTGCAATTCCTTATCTGCATTTTTGTAGATAAGGAATAATGTCCTTATTTGCCCTTCTGCCTAGGACAGCAATGGATATTTTCCAAGATCCCGTACTGGGGCGTATGCAGATACGTTTCATTTAGCTGGTACACTTCAGAAAAAAAATCAGTGTATTCAAGCAGTGGGTGCACCTACTTTCTCCCACATTTTCCTCCTAGCTGCCTGTGTCCTGAAGACTCTTGAGCTTGGGATACCTGTGGTTCTCCCTCAATGTTTATGAAATAAAAACAAAACAAAGCAAAAACAAACAAAAAACTTCAAAGGAAGAATATACACCACTTAAATGTCACCAATTGTAAGGCAAAGTAGCTTGGGCTGTGAGTCAGATAACCTGGTTTCTAGTCTAGGTCCTGTCCCTAATTAGCTGTATGATCTTGTTTCAGTCATGTAAGCTCTCTGTTCCTTGGATTTCTATTCTGTAAAATGAGATTTTGGAAAAGATCATCTCCAATATTGCTGACAGATCTGAAACTTATAAAGCCTATAAATTGGCAATAATTTTTGTTTTTACCTTTGAAACTTCCCTTTTAAGCACATTACAAAAAATGGGCAAAATTGTGAGAACAGATAGTGCAATAATTTTTGCATTGAATTTGAAAACAGTAGTACATTTACTCTACCTTCAAAATATATACAGAATTTGACCACTTCTCAATACCCCAGCTGTCACTACCTAGTCCAGGCTATTCTCATCTTCGGACTATTACCATAGCTTCCTAACTAATCTTGTGCTGGCGACTTTTCCCCTTCAGGCTAGTATCCACACAGCAGCCGGAGTGACCCAGTTAAAATAGGTCAGATAAACTGACTTATCTGCTCAGTCTCTTTCACTATACACCACTAAGGGTAAAAGCCAAATTCATCCCGTGACCAATAAGGCTTTACATAATCCTGCCCATTACCTCCTGGCTGTTCTCTCTCCTCTTTCTTTTGACTAGTCTCCTAGCCTTTCCTTTAACACACCAATCATGCTCCTTCCTATCCCCATCTTCCAAAATGTTCTTCCTCCAAATATCTAAATAGCCCACTCCCTCATCTTCTTCATTCCCTCACTCAAAAGTGAAACCTTTTCTCATGGAGGACTTTTCTGATTCATATATGTGTATTTCAATTGCTGTCTTCAACATTTCACTCTCCCTTGGCAATTTGACTTATTTTTCACTCCACTTACCATTATGTAATATACTTATTTATTTATTTTATTTAAAAAACATATTTATGTGTTTATTTGGTTGCACCGGGTCTTAGTTGTGGCAGGTGGGCTCCTTAGTTGCAGTTCGTGGGCTCCTTAGTTGTGGCATGCAAACTCTTAGTTGCAGCATGCATGTGGGATCTAGTTCCCTGACCAGGGAACGAACCCAGGCCCCCTGCATTGGGAGCTCAGAGTCTCAACCACTGTGCCACCAGGGAAGTCCCCTTATTTATTTTATCATCTCCCACCTCCACTAAAATGTTCCCTACATATACCACACATTTAGCTCATTCATACTTACTTATGTTATTTTTTTCCAGTAGTAATGTCATCCTCTAAAAATAAGATCAATTGCCTTTTGTCTTTGAGAACTTTTCCTGATGTTTTTAACTGGAAATCCTGCTTTTTCCTCTGCATACACAATATATCTCAAGGTATTTTTGCACTTTAATCTGTATTGATGTATCTACTCTCTTTAACTTATAAGTTTCTTGAGGCCATTGACCATGTCTGCTTATCTCTTGTTGGCGTGTAACAGGGCCTTAATAATGGATAGTGACTTAATAATGGATATGGATAGCTTAATTCATAGTAACAATAGTATAATCAGACTACCATTTAAATTTAAAAGCTTAATTAGAGTATAAGCTCCACAGGGCAGGGAGCTTTGTCTTCATTTTCTACTGTTGTATCCCCAACACTTGGGATAGTGCCAGGCACATACTAGGTTTTCAATATTTGTTGAATAAATGAATAAAAGTCAGTTCTCAGAACAGCCTCATCAAAAATGAATATGATTTTGTCAAACAACGCCTAGCTTGAAGGATTATTGCAAATTAAATCACATTTGCTTTTTTTTTTCTTTTTGAGAATGACAGTTTAAGAGACTTTAAAGGATGGATAAGGAAGTCATTTTCCATTATGAAAATAGGAGGAAAATTGAGTATGCTTAGCCTGGAAAAGTGAACTCCATAGCAATAATAGTAAAAGAAGACAGTTTTAAATAGATCTTCAAAGTGTTATGCAAATATATATTTATGGTGATAATTTCAGAGGCATCATTTTCTGAAAGTATGTAAATGGTATGTTTACGCAGAAGAGAGGGAGCCATTGCTTTTATTATTCAGCTAGGACCAGCAGCTAAATTTAAGCTTATGTTGCAGGAAAAAGAAAATATACACTCAGGTGCTTTAAGGGTAAGAAAAAAGGACAGCCAGGGGGTCTTGAGGTAGTGGAAAAGGGTATTAGAGTTGTGATGAATTAGAGATTATTAAAATCGCCCTGAAATTACCTGATTCTGAGGCTCTGGAAAGTGAGTTGATTTGCTCAAGACAGAGTAAGAAAAATTCAGTTCTACTATATCCATAACCTGTGTTCCTTTCTCTATATAAGTTATTGCTTGAGAGATTATACTGATTTACCTACAGTCTAAAACTTAATAGATTTTAATGAATGGAATTGGGATTTGTTATATGTGGCTGGTTCAATTAGGCATTCAGTCTATGGCCTCCAACTAAACAAGGGATAAATTATAACTTTATTTTCATGTGGACCAATATTTTCCAGAGCATATTACCTATCCTGAAGTACGAAATAACTATGTATTTACAATGAGGAATTTGAAAACTAAAACGGTCACCTATGTGCCAAGCATTATTTCTTTTTATTTATTTATTTATGGCTGCGTTGGGTCTTCATTGCTGTGCACGGGCTTCTCATTGCGGTGGCTTCTCTTATGGCCGAGCATGGTCTCTAGGCATGTGGACTTCAGTAGTTGTGGCACACTGGCTCAGTAGTTGTGGCTCGCCAGCTCTAGAGCACAGGCTCAGTAGTTCTGGCACACGGGCTTAGTTTCTGCACGGCATGTGGGATCTTCCCAGACTAGGGCTCGAACCCGTGTCCCCTGCGTTGGCAGATGGATTCTTAACCACTGAGCCACCAGGGAAACCCCAAGCATTATTTCTTAATGTATGAGTTTGGGCCACATTAGATAATAATAGGTAATGTTTACTGAGTACTTGCTAAAGTGTCTAGTACAAGTATGAAAATTTTATAAATTTTACTTGTTTAAGTATTATAACCATCCTATAAAGGGGATACTGTAATCATTCCTACTTTGAAGATCAGTAAACTGAGGCATAGGAAGTTTGAATAATTAATCCATGGTCACACTGATATTAAAAGGTAGACCCAGGATTTGAGCTCAGTGAGTTTAGTTCCAGAGTTAATGCCTTTACCATTTTATGCTGAATACCTAATTTATCTTTCCTCATTAATATTTCCTAGTGCATTAAAAATCATACCACTGCATTCTTCTCACAACACTTTAAAAAAGTATTACGAAGGGGATATGACTTACTTATAAAATATTATGGTGGTTTGCTGGCTAAACATTGAACTTGAGAGGATTTTTCTTCAATATGTTCAATGTATTTCAACTATAAATTAAAACTTTTTTTGAAATAGTAAACCATTATACAATAATTTTAAAGATCTTAAATAATCTGGCTGCCTTTTAACTATATCTGACTTGGGAAGTTTGAGGTGTGTAGGCTGTGTGTGTTTGTGTGTGTATATATATTTCCATGTATTATTCAGTAGCCTAGATAGATAGAGTGGTACTGAGTAGGCATCCTGCCAGGATCTAGTGAAGTTACACTTAGTACATCTGCTTTCCCTGACACTGAGACAGAATGTGGAGCACACACCCATGTCAAAATATGTCTGGATAACATTACTAGGCCCACTCCATAGTATTATAATTGAATTTTTTTAAATGTCCTAAAGAAAGCCTCTCTTTGCTTCCTCTTACTTAGATATTGGCAGAGACATCATTTTTATTGTTGCTTTTGTATGTTCCAGGGATCAGTCCTGATATGTGGAAAAGCAGTGTGGTGTTGTGCACAGTCCATAGTATTTTAGAGACAGACAGTTATGGATATTAATATGCATTTCTCCATTTAACAGCTGCATAAACTTGGGCAATTTGCTTAGCACTTTGAAACCATAGCTTGTCATCTGCAAAATGGGAATTATACGTAAAGACTTCAAGTATGTAATATCAAATTTACCCTCTTGAAAGGAAGTGCTTTGGAAAGTCTAGAGAGGAGAAATCTATGCTACCTGAAGTATGATCCAGAGTAATTTCAGGGAAAATGTAGGACTTGAGCAGAGCTTTGAGGAACTGTGTAACAGCCTTTTTGGAACCTCATCTACAGTTTCATTGCTCATCTAGGTCCTGGACCCAGCCTTCCCATCTTTGGGGGAATTTGATCAAAGTCTAATTTAAATAGGATTAAACCCCACTGTACTTGGAATTTCCCTCAAGGGTGAGGGCAGTGGAATGAATCCAGTTACATATCTGTCCTCAGTCCTTGGATTCTTCTGATAATCTGAGAAGGGAAAGTCCTATTAAGATGCAAGGGAAGACAGTCCACCTCCCACCTATATCCAAGTCCTCTAGAACAATGACTCCAAAATTTTTGCACATTAGAATCACCTCGATAGCTTTTAAAAAACTTGAGGCCCAGATCAATAAAGTCAGAATCTCTGAGGATGGAACCCAGGCATCAGTATTCATTTAAAATCACACAGATGATTCCAAAGTGCACTCAAGTGTAAGAACAGTGATTTCTTCTAGAAAATTGCTTCTTATAATTTAGTCTGCATTAGAATCACCTGGAGGACTTGTTAAACTACTGATCTGGGGGCCTTAACCCCAGAATGTGTGATTCAGTAGGTCTGGAGGAAGGGCCAGAGTGTTTGTGTTTCTAACATGTTCACAAGATCACACTTTGAGAACCACTCTCTAGAGCAGTACTTCTCAAACCTCAAGTGCATAGTGATCATCTAGGGATCTTGTTGAACCGCAAATTTTGATTAAGTGGATCTTGGATGGGACTTGAGATTCTGCCTTTCTGATAGGCTGTAGGAGATGCCAATACTGGCCACACCTACCTTTGGTCTATGGACTGGTAAGATTTGCTACGCAATGACATCACCTGGGAGCTTGTTAGAACCATTTCAGACCTATTGAATATGAAATTGCTTTTTAACAATGCTGCATGTTGGAATCATCTGAAGTGGTTAAAAAATACTGGTGCCTAGGTTTAATTCTGAAGACTTCTATTCAATTGGCATGGGTATGGACAGGGCATCAGAATTTTAAAAAAAGAAAAGCAAACTCCTCCAAAGGTTGTAATATGCAGCAAAAATGTTTGAGACAGAGTTATACAATAAGATATTTGTTTTAAATACAGTGCAAATCATTGCTGTCCTGGTATGGAATATTCCATGATATTTTATTGTAAAAGGAGGCCCTCGAGATGGAGATGACAAATAAATAGCCCCTCCTGGGTCTACAACAGATGTCAATAAATTCTCACAACATTTCTTGTGGCCGAGCCTCAAATGACTTCTTAAGACATAGCTTCAGGCAGCTACAAAGAAATGACTGGAGTTTCATGGATGCCTGCCGTGCGCATGCCTCATCTTCATTAACTCCAACATACTGAGGACCAACTGGGTTCTAGTTACTGGGTTACAAAGATGACTGCAGTACAATTTCTGCTTTCTAGCTGCTCCCAGGATAGTAGACGAGGTTGAACGTGTATGTAAAACAAAATTTAATAATGCAAGGTAGCACTGGTACTGCCAAATGATTAGAAAATCACCAGATTCCGGAGATGGGAGCAATCCCCAAAAGCCATAGTGCTCAGAGAAGGTGGATTTTAAACTGAATCTTGAAGAATAGGAACAAAATATGTAAGCTAAGATTAGGAGAACTGCATTTCAGATAAGGAGGCACAAAATCACCTAGTGGAGAAAGTTCCTGCCATGTTGGGGAAAAATGAGCTAATTTGGATGAAGCAAAGAGATTACATGGAAGTGTCAAAGGGACCATATTTTAGAGTGCCTTAACTGACACATAGGGGAGTTTAAAGTTTACATTTTAGGATGTGGGGGACCAATGAAAGTTACTGAACATTGCAATAGAGTAATAGGTGAAATGTGGTGGGATTATAGTAGTGATGGGCTAAAAGAGATTTTAAGATAGAGAAGAGTAATGACAGAATCATCATCTTATTTTTCAAATTTTTTCCTCTATTTCTAAAAATATCTTAACACATTTATTTCTATAGATCCACTTAATATTTTTGGAATGAATATACATATACCACATATATATATATTCATTGGGATCAGTAAATATAACATTTGAGTGTCAATGACAACGTAAATCGAATGGAATCATGAATGTTTCCTTTGTGGCTTTTTCACTGACTTTCCACACTTTAAATATATAATTGCTCATCCATATTACATGCATAAATTTTCAAAAGTGCTTTCTTGTTTTGGTAATTAGTGATAATGAAATGTAAAGCTTTGGTTGAACATACCTAAACCATCTCAAGCAAGTTAACTTGTGTTGTCTGTGTGTAATTTTGATTAAAAACTAAAGGTTTTATATTTTCTGGGTGGGGCATTTCTGCTTGGCTGCAAAAATTCTTTTAAGGCTTCCAAATTTATTTATTATAGTTTCATTTTTTTCTTACTTTCTTTACAACTATTCAGGTTGTGGTTACTAGAAGTTCTCTTATATTTCTTAAGGGCGACAATATTATATAGCCTTACAGCCCTCAGCACCTAAGTGTACCTTCCTTGGCTGACTTCATGACTCTGGCAAAACCACATTTCTGAGCTGAATTCAGTGCCCCCATATGTAAAGATGGAGGCAGAGTACACGTGTGCAGTTATTTTTTTCTATTTTAGACTTTCATGATCATGATGGCAGGTACCATGCCTTTTACACCACTGCAGTGCCTGGAATACAGGTGATGAATTCATGAATAAACCTAATAGGCCATAGTGTCAGTTTTGGCAACATAGTGTTTGATGGAAGATTTGTAGAAGATACAAATCTAAAATCTTCAAAACATGCCGAGATTTCTTGGAGGATGTTTTTGCCCAT
The DNA here is from genome assembly GCF_003676395.1 of Aethalodelphis obliquidens. Taxonomy (NCBI): domain Eukaryota; kingdom Metazoa; phylum Chordata; class Mammalia; order Artiodactyla; family Delphinidae; genus Aethalodelphis; species Aethalodelphis obliquidens. The sequence goes on from NW_020837945.1 coordinate 75,758,529, forward strand.
TGATCTTATTGGAGTGACACCTGTGCTGTTCACTGAATTCTTCAAATGGAATGTGAGATGAGTCTTCTGTATAAGACAAATAGTTTGCAGCAGATGAGTGATGACAGGCATTTGCTTTCATTATCAATAGTGATATGCTTCATTTTTCACCTTAATGAAAAAAAGAATCACATTGAATTGACTTGTTAATTATGCAAGTTTTTGAACATCTTTGAAGTAACACAGGAAAGGTAATACGATAATATCAGGATTAAAAGCCAGTGGTGGCATTTCTACCAAAGCTAAGGCAAATATTTCTACTAGCTCCTGTCAAAGAAAGGGATCATCACATTGTTCATTTTCGCTAAGTTGAAAATCCGCAATGTTTGCTATCAGCCAATGCTTGGAAGAAAAAATTTAAGTTTCTAAGCCCCAAACTACTAATCAGTTCCATAAGTCAGTAAGTTCAGTGGGCAAAATAAGTCAGACAGTTGAACTATTGGACCAATTGTTTACAAAATAAGGCACGCTGACTGAAAGCACTGAATCAACATAGGCTAAAGTATGTCAATTTTTACATTTTATTTTAAATATATGGTTATTTTAGCTTACTGGATCTTACATATATAAAATGAAATACATTTTTTTTCTCCCATGACATTTTAAGAAGTTTAAGTTAAATTATGAGATAGTGATGACCCAGGCGTCCACGACCCTTGCCCCTATTATGAAAGCTCTAGATTTGGAGGTTTAATAACAACGCCATTACCAATACCAATAATACCTTGTATTTTACTTTTATAGTTTAATAGCAAGTTTTTAAGAAAATTATTATCTTAATTGATTTGCATAGTAACTCAGTGAAACATTCAGAGCAGACATGAAGGCTCAGGGAGGTTACATTACTTCAAATCATCAAGGTCATAAAGCTGTCGTGTTAGAACTAGGGCTCGTGAACTAGAGCTGTGCCTTTTGGACTGAAGTTTAGTCCTCACCGTGGTCTTGCTTTCTTGACTTACAGCTAAAGAAGTAGGGACAATTACATCTTTCCCTTAATTTCTGTAAGAAATGGTGTTTTCGAGGTTAAATTTGATGATCACAAGTATTTTAGCTTCTACTGTGCAATGCACTCTGGATGAAAAAGAAACGTAATTTCATACTTTTGAAGAATTCCTACTTTGCAGGGAGACTCAGGCAAAGACATAAATATGAAAAAGCAATGTGATAAGTGCTGTGTATGGAATGCTGTGGAATTAGGATGAGTGAATAATTAATTTGTCTGAGTGAATACTCCATTGTACCATAATTTAAGTAACTGCTTTTGTGTTGGAGGATTTAAGAGCTCAGACTATCTCCTAGTTTGCTGACTATTCAATAATAGCATTTTCCTATTGAAAATGGGGAGGGGAGGAGAATTGACCTTATTAAATGATAAATAAATGCCAGAAATAAATACTAATTTCATAACTAATGGAAAACCAGTTGAGTGATCTACAAAAATAATTGTAAATATTATAATTACACGTGTTATTGTAAGAGACTATAGGATTATAGGTGAAAATAACCTGGTACCAACTTAATTTTAGGTTAAGATTTTGTAGGATATGATATTACTTACACTCTAACAAAACATCTTTATTGAGAACATTTTGAAGTGTGGAAAATGGTGTGAATTTTCAAGACAGTCTGATATTGAGAATACACAGATTATAAACCCAAATATCTCTGTTTTATCTCAGTATCTTCCACTATAAATTTATTTGGGTTTTTAATGGGTTATAAAACGCGTCTTTTTCTCTGCACATTCTGCAAATTCAACCCAGTACTCTTTTATGTCTGTACATTTTTACAAGCAATAAGAAGTTAGAAGTTACTTGAGAGGATACTGGATTTACCTGTTGTAAAGAAGAATTTGTAATGAACTTTTCTCTCCCTCCCTCCCTATTTCTCTTCCTCTTCTCTTTCTTCTTTGCATCTTCTTTGGTTGTAACATTAAGTGCTTTCTGATGTGTTTTGGATTGTTACCTTTTTGTCACTGGGATAACTTGTATGGATAATAGGCAGATCAAAATTAAGTTGAATAAGAACACAGCGCTTTATTTCACTTAACAGACAGACAAATACTGTATGATATCACTTATATGTGGAATGTAAAAAATAAACTAGTGAATATAACAACAACAAAAAACGAAACAGACTCACAGATATAGAGAAAAACTAGTGATTACTAGTGGGGAGACAGAAGCGGGGAGGGGCAAGATAGGGGTAGGGGATTAAGAGGTACAAACTACTAAGTATAAAATAAATCAGCTACAAGGAAGTATTGCACAATACAAGGAACGTAGCCAGTATTTTGTAGTAACTATAAATGGAGTATAAACTTTAAAAATTGTGAATCACTATGTTGTATACCTATAACTTACATAATACTAGACATCAACAAAAAAATGAAAAGTAAAGAAAAGGACCTAGCTCACAGAGTTGTTCCAAAAATTAAAAATTAAAAAAGAAAAGGACCTAGCCCACAGAGTTGTTCCAAAAAAAAAAAAAAACCAGCATTTCTTACAAAGTACTTTTTTCTAGTCCAATATAATTTTATGAGATGACCAGTATCTTGGTTGTAATAGATTCCCCCAAATCTTCCCTTCCTCTTCGTTTTCTCAAAAAGATGCATCACCCTACACATGCACACACACACCAGCCCTATGCATCCTATGCTCCTGCCCTCTCAAACTTTGTGTCATGCAGGTTTTCTGGCTTTCCCTTTAGATTCCATATTTAAATACATTCCATATGTGGTAAATATTATCTTTGATTTTTTCTTACATGCTTAAGTATGGAAATATGATCTAGAAAAGCTATGAATAAGCGAGCTTAAAGAGAAACCACTGCTGAATCATTTATTTATTTGGCAATTATTGAATAGTAGCTTCTAAGACCAAGATGCTTCTAAGACCTCGTTGCTAGGCAATGAGGATAATAAAAGTTTCCTGTGCCATCAGCTTGCCCACAGAATAGTGGGAGCCTCAGGGAGATTTACAGATGAAGGTGTATTCCTCAGGGACCATATCTGTTGAATATGTCACTATTTTCCTAGCCTAAGCATGCCATGTGACCTATACTAAGTGCTCAGTAAATATTTAAGGAAAGAATAAATGACTTTTGAATAGAGATATTTACAAGGAGTTGTCTGAGGGTTCTGCTAAGGCCGTGGAAACTTACTCCAAAGTTTTGGATGGCACTTTTCATTCCCTTCTTTTTTTACTTTGTACCCGCACTGCCCTCAAATTAGGGCTTTTTATATCCTGAAATAAAGCCAAATAGTCAATTTAGTTTATTTCTTTCTTTTTAAAAATTTATTTATTTATTTATTTTTGGCTGTGTTGGGTCTTCATTGCTGTGCACGGGCTTTCTCTAGTTGCAGTGAGTGGGGGCTACTTGGCTACTCTTCATTGCGGTGCGCAGGCTTCTCATTGAGGTGGCTTCTCTTGTTGTGGAGCACAGGCTCTAGACTCGTGGGCTTCAGTAGTTGTGGCATGTGGGCTCAGTAGTTGTAGCTCACAGGCTCTAGAGCGCAGGCTCAGTAGTTGTGGTGCACGGGCTTAGTTGCTCCGCGGCATGTGGGATCCTCCCGGACCAGGGATCGAACCAATGTCCCCTGCATTGGCAGGTGGACACCCAACTGCTGCACCACCAGGGAATTCCCTAGTTTATTTTTAAAATGACATTTTACATGTCAAAATGCCTACCATGATGCCTGAAAAATAAAGTAGGCATTGAAGGAGTATAATCTCTTCAGTTTTTCCTTTCTTATTAGTTTTTTCTTTCATTCTCTTCTTCCATTTAAATTTCAACCTGAGACTGACTTAAATTTTGTAGGTCCTAAAACTTATACAATTTGGGGCATCCCCTTTGAAAAAATAAAAAATATATATAACAGTGAAATGAAACTTAGGTACAAAAATGAGTAGAGTGAGAAAATAAATCATAAAAGATTAAATTTTAAAGAGCTGAAACCTATCACAAGGATTATAAAATCCAGGGAAGTAATAAAATATTTTAATTAATTACTTGATGTGTACAAGTCTATATATTTCTTTCCCATTATTTTGTTTGTATAATCTTTGAACATCTTTTCATATTTTATAATACATTATCTGTAGAAAAATAATTCAGTCCTTCCTGTAGCATGAGCAATCAACATTGGCCTTTTATTATTATTATTTTTTAATTTATAAAAGTTTACTTAGCTTCACAGCTCATAATCATTTCAGGTACCTATTGAGGATTGTTATCAAATTTGAGAATTTTTTTTATAAGATTTCAGGAAATTTCAAATCCACCACCCAGGTCCCCCAGTGAATAATTTGCTATTCATTTTATATATTACTACAATAATGCTATGTACCCAACAATCACATAGCCCCATTTGCATGTGTCAGCAAGTATTTGTCTCATGTGTCTGGGGTGGTTAGCTAAGCAACTCTACTGATCTTGTCTGGCTTACATATCTAGGGGTCAGCTATCAATCAATTAATCTAGAATGGTGTTGGATGGATTACCGAGGCCACTCTGTTGTTATCTAGGTGTCTTACATCCTTTACCTGGGACCTGCGGGTTAGTCTGTGCATGTTCTTCTCAATGCCGTGGCAGAGGGGAAAAGCATAAACAAGCCAACCTGAGCTCTTTTTCAAGACTGCTTGCATTGGCTGACATCCTATTGGCCAAAACAAGTCACATGGCTCAGCCCAGTATCAAGGGATAGGGCAGAATATCCTTTCAGAGAATTGCAAGTTTATATGCAAAGCACAGATACAGGGAGAAGTGGAGAACTGGGTGTATCAATGCAATTCATCTACCATTTCCTTCATTACTTTAAAAAAAAAAGCAACCTTACTGAAGTATAACTGACATATCAAAAATACCTGAATGTTTAATGTATGCAATTTGATGAGTTTGGACATAATGCATACACCCATGAAATCCCCTTTGCTTTTTTTTTTTAGTAAGAACACTTAACATGGGATCTACTCTCTTAACAAATTTTTTAAGTGGACGATATAATATTAGTAACTGTAGGTACTATGTTTTACAAGAGATCTCTAGAATTTATTCTTCTTGAATAACTGAAACTTTATACCCATTTAACAACAATTATCCATTTCTTCCTCCCTCTAGCTCCTGACAACCACCATTCTACGGTCTGCTTTCATGAGTTTGATTATTTTATTTACTCATATAATGGGGATAATGCAGTACTTGTTTTTCTGGGACAGGCTTTTTTCACTTAGCAAAGTATCCTGCAGATTCAGCCATGTTGTTACATATGACAGGATTTTTTTCTTTTTAAATGCTAACATTCCATTATAAGTATATACCATATTTTCTTTATCCACCCATCCATCCATGGACATTTAAGTTGTTGCCATATTTGGGCTATTGTGAATAATGCTGCAATGAACATAAGAGGACAGATATAGTCTCGAGATCCTGATTTCAGTTCTTTGGGATATATGTCAGTAGTGGGTTTGCTAGATCATAGGTGGTTCTATATCTGATTTTTTGAGGAACCTCCATATTGTTTTCCATAATAGCTGCACCATTTTACATTCCTACCAATAGTGCACAAAGTTTTCAATTTATCTGCATCCTCATTAACATTTGTTATCTTTTTTTTTAATAGTGGTCTTTCTAACAGGTATCAGGCGATATCTCATTGTAGTTTTGATTTGCATTTCCCTGATGATTAGTGATGTTGAGCATTTTTCATGTACTTACTCATGATTTGTATATCATCTTTGGAGAAATGTCTGTTCAAGTCTTTTGGCCCTTTTAAATTGGGTTATCTGTGGGTTTTGCTACTGAGTTGTATATTTAGGATATTAACTCCTTATCAGATGTATGGTTTGCAGATATTTCCTCCCATTCTTTAGGTTGCCTTTTCATTCTGTTGATTGTTTCCTTTGTTGTGCAGAAGCTTTAAGTTTGATGTAGTCCCACTTGTTTATTTTTGCTTGTGTTGCCTATGCTTCTGGTGTCATATCCAAGAAATCACTCCAAAGATCAATGTCAAGAAGGTTTTCCTCTATGTTTTTTTCCTACGAGTTTTACAGTTTCACAGTTTCAGGTTTATGTTTAGATCTACAATCCATTTTGAGTTGATTTTTGAGTATGATATAAAATAAGGGTCCAATTTCATTCTTTTGGATGTGGATATCCAGTTTTCCTAACACCATTTGTAGAATAAACTACCATTTCCCTTTATTACCTTTTTTCTTAACTTTTTCCATGTGGTTCAGTGATTGAGTTTGTTACAGACCTCAACAGCACCAATTCCGTTATTTCATTTTTAAATATGAGTCAGATTTACGTAAGATTTAGAATGAAATACTCGTTTTGGAAAGAACAAGATTGAGAAGATGCTTGAATGTCAGATTAGATGCTTGGATTCTTATTTGGCTTATAATTGTAGTCTTTATTCACCAAATGTTTACTGGGATCCTGAATCCTGAATATAAGCAGAATATGTACTACTATCCTGCTTATTCTCTCTCTTAATCTCTCTCTGTTTCTCTCTTTCTTTCTTCCTCCCCAGCTTTTTCCTTTTCTCCAAGTTATACAAGTGTGGTTTAGGTGTGATCCTTATCTTGGAGAGCTTATAAACTAGTTGTGATTGTGAAAGAAAAAATATTTTTTAAGGAAAATTAAAAATTGTGATAAATACAGTATAAATCTAGGACTAGGGGAGCTGAGAAGTGAGAGAAGGCACTTGGTATTTCATTCAAGCATGGGAGGGGTTTCGGCATGACGATATGGGGAGAGTGACATTGCAAGCAGAGGCAGTGAAGTAAGCAAAAACATGAAGTTAAAAGGTAGGAAGAAGAAGATCAAATTACTAGAGGCAGTAAATAAATATATTAGAGTGAGTAGTGCAATGGAGCAGAAATGTATGCTGTGACTATATGTACATAACCTTGAATATTGGGCTGAGATGTTTAAGTTTTTAATTTTCTTTTTATCTTAAAAAGCAACTTTTTCCTAGAGACAATGTTCCTAGAAATAATGTGTCTTTTCATGACCCTTATAATCAATAACATTTATTGAATATAAGATATGTACATAGAACTGGGGTAGACATTGCAGAGACTTACCCTCAAAAGTCCTTAAGGATGGCGACAGATGCGTAAACAATAATTATAATACCATGTTCCGAATACCATAACAGAGATATGCCCATGAAATAAATAATTATGGAAAAAGAAACAACTGTCTCTGAAGGATCTGGATAAGATTTGTGGTTCAGTTAAATAGGGAAGATAGGCTTTCCAAAAGAATAATAAATCCAGTCTAGTTAAGATCAAGGGGGAAACTTAGAACATAGCAAAAAGCTCTGTGAAGCTGCTTATGGTGAATGGAATGAGTGATAGGTGATAAACTGGAAGTGTGGTTTACAGCTAGGTGCTAAAGGGCATTGAGGGTCAGAGTAAAGGCTTTGGATCTATCTTGTAGACAATGAGTATTCACTAGAGCTATCAAGCAGGGAACTGTTAGCAGGGAAGTGGCATGAGTAGATGCATGGAAGAATGTGTGGCCCAGTTCCTATGAGTTAGGCCAGTGGCTTTGAGGATGGAGAGGAAGACTGGAGATTCAGGAGGAATTGTCAATGCGTAACAAAGGACTAGAGCCAGTGTGCTATGTGGAAGATAAATAATAGATAAGGGTAAGTCATTTGCCATTTTTCAAGATTTTTAGGAGGCAGATGCAGACCCTCCCAAAGAGAATAGCTTTTAGCTTTTACCGCTAAAAACTCTTCATTCCAAATTGTTTACTGATTTTGTTTTTAATGGACTTGCTAAATCTCCCAAAGCATACCATCTAAAAGCCATCATCACCTTATGGTTTCTATAAAACTTTCACACAGGTTTCTTGTTTTGGTCCCTGCCTAGTTTTCGTAGTTTTCTCACTTTTCTCAGATAAGAAAAGCTTTATAGTTGCTTTTTTTACCCCTGTTTTAGGTAAATGAACCAATGTTCTTAGCATTTGTCCTGGAAAATCTTTATTTAGAAAGACGTTATGTACAATTTTGGATTTCATTACTCTTTTTCATAAGAATCATCATCGAACTTGATATTTTCCAATGGTTACATTTATTTACAATATATAAGTACCTAAGATGTTTGTACCTTACGTGTTAACTCTGCTTTCGTCAGCAATTTCTGTCAGTTAGGATCAGGGTTGGCTCAGCGTTGCACAGACTAAAATAACAAGGACTTATTTTTCTCACATAAAAGCCAGACCTACGTAATTGGAAGCTAGACTGGTGCCATTGCTCCACAAGGTCCTCAGGGAAGACCCCACTCTTTCCAGCTCACCTGCCATCACTCGCTCAGGGGGAAGCCCTTGTTTTCATGCCCTGAGATCATCCAGCCACCTCAACTCATCCCCCTCCAAACAGCAGTAAGGCAAAGGGTAGGGAAGAGGGCAAAGGCCAGTTGTCTTTAAGGAAAGGGTCTTCAAGAGTACAGAGACCTTTCTGCCTACATTTCATTGGTCAGTACTGAGTCCATAGCCACAGTTAGCCGCGGGATATGCACAGAGATGTAGCTAAATCGTCTATTACTTTTTGAGAAGGTGAGAATGACTATTAGGGGAAATTAAACTTAAAAGGGAAGGAGGAGGAAATAGGATATTTGGGGCAGATAACCACATTAGCGAGCCAGAAAACCTTTGGTCAGTTGCACTTCCACCTGGGTTACCTCTCTGAATCTGTTTACCCTTCTAAAAATTAGTATAATCATTCTGTCCTAAATTCTTCATCGTGTTTGTGGTTGAGGGTCAAATACAATGATGAATTTATCAACACTGAAAATTGTGTTGCACAAAGGTAAAGTATTATTTTAAAAGTATTAAGCAATCTTCTGAATCAATAGATATTAGTCAGGTGATATGTCGGTTTACATCAGACCCTTTGGTAACCTTATTTGACAAGCAGAAGAATCATATATTAATGACAGATAACTCATATAGAGAGAACACATCTCTGCTTATGAAACACTTTCAAGAACATGATAATGCACTTGATTCTTCTGTCAACTCTGTGCAGTAAGGATTATTATGCCCATTCTACAGACAGGAAAACTAAAGCAGAGAGGTTACATGAGTGGCTCAAAGGCATGTAGTTTCTCAGTGGTGAGTTTAGAAACCACTTTGTCTACAAATCTCTCCCACTTTTTTGTAATCTGTGTTGCTGCTTTAATCTTTACATATGCCACACTTCTTGTTGCCCATTTGGTAAAGTCTAGATCTGTAAGACTGGAGTGACAAACTCTCAGTTATTTATCCCTACTTTGTCTACATGGTGTTCTTTCCCATTCCTCCCCAACATGAATCAAATCCTTCAATCTGGCAGTCCATTCCTATATACATACACTACCCTGAAGAACCACTTACTTCCTGCCCTACTATAATGTTTATGATCTTCGCCTACTCAACTTCTGTCCCTTCTTTAAGTGTCAACTTGGGTCTCATCTTCTGTGTGAGACATTTCTTGAACACTTCAGAACACAGTTCTTCCATTTCCTTGAACTTCTGTAACATAGAGACTATATATAGAATGCATATATTACATTTAATTATAGATATACATTATACACTGTATCAGATTATTCCATATGTCTTAGCTCTCTCTGACAGTGGTAAGAATATTGGAGGAACAAAAACTAGTACAGATTCAACTTAAGGCAGCTATTAATTCTTAAGTGTCTGCTAAGATCTAGTCTCAACTTTCATGACAGATGAGGGAAAAGGTTCAAAGAGGCAAAGAGACGGGTCTGGTGTCAAATATCTAGGAATTGAATCCTGCTGTACTAAACTTGTGGTCTTAGGCTTGATCCTTTACAACTACCAGTTGAACATGTGACTAAAAGCCAAATACTGTGTGGGTGTGTTTAGCTTACTATCCCACGTTGAGAGAAGCCCAGAAAAATAGCATTCCTGATTAATGGTAATCCCTGGGTTAATTTATATATGTATATCTTATATTCAAAACTGAGAAGATGACCAAAACGATGGGAATTTTATCAGTAGAAAAGATAGATAAGAACTTCTAACTAAGTCAGGATGTTAAAGTGAACTGCAAGGCTATTCTCTTATGCACGCAGTCATAAATGTTTAGTTCATATTCACGTTGCCATCTATACAGCCTAGTTATATGATTGCTTTCCTCCTTTATGTAATATAAATTCTTTCGGGATGGGGACAATGTTTTATGCTTATGCTCATTTTGTAATATTAATGTTAACTAAAATAGTGCTATATAGGAATATATAATTCATAGAAATACATTTTTGACAGAAAAATGGATTATCTTCTTATTTATCTTCTTTCTGGTGTTTGAGTACTTTCTCCAAGTAGACAAGTAGACTGTTGAATATTTTCAGTAATGGACAACCCAAATATTTAAAGACTACAAGCATGTTTTCATTTTATCTTAGGATATTGAATTAAATTTATGAAGTTGATTTTTAATGGTTTGTGCATACTTATGCATATATATATATATATATATATATATTTCCCAAGATATAAAATCTGTCTGTTAGAGCTTAAGCTATCTAGCAACCATTGATATATCTATTTATCTATCTATATTTACATGTAAAAATGAAATATGGTACATGAAATATGAAGAGAAATGTTCTCCTGCCACTAGCATAGTGAAGGATGAGCCAGTGTTTTTGTGTTCATCTTGTGTGTTTAAGACAGTGTTCAGGACCACAAGGAAAAGAAGCTCTGGCATATGTTATGAAGAACATATTTTATTATTACTTATGATTCCAAATATGTTTTCTTCTGTTGAGAATTTTTTGGTTCAAATTATTTGTTTGTTAGAAAAAATCATCTTATACTGTTTGAGTATATGTTCATTTCACAGAGCAGAGATCCTGAACTCTCAGATCCATGTGGGGCCCTTGGAGTCCTTCTAATCTAATCCCTTTATTGCAGATGAGTTTATGTGATTTACCTGAAGTCACATAGTAATTAGTCATGGTGCAGAGACAAGAAGCCAGTTCTCCTCACTCTTAGAACTCCTCTCTCTCTCCTAATTTCAATTCATAGGTTTTAATCTTCAAAAAGAATCATTTTAAGAAGCAAGATGATTTATTCAAAAGTTCACTGATCCTTTCCTCTCTCTTCCTTTTTTCCCCTCTAGCCCTCTTCAATCTAATCCCTGTGGGCCTGCGTGTGGTGGCCATCCAAGGGGTGAAGGCCAGCCTCTATGTGGCCATGAATGGTGAAGGCTATCTCTACAGCTCAGTAAGTACCTTGTTGTGTGTGCGTATGTGTGTGTGTGCGTGCGCACATAAACTGGCATGGAGAGTAATGAAGTAACCGTTATTTTAGGGAAGAAAATTACAAGTTGAAGTCAATGTATATTTTCTGACCCAGTATATCAGGATTATTATGAAGATTTTATAATTTACAATGTTAAAGATCACGCTCTGTTGAGAAGGAGCTAGTAACTCTCCATGTGATACAAATTCTCTTTTTCTGTCTTTCACTTCTAGAGGATAATCTTTTGAATTTTACCTTTCTGTTTAATTCAAGAGGTAAAACATTTTTTCCTTTCTCCTGTTACCGCTCCTTCAAGCACAGAGGATGGTTTAGGAAGCTAAATTCTTGAATTTGTCTGGGAGTCTTCTCTGGCTTGTTGTGGAGAAAAAAACCTTTCAGAATAGACTGTGTTTTTGTTTGTATTTAATAGAACTGTGTAGTACCTAATTTGTCAGATTCCTGGGATAACTGGTCACTTTAAAGACATGTGAATTGATGGAATGAGCTTTGGATTAGGGGCTGGGATATTTGAGTTTTATTTGCATTTCAACTACAATATTCCTGTGGGAAAGTGGCCTCCTCTCTTTGACTTAATTTCCAAACTTTTAAAATGAGGGTGTTGGATCTCATGTTGTCTAACATCTCTTTTGAATCTAAAACTAACAAAATTAGGTGGCATCAGTGGCTACATTATGAGCCCTGACATATTTTAAAGTAGTTAATGGTCCCACTCTCAAGATAATAATTTATGCATTGAGAGAATGCAGCTGCACTGAATCTTCTGTATGTATATAATTCCTGCTCTGTTCTAAGGGAATTGCCTATTTGTAGCTCATGACGAAATATTCTTGAAAATCATGGTTACAGATTTCCACCCTTGCTTTCTTTGATCTCACTAAATAAGACAAGGTTATTCAGGAAGTTCACTGATGCCCACTAGATTCTCAATTAATTATTGAATAGCTTTTATTAAACTTTTTCCACAATCAATTAAATGAATCTCTGGTACCCTATGCTTGCTTACTAGTAGTACCGCTGTCATTCATATTAGAATTCTTAAAGATGCCATTTTACTCTTGAACATATTCACATCTGAATATGCATTTATATACCAGATGTGTACATACACATTTTTTCAATGGTCTACTCAAAATAATACTTAAAGATAGATACATTTTGGTCAAATGGTCAAAACAACGGGCTTTCATTTTTAATGTGTCATAATTCTAACATTTCTTAATGTCCAGTTATTGTGAATCTATATTTTTAATGTGAGAATTAAAATAAGAAAAGGACAGTTATTGTTTTGAATAATTCCAGTTGGTTAAACTTTTTTTAAAAAAGTTTTGAATGCAATACAAACTAAAATATTTAGGTGATCTTAGGATAGTATTGATTTAAGAAGCTAGACTAAAGGTAGACTATATTTATATTTAGAAGGTTGTTATTCATTTTTATATTTATTTAAAAGGTAATAATTCTGGTTGTAATTCTACAAAAACAGAGTTCAGATTTCTGAACCAGAGTTCATTTCCAAAGGTCTGGGAAGAAGAAAAACACAGATTATCTGACAACAGTATTGTAGCAGGTGGCAGCTGTATAGGAGCCCGTGTGTGTTTTGTGAGTGTGTGTGTGTGTGTGTGTGTGTGTGTGTGTGTGTTAAGGGGGGTGCAGGCAGGGAGGGGTCCCCGTTGTTGGGTGCAATCCCAAAGTTCCTGGGAGAGGAGCCTGGGTATTCAGCATGACATAACTGAACTTCATATGTGGCAGCATTTTTAGAGATACATTTTTTCTTTTTTTCTTGCTCAGAACTAGGCTTAAGATACAGGGAGCCCATAGGAGAGGTTTTAAGAAATTCTTGACTAGAGAATTTTACTGTAGGTACTTTTTTGTAAAGGATCTAACACCTTAGTAAAACCAATAATGACCTGTTGAGTTACCTGTTTTCAGCTTTCCTCTTCACTTAAATCAAATTTGCCTCATACCAAGAATTGCAACCCTTTTCCCTGTATGGTACTGTGAGGCTACTGGAACGATTCTTCTTAATTAGAAGCTGGGCCTCACTGACATTGAGCATCAGGCTTCCTACTTTCAAAATCACTCTCTTTCTGGATAGGACTAACAGTATGAAATTCTGGTTTTTAATTTTAAGCAGGGGCATAGGCCTGAAGATTTTGTTATAGGACTAAAGGGGGCCAATACCGGGAGAGACAGACCTGAAAGAGAATTGGGTATCAAGGCTTCATCACACTGGTTTTGCTGCTTGTCTGTGTGGCATGTCTCAGCAAGAGAGCACCAGTGTGGCCAGGAACCTTGCGGGGAGTTAAAAACAGGATGTTACAGGCTTTCGTGACGTGCTTTTGGTATATGTTAAGGCTTGAAGTTATTTGAAAAGCAGTTTCCTACTTGATGTTAAACAGTGTAGCTGAGCACACCAATAAGGCCCATACCTGGAATTATGGCGGGCGCAGGGGGACTGGTGGTGTGTGTCTGAAGGCAAAACCCTAGAGGTCCTAAAGAAGCTAACATAGAATCCAAGAGAAATTCTCAAATGGTATCATTTATCTAGTGGCATTCACCTTGTCTGTATTCATATTTAAGCTAGGAATTAATTCCCCAGTTACTTCTGATTCCCCCTCACCCCACCCACCCCCTTTACCAGGGGACAAAAGAGACAGTAGTAAAGACCGAGTGACTGTTAGGTAGCATAGAGCTAAAGTTTCCGGATCCATTCTGAAAATATTTTAATAGGTGAGTTTAATCCATAAGCATTTAATGAGATTGTTGATGCATCTAGATTTGTTTTTACCCTTGTAGTTTGCTTTTTATTTTGCTTCTATTTTCTTCTTCTTTATTTTCTCACATTACTGAAACATTTTCCTAGTCTATCTTTATTCTTCTGCTAGTTCATAAACGTAGGTTATAATTCTAGTGTTTTAATGATTTAGACTTCTTTAACAGACATACATATGTATATAATTTGCTAAATAATAAAACATATTATTTATTTCTGTCCTTCTTCCAAACAGCTGATAGACCTTAGTATGTTTTCCTGCTTAGTAAACACCACCACCCTTCTCACCAATTGGATTATTTACACTTTAAAATTAATATGCACAATTAGTTACTATTCTATACTAAAAGTTACATTTATCAATCTTTAAAATAATTTCTGTGCACACAGGTTTTGTTTTTGTGTTTATCAGATTCGGTCCCTCTGAGTTTACTTTTCTTCTAAACAAAATCTTCCACTGTTTTCAGTGTGTGCATCTGTAGGTGGTGAATTCCCTTCATTCTGGTATCCGTGAAAATGCCTTCCTTTCACTTTCGCTCTTGAATTACAGTTCAGATAGTTATACAGCTCTTAGTAGACCTATATTTCCCCCAGCACTTTGACAATTATATTCTATTGGCTTCTGGCATGTACTGTTGACTGTGAGAAGTTTGCTGTCAGTTTAATAGTCTCTCCTTTGTAGGTTATCTATATGGAAAATTTTAAGGACTTTTTCTCTTTATACTTTATGTTCTGCAAATTCACTATAATGTCTAGTTGTAAATCTAATTATCTTGTTAGAAATTCAGAATGCACTTTCAATCCAAAGAATCAGACTTCTCTAATTCTGGAAAGTTTTAACTCTTCCCATTTACATTTTATTTCTCTGTTATACTTGCCAGTCTCTTGTGCTGATAATATTTAAATCACTTTCACTAGAAACTTGCAAATTTATCTGCTCTAGAAATGATGCCATCTGTTTTGTGATTTCAGTCACTATGCTTTAAATTTTTGGATGTTTAATGGTTTCCCTTCCATATCTACCTGATCTTGATTGATTTCTTCCTGTTTTTACTATCTGGCTCTTTTTACAGAAAGTTATTAACTCATTTATCTCTCTGAGCTTTCTTATAATACTTGTTATACTTTTCCATAAAGTTAGTTTCTTTTGTAATGAATTCATGTTTCAATCGTTGATTTTGTTGGCTGTCATTTTTAGAATTAGACTGAGATTATATTAGACTTTAGAATTTGTTCTGCATGTGTTTGGAATTTTGGTCTGTAGGCCCATTTCTCTCTTTCTTTCTTCATGATCTTCTTCTTTTGAAGTCTGCCCTCAATTTCTAGCAAATTTTTGGTTGCTGCTATCCAACCTCCAGTGGTCCTAGTTTAGAATAAGATTTTAAGAGTCATTTCAAGGCTGCATCCTAGGGTAACACTGGGGTTAGGAAAGGGGGCCTGGGCAAGGGTATGGCTTGGTCTTGTTTCTCTCATTGTGAGTCTATGTCTATCATTGCATCTTGCTTAAAATACTAGCAGCATTTTTAAAAATACAGTTGATATACAATATTATATTAGTTTCATGCAATCTACATGGTGATTTGAAATTCACATACATTAGGAATAATCACCATGGTAAGTCTAGTAACAATTTGTCTCCATACAGTTATTACAATATTATTGATCATAGTCCTTATGCTACATATTGCATCTCTGTGTCTTATTATTTTATAATTAAAAGTTTGTACCTCTTAATCCCCTTCACCTACTTTGCCCAATCCTACACCCCCCCTCCCATCTGGCAACCACCGGTTTGTTCTCTGTATCTATGAATCGGTTTTCATTTTGTTTTGATTGTTTTGTTTTTTATATTCCACAAATAAGTGAGATCATATATTGGGTTGGCCCAAAAGTTCATTCGGTTTTTCCATAACATCTTATGGAAAAACCCAGCTGAACTTTTGGGTCAACCCAATAGTATCTGTCTTTCTCTGTCGGACTTATTTCACTTAGTGTAATACTGTCTAGACCCAACTATGTTGTTGGAAATTGAAAGATTTCTTTTTCTTTTAAATGTTCCATTGTATATATATACCACATCTTTTTTATACATTCATCTGTTGATGGACACTTAGGTTGTTTCCATATCTTGGCTATTATAAATAATGCTTCAGTGAACATTGGAGTGCATATATCTTTTTGAATCAGTGTTTTTGTTTCCTTTAGGTAAATACCAAGAAGTGAAATTGCTGGGTCACATGTTCTATCTTTCATTTTTTAAGGAACCTCCATACTGTTCTTTTTATAGTGGCTATACCAATTTACAGTCCCACCAGCAGTGCATGAGTGTTCCCTTTTCACCACATCCTCAGCAACATTTGTTATTTATTGACTTTTTGATGATAGCTATTCTGATAGGTGAGAGGTGAATTTGATCTCATTGTGGTGTTGATTTGCATTTCTCTGATGATTAGTGATGATGAGCAAGTAGCAGCATTTTTTATTTCAGCCTTTTAAGAGTTGGAGCAGGAAAATTATACCAGTATCTTGTGTGAGCAGGTAGCCTGGCTCTGGTCCTTTATTTTACACAGAGGGCTTTTATTCCCATTGACCTGACCAGAGTGGAACTTGGGGTCATACCACCCCCTTCAGGACATGAAGCCCAGTAGGCCTGCAGCTGCCACTTGCTCAGTGCTTTGTATTTCCATTCTATAGGGATGATTAACTTGCTTTGATCCTGGTTATGTCATTTACACCTTACATTGCCAAATTCAATGTCATGAAACTTTTCTTTATTTTCTTCTAGGGCTTTTATGGTTTTAGGTCTTACATTTCAGGTTTTAATCCCTTTTGAATTAAATTTTGTGTATGATATAAGCAAATACCAGTGTAGATGAAGTAGGTCAAAAAAAGGAAATTCCAGTTCAATCTTCATTAAAAAAAAGTTTTTTTGATTGATGTATTGTTGACTTACAATGTTGTATTAGTTTCAGGTGTACAGCAAAGTGATTCCGTTATACGTAAATATATATATATGTATATATATTCCTTTCAGATTCTTATAGGCTATTATAAGATATTGAATATAGTTCCCTGTGCTATACAGTAGGTCCTGTTGTTTATCTATTTCAATGTTCACTTGTAAAGTCAACATTTCTTATCCTATTTGCTGCTGCAGTTAAGGATGTGTCACTCCATACTGTTACAACATAATATCAAAAGCATAATTCTTTGACATGCCTTTAGAATTCCATGACTAAATCTGATGCTTCAGTGAGAGCAGACAATGTCGAGATTGCAATAATATACTGACTTTATATTGAAAAACTGAGTCAAGAGTTATTGAGAGGGCTTCCCTGGTGGCGCAGTGGTTGAGAGTCTGCCTGCTGATGCAGGGGACACGGGTGCGTGCCCTGGTCCGGGAAGATCCCACATGCTGCGGAGCGGCTGGGCCCGTGAGCCATGGCCGCTGAGCCTGCGCGTCCGGAGCCTGTGCTCCGCAACAGGAGAGGCCACAACAGTGAGAGGCCCGCATACCACAAAAAAAAAAAAAAAAAAAAAAGAGTTATTGAGAAACATAGAAAGGGTCTCTGAGGAAGAAGCAAAGAGAAGGCCAATATTGAAAGTTATTGGAAGAAGACTGCTTTATACCCACAAAATGACAATAGGATATTTTTTATTTTCTCCTCTAATTTCTTTTCTTCCCCACTATCACAGATGTCCAAAATTTCTCATCACTGAGGATGAAATACAAATTTTCTCATTTTCTGCAGCCAAAAATAACTTGCACATTTTGCACTTTGGTAGGACATTTATCTGTATATTTCCTTTCTTTCTTTTGTTGGAATTGTTTTCATGCCCTATCTATATAATTAGATGCAAGTTCCTTAAAGTTAGTAATCATATCTAATATAGATTAATATATACCATAACACTGAAAACTGCAATTCCTATGTAAAGATAGCTGTTAAAATTTTGTTAATCAGGGCTTCCCTGGTGGCGCAGTGGTTGAGAGTCCGCCTGCCGATGCAGGGGACCCGGGTTCGTGCCCCGGTCCGGGAAGATCCCACATGCCGCGGAGCGGCTGGGCCCGTGAGCCATGGCCGCTGAGCCTGCGCGTCTAGAGCCTGTGCTCCGCAACGGGAGAGGCCACAACATGAGAAGTCCGCGTACTGCAAAAAAAAAAAAAAAAAAATTTTGTTAATCAGTTGATGGATGCATTTCATGCAGTTTAATTTTGACAGTAATTCATTGGCCATCTGGTCTTAATGGTTGTTGTAATAATTTTCCTGATTGTAACTTTATACACTTTCCAGTTCTGTTAATTGACTCAACTTTGAATAGGCTATGACTATTCTATGGAAACATGGAAAATTTGCTAAAGGAATCTTATTGTGCGTACTTCTCTGTGGTGAAACTAATGTTGTATTGTAATTTTAAGAGCTGCTGTTGTCGTGTTTTCCTTTCTGTACTAAATATTGCTTATAAAAGAAAAAAAAGCAAAAATTGGCAAGGATATCTTCTTGGGAAGCCGCTTGGTCATTACAATTCATCTCTCACTGGAAGAGTTCTGTTCCATAATGAAAAGAAATGTCAGTTTTTTAAAACACACATATCTAGAATAGAGGTACAAAATAGTTACCCACTCTGGAATTTGAGTTTCTCCATTAACTGACTTCCTCATGGAATGTTCCAAAATTTGAGGCATATGCAGAAATATTTCTTGGGTAATGGTATCTCTGAAAAGTCTCTAATATTGAAGGAGAGCAAGAGGGAGAGAGGGAGGAAGAGAGAAACACCTTAGCCATTAATGCCAGATGAATCATAGAGTTTTGAAGTTACTGGTGCCTGAATAGAGGGAAGTCAAAAGCCAAATTAGAGGCTTGTTCAGCAAGTAGATTGTTAAATATTCAGTTAGGGTCATTTGCATAATTTTTCCTTCCATATAATTGTGGTTTTCTTGAATTTTATAACATTTCTTTTTCATCTTAGGTTGATTTTTGGCTATAGCACCTAGAAAATAATTGCTTATTTTGCCTACTTTTTTTTTTTGCCCTCATGTATATATATTTATTAGCTGAACTGGGTTGTTTTTAATCAACTAGAAAATATATATGTGGAATCCTGTTAGGCCAAGAATCTGGCTCTGTTGCTTGCAAATATGTGAAGTGAATTTTTGTTGCTGTTGTTGAAATTAGGTTGCCTTTCTTTAGAAAGAATCAACAGGTCATTAGTTATATGTTCAGTAAGGACTAAATGATGGTAAGCATCCATTTTTACCTTATGTTTTCAGTAGTAAGTGGTGTTGGTTTTATTCCAAGAAATTATAACTTCTGGAAAACATTAATACTTTAGTTCCTGGGCTAGCCTTAATTGTAAAAATTAATAAGAACCTGCTATATAAAAAATAAATAAAATATACTGAAAAAAGAATTAGCATATGTGTTTCCATTAGCATTTTTCATTGAAAAGTAAAAATAGGATTAAGCTCTAAGAGCAGCACTAATGAGGACCTTTGGTTGAATCATTTGAAAATGATACTACGTTTTATATTTTTTATTTCTACCTTGCCATGAGGCACATTAGGCCAACATGTAGTCATAAATCCAAAATTTCTCAATTGTATTTCTTAGGTCATTAGTGAATCAGGCAGTATTAAGCAGTATTTAAGAATGAAAGCTTTAGAAATAAAACTGGGTTTGAATCACAGCTCTGTAACTTACTTCCTTGTGTCGTTGGGGAAATTTGTTAACCTTCTAGACTCAGTTTCCTTATATATAAATTGGAGATAATTATGAAAATACCAGCTTTATAGGATTATAGCAAGAATTAAATGAGACAATGCATGTAAAATCCTAGTACTGTGCCCAGTACATAGTCAATGCTCAATGTCAGCCATATGTAGTAGTAGTAGTAGTAATAGTAAAATAGTATAGTAGTAGTATTAGTAATAGTAGTAGATACATTAAATAAGATGCTCAATGTATCCTAAATCAGTTTCTTACCATCAGTTCATGAAGTTCACATAGGATAATTCTACCCGAATTTTCAGTGGTGATTCCTGGTTTGCCTAACCCACTATCTTTAGCCATCCTGGCCATGGGAGGTTGGTTGCAGAGCATCTCCCATTTAACTAGAGCCAATTAGTTTCAGGCCCAAGACTTGACTTTATCTGTTGAAGGAGAGTTGCCTTTTTTTTTTTAAACTGAATTTAGAGCTGAGAGGATCAAGGACTACAGCCATCTTAAAAACACAAGGAGAAATCATATCTTAGAATGATTCCAACACTCAGAGGACAGAAAGTCTCTAGGTGGAAAGATGGAGAAACCAGTTCTTGTTCACGTCCTTTGACATTGTACATGAAGACATACGTGAAGCCAGCCCTACCTCTGAATTTTCAGTCTTAGGAGCCCATAATTACCCTTCTGTATGAACCAGTTTGGGCTGTATTTGTTTTTAACCTGCTTAACTGATAAAGTGAACCAATTTTCAGAGTGTTAAGACTTTCCGAGAAAGCTAAAGCTCCATTTGTTCCGTGTTCTCTATGTCTTTTCTGGTGCATAATTTCCCAGTGGCCTCCTTCTGAAGAGTTATGACTTTACTATTGCTCTCTGGGCCAGCCTGATTCCCAAAAGAGATTATCTGTTCTGATTCGTTCTACCTTCCCTTGCCTGTTCCCCTCCAAAACCAACATAAGAATTAGTCATTTTCATATGTAAATGTTTCTTGGGTTTGTAACAAACAAATCATCGAAAGATAAGAATCAACTTTTCTTTCCTCTTGCCCCCCCCCAGCATGAGCCAGTTTTTCAACTTTTGGGGACTTCTTCAAAATATCTCTTTATATAACTCCCTTGGAGGGAAATATATTGCATAAAATAAGTGTGTAAGCCATGACTTTCATAGACTTCAGGGAGGGGAAAAGAGAAGAAATTATGAGTGCTAAATGCAGAGGGAAAATCAGTAGGTTTTCAGGTGAGATTTGAATGAAATAGAGATGCAGTGAAACAGAGAAACAGAAGCAATTCATTTTTATGACCAAGTCTGCAGGTAAGTTCACGCTTTGAATAGATAGCACTGAGGAAAAGAATATGAAAAAACAAAACAAAACATTGTGATAGGTGGCCAAATTAGAACAATTGTCAGAGAAGGACAGATTGCAAAGTGCTGCATTTTGAGGAGATTTCAAGCCGACAGCCTCCTGCATTTACGGTGTACCTAAAGTTTGTTTCTGCACCACAGAATTTTAAAATCTAGTAGTTAAATTGGGGAAATGGTTTAGCTACATAGAAATGTATATGTCAAAAGTGACATATATTTCAGCTATCTCCAAATGGAAAGAAAGACATTTATTTTGAGTCCACTGAAAACGTCAGTCTCCCATGGGGTACCTATATGTCATGGTTCATCCAGAAGAGTTCCAGTTTATGCCTGATGTCTTAGTGTAATTATTGACACTACCTGTTTGACCCTCAGAAGTGTCCTGGATTAGGGTTTGGGCAATAATTATACAGTCATGTTACACATGATTCTACATATGACTCAGTGGGTGATCTGAGGTGTCAATATATGCACAAAATCTTACTGAATAATTTGAAAATAACTGTTCTGATTTACTCCCCAAGACCAAATCTTAATGATAAATTTCTTAAGTTCACTTTCCTGTATCACCCAGTGATTGAGTTTGGCTGTGAGTAAAAAAGACACCCATAACAATGATTTAAAGGGATCAGAGGTTTAAGTTTTCTCACATAACCAGAAGTCTGGAGATAGATAGTTACTGGTATTGGTTCATTGACTGGCTAAACAACCCTTGGCTAAAGGGCCAAGGTTTTTACATTTATTTGGCCTTTTCCTCGTGGTACAAGATGGCTCCTGCCTCCTCAGCTAACATGTATACATTCTGGGAAGTAATAAAGGGGCACAGAGAAAGAGATGGTGCCTTTATCAGGAAAGAACACTTTTCCAGAAGTTTCAGCAATGTCCGTAGTGATGTCCAGTGATGACCATAGAACTGTGTCACATGGTCACCCCTAGGTGGACGGAGTGTGGGGAAATGTCTCAATTTTTTTTAAAAAAATTTGAGCTACATATATTGCCATATTCATCAAAACCAGGGTTCTGTTAATATGATGGGGAAAATGGATATTGGGTAGACACTTGGCAACTGCCCCACTTCTCCAGGCTGAGAATATAAATGTAGATAATGTAAAACTTTAGCACAAGAGAGTCAAAGAGACAGAGAGCAACTGAACAGATTGAAGAATAGATATGCATGTGTAGTTTCTTCATTAGGTAATGTAAAATCTTTTGAATTTCTATAAATGTTGGTTGAAAAATCTATGAATCTCTACTAGGAAGCTAAATATTGAACTCTAGAGACTAACGGGAAGAGATCTTACCTGTAATTTTATTCAGGTCCAAATAGATTAGAATTTCCCTGGGATTTGGTGACAGAAGCTTTCTGCTTGTTGACTTTTCATGATGGATCGCTGGATATTTCCTCTGAAATTTCTCTCTATAGCTAGGGCAAAGATGAATAAGCACTGCTACTTCAACTTCCATTCTTCTATTTCACTGGATGGGTAAAAGTTCTCTCTGTAGGGAGCTGTGAGAAGTTGTGAGGGAACTGAAAGTCACTATGGAGTGGGATGTAGCATATTGACTTGTAAGGGTATGCTTGCCTGTGGTTTCAATACAGATATTCCTGAAACTCCAGCAACTTGTCCATGCTCCCATTTAACCAATAATTTACCTATTTATTTAGTGTAGATAGTGTGGCACACATTGTCTTAGGCACTGAAAATGAAATGAAAAACACTTCCACTGTAGTGGGAGAACAAGACGACACATAAATAAATATGGAAATTTACTATATAGGATTGGTTTTTATAAAAGAAAAAATATATTTCAGTAATAGAGAATAATAGAGAAAACTAATTTAGATAGGATTGCCATGAAAATTTCTTTAAGGAGATGATATTCATGCCAAAACCTAAAGGATGAAACGAAAGACCAAACCAGAGGAAGTGTACTAGCAGAGGCAGAAATAAGTGCAAAACATTCATAGGAGTAAAATGTTTATAAATCTTATTGTTTCTTACACACTCTATCATAATTCTTGCTCCTGAAGTGCTAATTCTAATATCTGTTCATTTTAATTTGCTCGTCTATTTGATTTAAAATATTTTTACATATTGTGTGCTGAGTACCATTTTGGGTGCTCCAGGCATGAGAGAGGAAAAGAACAAACACTGCACTTTCATACCATAATAAAAGAATGAAATTGTTAAGGGTTATAAAGGAAGGAAGCAGGGTTATAGAAACATAATACATTTATGTCTTGGCATATTTTTTAATTTTAAAATTTACATTAATTCTCATCATGAATTTCTTTCTGTTATTTGTGCTATCCTTGTATTTTGACTCTTTTTACATTGAATCCAGGAATAAGTTGTATGTTTTTTAAAAATTTGTATGCTGTTTATTGAATTCTTTCTTTATTATTAACATTCCTAAGGGATTTCCAGGAACTTTCTCAGTAATTTCAATGAAAAGACTTTATTGGCATTATCTTAAAACCTTGAAATCTGATTAGTAGCATGTTGCCAAAAATATTTATGTTTTAAAAAGTCCACATCACATACAAAAAGTAACTTAAAATGGATCATAAACTTAAGTGTAAGAGCTAAAACTATAAAACACTTAGAAGAAAGCATAAGGCTAAATCTTCATGACCTTAGGTTAAACAGTAGTTTTAGAGTTATGAAACCAAAAGCACAAGCAACACACAAAAAAATTTCATCTTAATTAAAACATTTGTGCTTCCAAGAACACAATCAAGAAAGTGAAAAAGACAACCCAGAGAAGGGGAGAAAAGTTAGCAAGTCATTTATCTGGTAAGGAATGTGTATCTAGAATATATAAATAACTCATAGAACTAAAAATAAAAAGACAAAAGTGTACAAAGGATTTGAATAGACATATTTCCAAAGAAGATATACAAATAGTTAATAGCCACATGAAAAGATGTTCAACACCATTAGCCATCAAGGAAATGCAAATCAAAAACCACAAGGACTCACCACTTCACACCCACTAAGATGGCTTTATTAAAAAAGATAATAACAAGTACAGGTGAGGATATGGAGAAGTTGGAACCCTTATATACTGCTAACGGGAATCTAAAATGCCATAGCCACTTTGGAAAATAGTCTACCAGTTCTGCAAAAGGTTAAAGATAGAGTTACCATATGACCCAGCAATTTCACTACTAGGTATATACCCAAGAGAAATGAAAATGTAGGTCCACACAAAAACTTTTCTATATTCATAGCAGCATTATTTAAAATAGCCAAAAGTGGAAATAACCCAAATGTCCATCAACTAACGAATGGATAAGGTGTGGCACATTTATTCAATATAATATTATTTAGCAATAAAAGAGAGTGCTGAGGCATGCTACAACATGTATGAATCATGGCAACAGTATGTTAAATGAAAGAAACCAGTCACAAAAGACAACATATGGTATAATTCCATTTATATGAAATGTCCAGAATAGACAACCCTATAGAGACAGGAAGTTGATTAATGATTGTGCTGTGATAAATGGGAACAGACTGCTACTAAAGGGTGGGAGTTTGCTTTTTGGGGTAATGAAAAAACTACAGTTGATTGTGGTGATGGTTGTACAGCTCTGTCAATATACTAAAAACCATTGAATTATACACTTTGAATGGATAAACTGTATGGTATGTGAATTATATCTCAATAGTGCTGTTATTAAAAAGTTAATTCTATTTAAAATATCAATTTAATCATGATTTAATGGAGATTAAAAAGTAGATAAGATCATTTTCCCCTAATGGATTCCATACACATTAATTGAATTATATTTTTGGTTTGTTTAAAGTAACACAAAGGTGTGAATTTCCTCACAACTGGAGGGGCGTGACAGAACTTTAATACTCTGGTACAAAAAGTGGAAAAAGGAGGACGAGCAGAGTAGAATTTGTTTTCATTGTGAAGATGTGTCCTACAACTGTAAACACCATTGATTTTGACCACAAAATACTAGCTATTAGAGAAGAGTTTTTATAATAAGATTAATATTTGCTGTGACATTTTAATTTACTTACTGAGCTTGGATCTTTAAATTATTACTGTCAGGGCTCTAAAAATTTATACCTGCCTGTTTCTGTGGTGATACTTTTGGAGGTATATGTTTAAATCACAGAATATATATATATTTTCCCTCTTTGGCTCAATTTAAAAATGTTTCGTGAGGAAATCTTGAATATTTTGTACCTTAAAATTGCATCTTGGAATATACAAGCAGCTCATGCAACTCAATATCCAAAAAACAAACAACCCAATCCAAAAATGGGCAGAAGACCTAAATAGACATTTCTCCAAAGAAGATACACAGATTGCCAACAAACACATGAAAGGGTGCTCAACATCACTAATCATTAGAGAAATGCAAATTAAAACTACAACGAGGTATCACCTCACACCAGTCAGAATGGCCATCATCAAAAAATCTACAAACAATCAATGTTGGAGAGGGTGTGGAGAAAAGGGAACCCTCTTGCGCTGTTGGTGGGAATGTAAATTGATACAACCACTATGGAGAACAGGATGGAGGTTCCTTAAAAAACTAAAAATAGAACTACCATACGACCCAGCAATCCCACTACTGGGCATATACCCTGAGAAAACCATAATTCAAAAAGAGTCATGTACCACAATGTTCATTGCAGCTCTATTTACAATAGCCAGGACATGGAAGCAACCTAAGTGTCCATCAACAGATGAATGGTTACAGAAGATGTGGCACATATATACAATGGAATATTATTCAGTCTTAAAAAGAAACAAAATTGAGTTATTTGGAGTGAGGTGGATGGACCTAGAGTCTGTCATACAGAGTGAAATAAGTCATAAAGAGAAAAATGAATACCATATGCTAACACATATATATGGAATCTGAAAAAAAAAAAAAAGGTTCTGAAGAACCTAGAGGCAGGACAGAAATAAAGACGCAGTCGTAGAGAATGGCCTTGAGGACACTGGGAGGGGGAAGGGTAAGCTGGGACAAAGTGAGAGAGTGGCATGGACAATGGACATATATACACTACCAAATGTAAAACCGATAGCTAGTGGGAAGCAGCCACATAGCACAGGGAGATCACCTCAGTGCTTTGTGACCACCTAGAGGGATGGGATAGGGAGGGTGAGAAGGAGATATAAGTGGGAGGAGATATGGGAATATATGTATATATGTAGCTGATTCACTTTGTTACAAAGCAGAAACTAACACACCATTGTAAAGCAATTATACTCCAATAAAGATGTTTAAAAAAAAAGGAAAGAAATATGTGCCATGCTAACGCTAATCAAAAAAAATTGTTTTATTGAAGTATAGTTGATTTACAGTGTTGTGTTAATTTCTGCTGTACAGCAAAATAATTGTTATACATATATATATATATATATACATTCTTTTTCATATTCTTTTCGATTATGGTTTATCACAGGAAGGTTTAGTTTTTTGTTTTGGGGGGTATTTTTGGCATGTGGCATCTTAGTTCCCCAACCAGGGATCGAACCTGTGCCCCCTGCAGTGGAAAAGCAGAGTCTTAACCAGTGGACTGCCAGGGAAGTCCCCAAGGTTTAGTATTTTTTAAAGCCTTATTTAGCTTGAACTTTCCTTTGATATTTTGAGTTGTCTGTTTTGCCATTAGATCTGCCAGTGTCACTTACCCTCCAACTTGGTTTAACATTATATTCGTTTTGAGTGCTCGGGTGATATGTGAGGTACTATATGATTGGGAGGGTTGCAAATTGGTTTCTGGGTTTTTTTTTCTCAGAGTTTACTTGTATGCCTTTCTAATGCCTGATTTTTAATATAGGTATTGTCAAGGTGTGGTTTTTATTCTTGAAAAATTTTAATGTATCTGCTAATTCATTATCCCAAGAGTAATTTGGCATTATTGTAATAATGTAAAATATACATAGATATGGAGTATTGAGTAGTAGATTATTATAATAAGGATACCTTTCTTAAGACTTTTTAACTGTGTTTCCTGGTTCTCATTCTCAAATCTATACTTACAAACAGGCTCTGTTTTTGGTGCCTTATTATTTACAAAATGAAGAGACACAGGCAGAGTCCTCGCTAAGATGTATTATGTGAGAATGGAAAATGGAGTTGTATAGCCCTTAAGTCTCAAGTGAAAAATGCAGAGGGAAGTAATTGGCCACATCCCAAACTCTTTTGAGAGGCTGATCCAGTAGTCCAAAATGGAAAATGAAGTTTCCAAAAAAACATTCCCCAAAGACGCATGATTCATTTTGTGTGGCAATAAATATAACTCTTTGAACACTGTTAGTTATTTGGCTAGTTTACTGGAGTCCAAGTGTACCTAACTCTGCAGATCAACTTCTCAAAAACTCTTAAAGCCCATCCCAAATGTTTCCCCTGAAAATCAGCTGTTTGTTGTTGTTGCTGTTATTTTAATTATCTTTGTAGTATCGAAAGATCTTCCGAATCTACCAGTTCTATCTATGCTGTCTAGCACTGTGCCCACTCTGGCTTTATTTTTATGGGCCCTCAGTTAAGAAGAGTGATCATAGAGGTCAGCTACACTAAATCAGTGGCTCCTTTCCTAATATTCACAAAAATTAGAACCCGATTACTGCTGAAACATCTCTAAGAGTGAGGGCTTTATTACCTGAATCGTACACTGGAGATACGCCGGCCTCTCACCTCTGTGGCCTCTCCCGTTGCGGAGCACAGGCTCCGGACGCGCAGGCTCAGCGGCCATGGCTTACGGGCCCAGCCCCTCCGCGGCATGTGGGATCCTCCCGGACCGGGGCACGAACCCGTGTCCCCTGCATCGGCAAGCGGACTCTCAACCACTGCGCCACCAGGGAAGCCCGATCATCTTCTTTTTACTGTGCCATTTTTGGTTCTAGTCCTGCAATGTGGAGTCACAGAGAATGTGTTAATTGCTTAGTAGCACTTGGCACATGGTGAGTGTTCTAAAGCTGTTGACTGTTGTGATGATCAAATGAGTTTTTCTACCTCTATGTCCATTTTATCTCCATCTCAGTCGTTATCCATATATCTAGCTACGTATCTGGGTATCTATCTATTTATTTATCTTCCATTACTTAGAATGATGACTGACACCCAGTAAGGGCTTTAAAAGTGTTTGCAAAAATTATTATATATTTCTTTCTCACGTGATGTTTTCAACTATTTGGTGAACACAGATATTATAGGAAGTGATCATAGTTTTCATGAGAACATTAACCAGTTCCATTTCTTTCGCAAGGAAGTTAATAAATACTATTTATTAAATAAAGTAACGAGCAATAGCATCATTAATTTTGTAAATTGAAGGAAAGCTATAAATAATTTGGTTCAATTCCTCCTTTTTTCAGATTAGAAAATAGAAATTTGGACTGAACTTTTTTTCATCCCTTTATTATTCAGAGCTCACTCTTTTGTTTATACGATATATCTCTCCTGAAGTGTGATATTATAATCTGTGCAAGTGATATTTTATTAGTTTCTGCCCTGGTTTAGCCCTTGCTGAATACTAGTTGACTCTCTGGGACCAGCAAGAAACCATTCATGGTCAGGAAGTATTGGTCAGCAATACAGGGCTGGGGGAATTAAAATTCATTCACTTGCCTCTTAGAAATATCTGTTTAAGAAATTCTTTGATATTGATTTACTTTCAAGCATTGATTACTTTTCTCCCTGAAGGTAACAGTTTTATGATCATTCTACTGGTCTCTAACAATGGCTTACCTGATTTACTGATACGTAAAAAGCCTACAGAAATGTATTTTTTCATTGACTTTATACTTGCCCAGTAACAGCATTGGTCTTTATTATGTTTCAATGGGTGGCTTGAATTAGATCCATAATAAGCTGAATCCACGCTAAATGCAGCTGTAATGTAGGGGAACCAAGATGGCATTCCTGGCAGCGTTCTCATTATATGTGCTTTACTTCCATTTGGTAGTCATTTCTGTAAGTTCCAAGGAAATTTCCTGCTATGAAAGGTTTTCTCTTACTGACATTGGCTAAAGAGACATTAGACCCTTATTAGATGTGTGTTTTGCCTTTGCTAATTCTTTTCCCCTGAGCCAGCCCCAGCCTTCTTTCAATAGAGTTTGCTTTGCTTCCCATTACATTACATTCCAAACTAATCCCTACTTTGTATTCTCACTTGTTCCACTTATCACCAAAGCCTTCTGATAGCTCAATCTATATCTAATTTTTCCTCCATTTATCTACCAAAGCCCCTTTTCTAGAATGTCTCACTTTATGTTACACAGAAGGTATTTCCTTGGCCAGATCTTTGGTGGTCAACATGATGCCTCTCAGAAAAATATGCCCTTTCTCCCTCATTGGAGAGTCAGAACCTCCAACTCTTCTCTGTTGGGGGTTGAGGCATATTTCTATATGAACCTGATAGAGGTTATGGGAATCAGTAGGTTAATAAGGCTTCTATAATGGATCAATCTGTGCAGAAGTTTCCAACTTACTTTTCTTCTTCCATATGATAGAGACCATATAAACAAAAACCTTCATCCAGAAAATGTTTCTGCCTGTGCATTTTTGTGTGCATTGTTTTTATTTATATTCAAGCAGCTTTCATGTTTGTAGTGTGATGAGATCCACATAAAAACTCCAGAGAGGTTGATCAGACCAGTGTAATTATCACTATATTATAAATATGGAAAATTACTCAAAAGTGATAGGGATCATTAATACCAGTATCCAATCTAAGATTTCCCTTCCTTACTTGAAAAATGAATATTCCTTTGCTTGCAGTAGTAAAGGATTTCTATTTAAGAATGTTAACTTCTTTGTTTATTTTCCATTTGAGACAGAATATTGGTTATGGTGTGTCTGGAAGAGTAAAGACTGCTTTGAAGATGTGAGAACTGGGAATAGAGAGTTTGGCTGGGAAGTGGAGAGGGAGGCAGTCAGAGAATGGGCATCTCAACCTGTATTTCTGAGAAGGAAAAGAAAAAACAAAAGAATCATCTGTCTGCTTAAAATTTCTTTTATATTTAGCCTTTTAAGTTTGTATGAGAATTAAGTGTGTTAAATTTACTTTTTTTATTTTGGTATCTTGTAGTGGTGCCTACCATCCTAAGCATCAAGATATGGTATACAAGAGGGCCAACAGGACACACAGCATTATACTCTTGTGCAAAATGATTCAGGGATTCTATTTAAAGTAGTTGAGCATCTGTGAGTCTCTGCTTAATGTGTTTATATGCTTCTTGTTTTCTTTCTTCCATCTTTCCATTCTCCTTTTTCCTCTCCCTCCATCCTTCCCTCCTTTTCTCTCTCTCTGTTTATCTTTCTCCATTCCTCCAACCCTTCCTTCTTTCTTATTTTTTTTTGGTATAATCTTTATTTAACAGACATTCATTAAACATGTGCTATATACAAAGTGAGGTAAATGCTTTAGATGCCTGTAATACAAAGAAGGATATAGAACTTATGCTTTCAGAGGAGCTTATAGGCTGTCAGAGTAGGTGGTAATACAAAAATCAAGGCATTCAGGGTGGAATCTGCCAAAGTTCTGAGTACAGAATAAGCAATATTGTAGATATTCTAAGTGCAATACTGAGGTCATAGAATGGAGAGGATATTTTAAAATCTTGGCCTGAAAATATATTTCATATCAGTAAGTCCTAGTGATTTGCATCCAGGAAAATACTGGCCACTGTGACCTGTTCTAAATCATATTAAAGATTCTATTGTCATATCACATAAAGTAGGTATATGTGATAATATATATCACATCTTTTAATATTAGAAATTACTATGTACAAATGGAGTTGAATGAGAAATTGACTACTCTAGGTCCCTTAATTAAGATCTCCTGTTGCCTCCTTCCTATGCAGGAGAGCAAACTGGTAGTAAGATAGATAACAGATACTCTATTTTGTAAGACCTATGAGCAACTGGGTGCTTGCCACGGTTGCTTACTCAAACTTGCAGAGACTGTCCCACATTTGTATTTATGTGTGGAGAGGGAAAGTGATAATTTCAGGGAATAATGGAGAGGTCACACGAGGAGGGGACAAGTGAAAGCAAAGTCATTTTTTAATGCCCAGTAGGAAATGTAGAAAGCTTGGGGATAAACCTTTTGCAGGCACAAATGTGTCCAAAAGCTGTGGAGGGTTTATACTGTGCAAGATCCCTTAGATATGTGTGTTTTGGTTCTACAGCCCATTGCTTTGGGGCCATTGAGTAGGAATAATAGCTCTATCCAACTTAACAACCCCTCAAGTTCTCACAGTATTAAATGAAAATGATGATAATAATTATGTTAGTAATCATATTTGAATGCTTACTACATGTTTGGACTCTATAAATTTATTGATTCAATCTTCATGGCGACTCCCTAAATTATGTCCTAGCATTATCTTCCTTGGACAGGTGAGAAAATAAAGATGAAGTGATTTACTCAAGATTACCCATATGGGAGATGAAGCTATTAACTCTATTAAATACTGAGTCTCTAATAATAAGAAAATGTCAATATTTATTTACATGTGGTGCTTGGTAGTTTCAAAGAGCTTTGACATCCACCATGAGGTATATTAAGTCAGGTTATTTATCCTTTTTTAAGAGGTAAGGCATTTAACTTCAGGTCTATCTACTCCAAAACCTAAGCAGAATTCACTGCACTCTGAAGTCTATTCATAATTTAAACCTACATAGATGTGTCTAATTTTAGACAAATTTCCAATCAGATTGGCTAAAATCTAATAGTTTCTTATGCTTGGGAATGTACATTTTAGTCTCTTAGTAATTATCTTATGCATTATACAATCTTCACTGGAGTTACCAGATAAATGAGATGTCACTGCACTTAACAGCAAGGATCACTGCTGCTAGCTTTCGATTGGTTTCATCTGTTGCTGGGAGGAGTTGCCATCTCTCAGCAGCTGCCAGCCAGGCAGGCATTTCTGATGGAGCTGAGCCCAGGTTGACAGTAGCTAGAAAAGGAACGTGTCCTAACCTGGCAAGGACATCCTTCCAGTCAGTGTTTTTGTCCACCAGGCTGACAGAATCCCCAATTTTGATGCATTTCATTGCTTTTCATGAAGCCCATTTTTGTCCTTTTTTCTTTCTTTTCTTTGCTTAAATTTGTTTAGTTGCTGACAGACCATATTCATGCACTATACAAAAGAATAAGTAAATTCCAATTAGCATCTGAAATGCAGAAGAACTTGGTTCCAGCTCTAGTGGGAGAATGATATATTATTTGATTAAAAGAAGGAAGAGCCATTTCTTCTAAATAAGGCACATCATTTTCCTGGCAATTACAAAAGGGAGCTTTAAATGCTCTCTTTAGGATTTTGATGGAAGAATGAGAATTGTTCTATTTGGATGGCTTCCCCTGTTTAAAATCCTGTTTATATACAAGGTGACTGAAATAGATGCTGGGGAAAGAAAAGCATTATGTTTGTTCTTCCCCTTCTTGACTTTACATATCATTAGCTGTCTGCCTGGAATGTTCTACACCCTGTTTATTAACTCTTCTTCACCCCTTAAGGTCAGGCTCCAATGCAAGACTGATGGTGAAACTTTCCACATGCCCCTCTATTCACTCCCTTCTTTGTGTCCTCAAAATGCTTCAGTTATATTCCTGTTTTGGGACTTCCCATAGCAAACTGTCCTTTTTTTTTTTTTTTTTTTAATGTGAACTATAGTTTTCATTTCTTTATTTACATGTGGTATTTTCATTTTGCCAACTGTCTTTATAGTCACTCTTCTTGGCCATTTCCATTACTAAGTTCTTGTATGTCTAAGTGTTCAAGGACCACATTTTATGCACTTTTGAATTCTTAGCACCTAGTACTGTGTCTGGACCTAGTAGACACCAGTCCCTAACCTCCCAGTACCAACCCCAAGGTGTTTAGTAAATCAACAGGTGCACACTGTGGTGCAACATTCTCCTCAATCTTCAAACAGCTCCATTCAGGAGTCTCAAAAGCCAGGCTTATGAGAACTAAAAACATATTTATATCTTTGGCCCCTGAAATATATTAACTGCCTCCAATCATACCCCCGTGTGGAGGGATCTGAGTATTCTCTAATTACAGAATCTGGGAAATGGAGCACTGTCTGTCTAAACTGGAAGGGACGTCAGAGTGTCAGTGGGCCCACATGCTGTTTGACCGATGTAGAAAAGAAGGCCTGTAGGGGAGACGCCATCTGCCCAAGGCCACCACCCAGAAGGCTGGTGGCTGAGCTGCGCTTCAGACCCTAGTGAGCATTCTGTTAGGTTGTTACATGCACTTGGCATGTAACGCTGAAGGCAGCTTTGTGATTCTGACATTGAAATTAAGTCCTCCCAGTAAGGAAATATCCAGTAGGATCAATATAATATCATGGCACATTGGAAGGTACCTTAGTCTTGGAGCTGGAAGAGTTGAGTTCAAATACTGATTAAGTGCTTTGTGCCTTGACCACTGAGCCAAGGATTCTATTTAAAACTTTATGGGACATTCTAGTCATTCTCGTTGTCTAGAGTCTCCCCTACTCTCCTCAGGTTGTAAACTCATCAGGGAATGTTTACTTTAATAAGGATTTATTGAGCATTTACAGTGTGTCAGCACTGTTAAGACCTCATAATAAGATTATACCATATCTTGTGTAATACCTAAAGCAAAATTAAGCATACAATGTGGATGTGAGGAATTATTGTACACTTATTACATGTTTCCATGTAAGTAATAATGGTGCCGGACACCTTTCAGCCTTATATTCAAGAGAGGAGTGAATTCCCTCATTTTTTATGCAATATACATTAGGAAGGAAAAAGGACAGGGATATTTAAAATATATGAAAGAATAAGCTCTATCCTCAAGAACTATAGAAGCATACATTTACAACCAACCAATTTATATGGAAATCACAAGCCATTCTCACCCAGAATTTCTCAGAGACATGAATCCAGTTTGAATTTACAGGGTGTAGTCAAAAGTGATACTGTGTTAGCTATAAATTTCTTCCTATTGATGGGAGCAGGAAAGCTGTTCCTATATCTTGGGCTTTCCTTAGCCTGAAGTAATCTTCTTCAATTTCTTCTGCCTGTCCAAAACCCAAGAAAAAACGACCTCATTTGTGAAGCATTGTTTTGAATCCTCACCAAATAGAAGTATATGTTCCTCTTTCATGCTCCCATCCCTGTATTGTGGTCCTTAGTCATCTTCATTTTTCATTTATTTGTGTGTCTGGTTAATTATAAACTCCCTGAGATCAAGGGACAGGTTTTTTTCTTCATCTTGCTAAATCATCTAATTCAGTATCTTGCAAATAACAGTGCTAAATAATTGGGAAATGAATGAATGAGGAAAATGAGTGAATAAAGTCAAAAGAGTATTAGTGATTTATTCAATAACGATTTCTGGAATGACTACTAAGCTTTGGTGTGCCATGCACTGTATTCAATCTTGGGTGGACATAGCATGGTGAACTTTTATCTGCTGCCTGGCACTGATGGGCTAAGTTATAATAGCATATAAATATCCTCTCAGTATTAAACAATATATATCTAGAAAGCAGGGATGCTACCATTTTGAAAATGTATGAAAAATCTGCAGCTCTTAAAAATTTAACAGTCTTTGGGGGCTTCCCTGGTGGCGCAGTGGTTGAGAGTCCGCCTGCCGATGCAGGGGACACGGGTTCGTGCCCCGGTCCGGGAAGATCCCACATGTCGCGGAGCGGCTGGGCTGTGAGCCATGGCTGCTGAGCCTGCGCGTCCGGAGCCTGTGCTCCGCAACGGGAGAGGCCACAACAGTGAGAGGCCCGCGTACTGCCAAAAAAAAAAAAAAAAATTTAACAGTCTTTGAAATATAGAAGTGAACTTTTGAGAAATACAGTGGGCATAAAGAAAACAGTGTGACTCTGCTATCAGAGCCTAACAGATATTAGATATATGAATTGTATCAAAACAGGACTGCTGATTTGGGGGATGCTAGAGATTCTGTTTTGGTCTCAAAACGGCTCCTTTATGGGCTTATCCAAACTATTTCTTACTTGAAATCCTCTGGTTTATAATCTGTTTCTCCTCCCCACCCCCCTCCACAAATGAGTATTCTGAGGATTAATTGCTGTAGAGTACTTTGCAAATGAAAGGTCTATATAAATTCTAAGTGGTGTTGTTATCATGTGGGTGATGTGCCAGTGAAATATTGACAAAAGCCCCTGTTTGCTAAAGCCTGCATTGATGTATTAAACTCCAGCTGTAGAACAGTACCTCTGGGGAGCCTCATACTTTCTATTCTTTAGATACATGAATTGGCAATTAAAAATAATTATATTGCAGCACTGCTTGTGATGCCAGTCAAGAAATCCACATTGAACAACGTGGGATGTTGTCTTTGAGCTTCAGTTACCAAAGAGTACACTTCTCTCTTCCCTCTTCAAAGTATTGCATGTCAACCAGTCTAGCAATTCAAAATACTGTTCTCTTTTTTCTTTAAACAGTTTTTGCTTTTAACATATCTTCAGAAAACTGAATGAAAGAGGTTAGGCTATCTCATTCTGGGGCATTCTGCTGACTACCGGGATTTTATTCTGTTTGTAAACCTGTGTGTAAGTCTGGGTTTGGGCTAAAGGTGTTCAGGAATAATGATACCAGTGCAAATGAGATAAGAGGATTAGACTGTACCACTCCAATACTCCATCATCTTCTCTTCTGAAATGTAAGGTTGGGACTTTAAAGATCTTTTCTTTTGATTTCAAATTTGAAGGTATCAAATTTGGATACAATTTCTTAAGGGACTGTAAAAGTTTCCTACAAAAATATAGATTACTTGTGTGTGTTAGCTTTGTGAAGAACAATTATTTCATTCATTATGAAGGCATAACAATGTTCTTTATAAAAAACTAAATAATCTATGAAACTAAAAAAGATAAATATTAATCTATTTTGAGATTTTCCTTATTAAATCATGACAGTTTTTGAAGATTTGGTTTAAAAATAGAATGAAATATTTGTATTGCAGTGTTTTGTTTTATTTTTTCTTTTTTTTTTTGCGGTACGCAGGCCTGTCACTGCCATGGCCTCTCCCGTTGCGGAGCACAGGCTCTGGATGCGCAGGCTCAGCGGCCATGGCTCACGGGCCCAGCTGCTCGGTGGCATGTGGGATCTTCCCGGACCGGGGCACGCACCCGTGTCCCCTGCATCGGCCGGCGGACTCTCAACCACTGCGCTACCAGGGAAGCCCTGCAGTGTTTTTATAAACCAGACGTGTATTGGATATATTGGAATGGCTGTCAAATATGGGAATGTTTGTGATAAAAATAGTCTGTGTATAAACTCTTGATTCTGACAGTCTTTCAGGGATGAAATGATTTGATTTGATATGAGATTGGCTATTATTTAAAGAGCAAGTCTAAATTTGCCTTGAAAAATATTCCATCAAAACAGCTATTCTGGGTTGTTATATTTTGCTGTAGTTTTCTGTCAGGGGAGAAATATAGACCTTAATCTGATCCGTTCATATTTGGATATTCTGTCTTTGAATTCTTCTTAAGTTTAACATATTTTCTTTTTTTGAGGTCTTATCTGTTCTGCAAGAGAGATGGCGTCTGAAGCCTGTACAGTCATAAGGCAGTGATTACAGTTGGGTGAGGCCTGGAGATGTCTGGTATACAATTGATGCCAAAAGATTTTCAAAGGTCATGATGATCTAGTAACATAAATGTTGATAAAATTTTCACCTTGTTTTGTAGTGGACAGATAAGTGAACCAGGAGTGAGGAGATCTGATTTCTAGTTCCAGCACTGCCACTGCTCCAGGCCAAAGAGTGCCATGCATGGCCAGAAGACTCCAGGCAGGGTTCTCTTGGATAGGTCTGCCTTGTAAGCCAGAGAGAGTGAGTGAAACCTGGCAAGACAGCACAGGAACATGGCAGGGTTTATGCCACCCTTCTCTGGATAACTCTGAAATGCAAAGCCCCATCATTTTGCGTCACTAGGCACAATATACTTACATACTCATAGACCTCTAGTCTTTGTTGGGGTCTGCTAGATTCCATTGGTATTATTTGAAGACAGAGTCCTATGGGCAACATTTTGAGGGTCTATGTCCCAAGAAACCAAAGCCTTTTCATAACTTCCTTATTCTGTATGCCCAAAGGAACCCTCTTAGTGGTAAATAGTATGTATTAAGGAGAGAGATTATATTTTATATAGCAGTAGTTACCCAATCTGATTAAGATTCCTTTGACCTTATTCACTTGGAATATTACTGTTGCTTGTCTTATTCTTTTATTTAATATTTACATACATTTACCTATTCAGCTAATACTCTCTCTAAACTAAAATGCATTGGAAAACCAGGAAGAAAGCAAAAAATAAAAAAGAAAGAAAGAAAAAAACAGAAAAACCCAACAACAGCAAAAAAACACCCTAAACATTCAAAAGAGAAATTACTGTCTTTGTACAAAATCTTTTCTACTTTACTTATAAGTAAATAAATTATTATGTTTCCATATGATCTGATATCTATAATTCTTCCAACCTAGATTGTTTTGTTTCTTTGTCTAGGGAGATAGGAAGCTACACAGAAAGAGGAAAGAGTGACAGCTGTAACAGGTAGTGAGAGCTAGAAAAAGCAACCCTGAATGGAAAGAAAAGGCAGGGGACTGTTTAGTACATATTAGAAAAATTTCCACAGAAGAAGGAGACTTTGAAAGGTACCAAGAAAACCCTCCAAATCCTTAATTAATCATAAATAGCAATCCAGCATATGACACTCTGAGAATTCCAGTTTCCTGAGGTTTTACTCAGCTGAATTTGGCACTTCTTTTTGGTACAGGAGATCTCAAACTGGTAACAGATCAAAGTAGTAGAATCAGCCCTTAAATCAAATTGGCATCGAGGATGTGGGGATGCAGGAATGGAAAGATGTGTTAAGCTTTACTTTAGAAAAGCCTTTTCAATTAGGTTAGAATTTAGCAGTGGAGAGAGGACTGGAAAGCCCCAGACACTTATACTTCATTTTCTCTTCTGTTCAAAAATTGTAACAAGTAATGTTTCATATAATTTTCTTTTATCTCCAGAGAGAAAAGGTTTTTCCTCTTCCACACACTGCCTTTATTTTTCCTTCAGAAGACAGCACAAGGGCACAGAATTAGATTAACCAGAGAAAACTTTGGCTTAAATAAAATCTTCCCCCCCACTTTTTTTTTGTGTGTGTGTGGTACGCGGGCCTCTCACCGTTGCGGCCTCTCCCGTTGCAGAGCACAGGCTCCGGACGCACAGGCTCAGCGGCCATGGCTCACGGGCCCAGCCGCTCCGCAGCATGCGGGATCCTCCTGGACCGGGGCACAAACCCGTGTCCCCTGCATCGGCAGGCGGACTCTCAACCACTGCACCACCAGGGAAGCCCTCCCCCCACTTTTATCTCTCCTTTTCATCTGTTGGTGGAGGAAATCTAAATGAAATTTTGAGAAATTTCTGATCAAAATCACCTCATAAGAAGTCACTTGTTCAACTAGTGTGTGTGTGTGTGTGTGTGTGTGTGTGTGTGTGTGTGTCTGTATCTGTATACACATATGTATGTACACACGTACACACACATACACATATATGTTTTTAGATAGACGGAGACAGTCAAAGAGAAAGAGATTGAAATTGTATAGCTCTTTAAAATATTTTTCCGTATTTATTTCAGGTATTTAAGGCAATTGTATAGATGTTTGAATAAATGAATATTTTTTCCTTTAATATTCCTGCATTATTAATTTCCTTTACAAAAATTGGAAAAGAAGGATGCTGACTCGGTGGAACATATTGTTTTATGTCTGTAACTGTATGATGCCAGACGGGTCTGTGAACACTGAGAAAAAAATACTGCTTTGTATTCTTGATACTATGCGCAACACAAAGCTACTACACATTTGAAAAGAAAACGCGTGGCTTGGCTATAGCTACTTGGGTCAATATGTGAACAAAGTAAGCCCTTAGAAAGTGGCTTCTATCATGCTGAACAAATTTCTGATTCTGAGCAATGATAGTGAGTGGTTTTAAACTTAGTGTGGGTGTAACTAAAATTTGGCGTGAATTTTAGCCATTTTCGTATTTTGATTGGGTGCCACTGCACATATTTTGAGCTTTGACTGTGAAATCATTATCCATTGCCTTCCTATTTCCACTTAAATGGTATTTTGAATTGGTTTCAGACACATGGTTCCAATGCTAATTTGATACAAATATTGTCAACTATAGCACACTTTGCTTTTACGAGGACTTTGGGAAAATACTTTCTTTTTTTCCTTTTAATTAAGATTCACAATCTGTTCCTCCATGAGTTTATTGTTAGAGGTTACATCATTTTAGTATTTTGTCTTAAAACTCGAAAAGAATGTATTTCTATGGCTAATTTATTTTTATGTACTTATTTTCCCTTATTTCCATAGGCTTCTCACAATTATAACTATTAATATATACCTTTTGATCTGTATTAGTAAACCAATATTTCCTGAAGTATTTATTTGAAGAAAAAGTCAGATTTGTGGGGAAATATCCTGGAACACTCCTCTGGCTATAGTGCTAATTAAAACAATAGTAATGACCATAAGAATTCCAAACTCTCATGTCCATAGAATAACTGATAAATTGAGTGTTTAATATATTCAGATATTTTTAATATCCCCAAATTCTACTAGTCAATGGGTATTAAGTCACTAGATGACCATAGAAAAAGTCATTTACTCTATACAAATAATGTACAGTCATGAACTGGGGAGATGATAATTTAATGCCATTTAATAAACAAGGGCTAATGACAGGGTACCTGTAGGTTTGTTGATAGATAAATAGATACACATGTATATACATAGATACATAGATATGTATAGATGTATGTGGATGTGTTTATGTATGTGTGCATATATATATATATATTTAGTTATTTACTAATATTTATTTATAGCTTACAAGAGCAGAACTGATTCTAAGCCCCTCAGATTACTAAAAAGGGCACAGTCTGTACATAACTAGGTGAGGACATTTTTATTTTTGGACAAAGGGGCACTTTACTAAAATACAGCATAAGAACCTGTTCTGTATAGCAAGTGGAATTTTCCAACTTATCATATGAAAAAATATGTATCATGATGTCACATTGTGGTGGAGATTTGAGAGGTCAAGTCCTGACCCTGCTACTTACTAGCAGCTCAGCTTGAGCAAATCAGTTCTCCTCTGGGAGTATCTGCTTCCTATTCTATAAAACAGGAATTCTAATCTTTACCGTGCCACCTCCTTGGTTGTTGTGAGGCTCAATGAGGTGATGTCTGTGAGGACTCTGGAAGCCCTGAGTGCTACCCGTAGGTAATGGTGATATGGTTATTGATGGCTCTAGTGCTCAATAAGTTATAGGGTGTGTCACAAAATAAAGGGTCCTTATAATTTTTTCAGGCCACTCAGAACTGAGGTCAGAACCTCAGCCACAAAATGCCTATTTTGCCCCAAAGTCTTGCACATTATCAAGAAATACCCTTTTGTAAGATTTGTAACTCTTCTAAGGGACCCCACGATGAATGTAGTATGAACCCCACTGTATCACATTAACCTTGTGGTGCCGGATGTTGGGCATCAGCAGCAGAAGCAGTGGTAAGATTCACAGGTCAGGCTTCTATATAGTTCCACAAATCTGTATGGCCTTTGACTCCTTCTGTGTGTTATGTAGACTAGAAATCTTAATGCAAAATTTAAAAAAATTAGGGCACATTATTTAGCTTGAATATGTATACTTTTTTCATGGGGGTAGTATTACTGTGCAAAAGTGAGAAATCATTTGAGATATTTGGTGATATTCTGAAATGACATTCTTTTTTAAATTGCCAGGTATAGATTGGTGAAATCTTTTAGCAAATGAGAAGTGCCGTTCTAATAACTATAGCTACTAATTATTGAATGCTTGATACATGCCATACAGTATGTTAGGTGTTTTATATGCAGTATGTTATTGAATCATTAGCACATTTTGGTGCTGTTAATACTGTTATTAACTCCAGATGAGTATTATTAGATGAGAACCTGAATTTCTGAAGAGAAAAGAAATTTATGTAGGTTTCATGGCTAATACATGGTATGCTGCAGAGCTGGGCTTTTCTGGCTTCAAAAAACTTACCCTTGGGCTTCCCTGGTGGCACAGTGGTTGAGAGTCCGCCTGCCGATGCAGGGGACGCGGGTTCGTGCCCCGGTCCGGGAAGATCCCACATGCCGAGGAGCGGCTGGGCCCGTGAGCCATGGCTGCTGAGCCTGCGCGTCCGGAGCCTGTGCTCCGCAACGGGAGAGGCCACAACAGTGAGAGGCCTGCGTACCGCAAAAAAAAAAAAAAACTTGCCCTTGATCCCATTGCACCTTAGAGTTGTCCTCTATAAACACATGTAACAAACACAGCTTCCCTTTCATTCACTATTTTATGAAAAGCTCTTACCCATTTATCTAGGGCCATTTTGATGTGTTAATCAAACATATAGATATGATTAGTAGGAAGTTCAGTGCAGCCAAAGGTCTTGGAATGAGATATTTGAAGATCTGGGTCCAAGTCCAAGCTCCCAAACATGCAGAGTCATCTTGCAAATGTCAGTTGATCTCTTTGAGTTTCAGTTTTCTCATTCATAAAGGGAAGATGATAAAAACCTATTCTGTGGGGGTTATTGGAAGGTTGAATGAGGCATGGTCAGCTGTGTTATAAAATAAGTTACTGTAATTCGATCCGATATATCTTTTTAATCCCAACTGGGTACATCTACTTACTTTCCTGGTGAAGAGGGAACTGCCATGTGTTGAACAGCTAATATGCGCCAGGTGATTTATTTACACTAATTAATATTGACTACAAACTTAGAAATTAGATGCCATTGCCCCAATTTTATAGTGAGTAAACAGAGGTTTTAAAGTGGCTAACTCTCTCACATAACGCAAAAAATAAGCCGTAGAGTCCACAGTCCCGCTCTAGACTCAGATCTCTCCTTCTGTAGGCTGGAGCCAGCTCTTTGCATAGCCAGCAAGATCCCAGTCTGTTCCTGACATGTGTTGACTTTAGTGTTCTTTGTTTTTATCTGTTTGAATCCTCTTCTTGTTTTTTTTTTTGTTCTTTTTTTTTTTTTTTTTGTCCCCCCCCCCCCGCCCCCCGTATCTAGCAATGACTGCTCCTTTCTTGTTATTCTTGTTACCTTTCTTTTTGGCACATTGCCTATACTGTTTTTCTTTTGTAGCACTTGTCACTGTCTGAAATCATTTATATGTTTGTCTAAGTACTGATTGACTCCTCTAGTAGAATATAAACTCTTGGAGACCAAGACTTTGTCTTATTTGTTCCTATGTCCCAGCACTTAGAGTGAGCCTGGCACACAATACGTGCACCAGCAATAATTGTTAAATGAATGAATGACGTTCAGCTGTCTCTTAGAGTCTATTTTCAATGTAGGCTGAGGCTAAGCAAATCATATAAAGTGTAACCTTCGGTTTACTGAATGATTATCAGTGTTTTTCCTGAAAAAATTTCCTAATTTCCTGAAAAAAATGTATTGGTGCTAATAGGCTTGAGTATTGGTGAATAATTTGAATCTTAGCTGAGAAAGCAAGGGCACTCTGACATAAGGTCTCCTTTAACATCACAACTGGTGGTTCTTGGTGTGATATAAAGCTAAGCATACAAGACATGGTACACGGGAAAGCTCATGAGGAATTTTTGAAGACATTTAAAATGCAAAGAGAGCGCGTATATCTTGAGTATATACAGTTTGCATTCAATCTTTAAAGTGCAGTTCCAAATAGAAAAGTGAATTTTAAAAAATGGTCCATGTGCCTTGGTAACCAGCATGAGCTAGTTTTGAGACAGACTCATTACCTGAAGATTTTGTCTACTTCATTACTGACAACTCATTACTAAAAGTGTTGGTTTGATATCTACCTGCTGATGTATGTCTATCATAACCAGAATCCTAATTATGAAAACTTTATAGTTTGATGATTCAAGAAATGGCTGTGGATGAGATTTCAGCCTTTTTGTTGAAAATGCAGAATCATCAGTTAAGATAAATATCATTTGGTTTCTGAACATATATTTAATCTGGATATCATCTATAACAAAAGATTATACTATAACTTAAAGATTTTTTTTAATTTAATCATAGG
This sequence comes from Aethalodelphis obliquidens, assembly GCF_003676395.1. Taxonomy (NCBI): domain Eukaryota; kingdom Metazoa; phylum Chordata; class Mammalia; order Artiodactyla; family Delphinidae; genus Aethalodelphis; species Aethalodelphis obliquidens. The sequence goes on from NW_020837945.1 coordinate 75,801,832, forward strand.
TATAAGTCTGATTCTTAAAGGAAGATTCACAAATCCCTTGGAGAATAGATTCTCACTTTTGTGTTCCTCTTAAATGACACCTAGATGGTTTATGTAATTGTGCTTTGGCTTTGATAATATTTCTTGATAACTAGGCATAAACTGCACTAATTGCTATAAATTGCTCTGGTTCCTTGCTGTGAATATTTTTCTTCTGTTGGGTAATTGTATTTTGTGAATGATGATGGGTCACACAGAGTAGTATTGCAATTCACAAACTTATTTTTCAAGACCTGCATTTTGCTTGAAAACTTGTCACTTCTACCTAAAGTTATTTCTATAATAAACACCCCCCAATCCTGAAGCAGTTTTAGCAAAATCTTCATCCTAAAGGTCTTTCTTTAACTTATTTTGGGGGATAATAATGCCTTTTTAAACAGTGATGGATAATAACTACTTTTTTTTTGGTAGCTGGAGTCATCAAGGAAAGTTACTCCACCAGGGAACCCTAGTCTGAGTTAAGGAAGTATCTTTGATTTGTGCTCCTTTAAGATGTTGACATCTATCATAGTACTCACCGCTTTGTTTTGAAAACAATATCATGTGTCTCTTTCCACTAATAGATAGTGAGTTTCTCAAAAGCCAGATATCTGGGCTTCCCTGGTGGCGCAGTGGTTGAGAGTCCGCCTGCCGATGCAGGGGACACAGGTTCGTGCCCCGGTCCGGGAAGATCCTACATGCCGCGGAGCGGCTGGGCCCGTGAGCCATGGCCGCTGAGCCTACGCGTCCAGAGCCTGTGCTCCGCAACGGGAGAGGCCACAACAGTGAGAGGCCCGCATACCACAAAAAAAAAAAAAAAAAAAAGCTAGGTATCCAAACGTCATGTCAACCTTTGTAAACTCAGGTTCTAGCATAGTTCTTGGCACATTGTAAGTATTAAATGCATAGCTGTTGAACTTGAAATCTAGCTGAATGCTTTGCTCTTTTCAGTTACAATCTCAGTGGCATTTCTGGTCTTGCATTTATTTGTTCCTCCACTCAGTGACACCGGTCTCTTTGGGGTTAGTGGTTTTACTACCTTGGCTAGCTTTTCCCATGTCATCTCTTCTCAGTTGTATTAGCTTTCAGAGCCTTTTTCATAGTTGCTGCTTCTAATCTTCTTTTATGCAACAGACCAGATAACTAAGCACATTAAAACAATAAGCTAAATTTTACAGACTGTTAACTTCTGAACAAAACTCTATTCTTAGCGTCGTGTTAAGCATCATGGTGATACCAAAAAAAAAAAAAAAAAAGACACGGTTCCTCCCCAATTTATTTGGGAAGGCAATATATAAAAAGAGAACGCAACTGGAGAAGGAGATAATATATATTTCCTACCGAATTGTTCAGTGCAGATGAAGGTGAAGGAAATAAGACTAAGGGAATTAGGGTATCAGGGAAGGTTTAAATTATGGTGACAGGGTATCTTATGGTGACAGAGATCTTAACCTTGGAAGTTAAGCAAAGAGAAACATATGGGGTGATTGGCAGTATGGAAGTTATTTGGAGGAAAAAGTCTAGTATAGCCAAATAACAGATTTTTCTTATTTTTAGGCCCAGAAGTCTAATTTCTTCTGGGTCATTCAGGGAATTCCATTTATATTTGACCATTAATATTCTATTTTAGTGTCTTTTTTATTTGTAGATTGCCTCTATTTAGAATTGGATAGAATATAAATTCTAAAGAAAATATTTTGAAAGTTTAGTATAGATGATAATGTTTTGTACAGCAGAACTGACTCACATATCATAAGGTTTACATCTTTGCAATAAGCAGTAACACTTCTATACATTACAGGTGTGTATTAGGGCTCAGAAGCAAATGTATATGCCTTGGAGTTCCTTATAAGTAGCTAGCACCCTCTCCTGCTCTTGCAGAACAATTGTATTGTTTGATCACTTGCTAATAAAATGAAGACAATTTGACAAAAATAATAAATTTCAGGAGCACAGTCAAAACAAAAATAAAAATTATCCTAAATTTTTAAAATACAAATTATTACAATTAATAAAATGAGTTCTTTCTTCATTTGGCTTTAAGCGTATGCTCATCCCATCCTCTCATATGTGCCTTTTTGAGGACTGTTCAAAAATTCCATGATGGAAACCTCTGTATGTATTTGTATGCCCACCCAACTAAAACACCAAAACTCTGATCATGATTTCAGAAATCAATCAATTCAGCCAGACTGTAGATCACTCTGAGTAACTGAAAAAAGAAGAACAGATTTCTGGGTGTTTTAAATTCTCTGTAATTCAGTAACACCACAGTGCTCAGCACTCGTAACTGTGAACGGAAACTCTTCCAAACCCTTCCAATCTACCATTGATGCGTATTTGACTTGGAGGGTTTTATGATTTGGCAAGAACCTTAAGGAGGCTAACATATTGGAGAAAAAAAAAATAATTCTAATAATTCCATCGCAAAATTCACTTCTCTCTGATGGGTGCCAGGAATACATGTGATGGAAGATATAGCCAGACATCTGATAACATACTATTTGGAGCACTGGGATTAATCCTTTTTCTCCTCGGCTTCTTTAAGTTTATACTGTACCAAAAGCATCTCACTTCAAGACTTGGTTAAATTATCACCTCCTTTTTGAAATCTTCACTTGCGTTAGCAGAATTAATGGCTTCCCCTCTCTAAGTCAGACATTCTGTGCTTATATCAGGAACTAGGATACATTTTGGTTTAATCAAATATATATCCACCTCTCTTAGGCTGATCTCAGGGACAGGCACCAGGTTATGTTCATTTCTATATCTCTAACACGTACTAGATACTCAGACATTTGTTGTCAGAGTGAATGAGCACACTTAGTTAGTACTTGGCTTGATGGTCTCTGGTTATTTCCACTAAAAACACTATAACCTTGAAATAGTCTAGAATCTGACTTCAATACTCTCACAACAGGATATAATTGCAGAGAGGTGCTATTTCATTTGCTTCATGCAAGAAGTTTTAATTACTAAGGGTATCCATAAAAATAATTATGCTGGTCTGACCTAAAAGGTGGTTCACAGCATGAACACCAAAAATAAAAGTATAATTATGTTCTAGTACATTTCAGTTTTTATTATAGAGGGTAGGAAATGAAGCAAGAGCTTCAGAATTCAAAAGAATTTCAGTTTATAATGAGAAAACAACAGTAACAAAACTATATTCATATGATGGATTCTTAGAGAAATGCTTATTTATTTACATAAGCCGTTTAAACAAAAAAGGAACAAAGTACATCTAATGATATTTCATTTACTCATATTGCTTATTCCCTATAATAAGTTGATATACTTTATAACTCATTGATCTAGAAACTAGTTCTTGACATTAAGAGATTTGTTTGGGATTATAGTGAAAAAAGCACTAGATTTGGAGGCAGGAAGCTTGAATTTCAGTACTGGCTTGTCCCGTTATGTGTTATATAGTTATGGCCAATTCCTCTATTTCTTTGAGGCTTAGAAACGTCATTTGTAAAATGGAGATAATTCCAGTCTCATAGCAATTAATTGCTTACCTACCACTAAGGGCCATGGGGACTAAATGAGATGACATATTGTTTTTCACATCCTGAGACCAGTGTATACTTCAAGGCTTAAACAGCTCCTTCTTTGCCAGGTCATATAAATCCCACATACTGGAACAGTTGGTTATATGTTTATACTATAATCTATCTTTGAATATAGGTTACATCTCTACTCACACATTGGTGGAGCCTAACTGGGGTAGCCCTCAGGCAGTCTATCCAGCTTGTTGAGTCTTAATTCCAGTAACATATATAATCCAATGTCACCACCAATCTGATGGGAACTCAGAGCTCTCTGCATACCCAGGACCAATGAGTCAAAGGTCTAGCTTCCCCAGTAGTTTTCTAAGTGGCTTCAGGTGCTTAATTTAAGACTTCCAGCCCAATGATTCTATGACTCTGTGAAAACCAATATATTACAATAGAGTCTGTCCAAAGTCTTGAATGTTTTCTGACTTATTGGGAACTTGAGATTTGGAGTTTTGTTCTTTTTTCTCCTGCACTGTATTGATCTGCCATGAGGGTCATGACAAACATTACTCTCTCCCCATGGAATAGTAGACAAAAGGCAGTTCTGTAGTGTGACCTGATTCTCAAAAATCCAAATAGATTAATACATTTTGTTCTTCCCTTTTTTTTAACCTTCTTCCCACCCCTACAGCTAGCTAGAGACTCATATGATTGGGAAGCCAAATAGCAAAACTAATGCTATTCTTTAAACAATTAATTTGGAAATTTCTGATGTAAAGATTATTTGAAGGACAGGATAGGGGGCAATTGAAGAATATTTCAGCAAAGATCTCAGTGTTTGAATAACAGGATGTCCATTTAGCAATGTTAATTGATCATCCATGATGGGCAAGGTGCCATGTGGTCATCAAGATATCAACAAAGGTAAATGGCAAGTACTTCATACTTCTCGCCATCAAGAACTTCCCAGTTTAGAAAGGATGTTGAAGTTCTGGGTCTTGATTACTGATGCCTCTTTTCCAGGTTCTGACTAGTAGAAAATTAAGGACCACAGTGCAAATGAGGATCAAATTATCAGTTTTATTTTTAGTGGTGGCAAGTGCCTAGTAGTTGGAAAAGCTGCAAAGCAGAATTCAGTGTTGGCCTGAAACAAAAGTGTGGGGTTATTTCTGGGTCTCTGAATACAGACCTTAGAACTAGAGCCTACCTGTTGAGCAGAGCTATATCAGTAAAGTGGTCCCAAGGGCTCTTACCCACTCAGCTACATGGAGGTTCTCTGGCAGAGCAGGAAGGAAAGAAAGAATGGCTGGCCCCTCTTTGTGCCTCAGATGGAAAACTCAGACTCTGTTTCAGTGGTGTTGACCACATGGGGATAGGAAAGGAAGGAGGAGCCATGGTTTCCATGAAGCAGGCAGTGAAATAGAATTGTGCTTTTTCGCCCTTTCAACATAAAGGGCAGAAATTAAGCTCTATATATCTCTGCACTTTCCCTCCACAATCCTATCTCATTTAGTACCCTACATAAGATAAGTCTTCAATAGTCATTAACTTTTGACTAATACCTTCTGTCAGTTAGAAATTGGGAGGACTTTTATCCTTACAATTTGAATTTTTATTTATTTAAATATGTTATTAATTCATAGTCTAATTATATGAAAGGTAAATGTATTGCTTTCTCATGCACAGCAAAATAACTTATTTCTGACAATAATTTAACATTTTAGAACTTCCACACTGGATATTATATAGTTTATGATAAACTTTTCTGTATAGCCTAATCCTAAATTTAGAAGCATTAGTTCCTATTTTGGCACTTTTGTTCTCTAGTATCTCCATATTCTAAGATATGTAGAATAATCATAAGGAGAGAGAATTTGCTGGGAAAAATCATGTGATTGAAAGATCACCTATTTGGCAATCAGGAACCTTGCTCTATTCCCAATTTAGCTTCTAATTTACACTGGAACTTTGGGAAGTCCTTTTATTCTTATTCAACTAATACTTGTGGAATACTCATTTTATATCAGTCACTGTTCTAGGCTTGAGTTACTGTAGTGAGAAAAATGTACAAATATTTCTGCTTTTATGGGGCATAAATTCTAGTTTCCCCTTTTGGCCTTTGGTATATTTCCCTATAAAAAAGAAACTCCCCACTTGATAAAATGAGAGGTTAGGATCTGAAAATCTCTCAGGATCCTTCCATGTTTAACATGCCAGAATATGATTCTGAGATATATATATATATATATATATATATATATATATATATATATATATAAAATTCTTGTGGCAGTTAAGGACTAGAAGCTATGGTTGCAAAATGGGAAATATTGTGCTTTTCCAAGATAATGGTTTAGTTGCATGGGTACCTTGGTAACCATATGGACAAGTATCTTCCTATCACCACCAGCAAGGAAGCCAGTCCCCACATAGGGACCATTGTCTCATGTCCAAGCTAGGCAAGCTTTGGTTCAGAGCTTTCAATCTGGTTTCTTATTGATTTGCTAAAATCGAAAATGATTTCAATCTTCTAAGGGAGGAACCACTAAAAATGGCAAGATGATTGATGTTAACCTACATTAATGCGGCAGCAAAGTTTGGGATCATCTGCAAACTCTTTTTACCCTCATTAGGAAATTTAATGAATACTGGGCAACAATAGTCAATCTTCAGAATCTCATGAGTGTATGTCACTAATTTGCATTATTCTCTGGAACCCTCTTACTAACTTTCTGTGGCCTTTACATAAGAAATAAGACTGAACCACAGGGTTCCAAGCTCCAAAAATATTATCTCAGTGACAATCTGACCTAGCTGATGCTGAAAGGAAGTATCAGGTGAATCAAAGCCAGACCTGAGAGAGAACAACCATGGAATTAATAAACAAGGAAATTACTTACTCATGTTTAACTCGAAGTACACCATAGTTTATAGTCACTGCCCACAGTATCTAACTATATCATAGATAATGTTGTAAATAATATAATATAAACATAATATAATGTGATAAGTGATATAATCATCCTGTGTACCTAGTGGTATGAGAACATATAGTTTAGTTGTGAATAAATCTCCTTAATGAAGATGTCAGCGTAGAAATTAACACATGAACTGATTAATGAGAAATGATGAGGCTCTTACTCTTCTATGAAAAAGAGGAAGGACATTCCAGGCAGAAGGAATAGCACATATCAATGGAAAAAAAAATACAAAAGCGGTTCGGGATGACCAACAAAAAGTAAACTGCTGACTTCTGATTTCTGGTTCTACGTGTAGAGAGCTTAGAAGTCATTGCTCCCATCCTCTCAATAAGAAAAAAAGGTTGAACAAATGAAAATCAACAACTCTTCTTAGCTCTGTCAGAGAATTGAGGTCACAGGACCAACCACCAATGAAAACTGGAAAGACAGGAAAATAGAGTCAGATCTTACTGGGAGCAGAAGCTACAGCTGGATCTTTGTAAGAATACTTGAAGAGTAATTGACTAATTGCTGGAGACTGAGCATGGGCTAGCTTGAGAGATAAAAACTCCTGGGGACCCAGCTTTGTGCAGGGGTGGAGGGTTCAAATTTCATGAGTTTTAGCATCAGGAGCCCCACCAGGTTCTCAGGGTGAAGATTAGAGAAAAAAGCCCCCATGCATATAGCAGCGGAGGGGAAAGTAATCATTTTAAAATGAGCATTTGTTCTTATTGACAAAGGACTGACCTCAAAGAAAACTATTTTACCAGAGCCTAACCAAGAGGGAGGGAAAGGCCCAACTCCAGTTTCCTCTAGCCTTTCCAAGTCACACAAAGGTATTGCGGGAAGAAGCTGAGAAGCACTGGTGAAGGTTACAGCCCAGGGGCACAGACCCACTAAAAGACTGAGAGATAATCATAGGAATAAAATGTTTTTCTACCCCACCCCCCACCCCATCTTACCACTCACTACTATATCTACAGGGCTTCTGTGGTATTACAACTGTAAAGAGCTAAAAGCTCATTCTCTTATTTAAGAAGGAGCCTCTGGGGAAAACCAAAGACAACCATAGAGACAAAAACAAGAACAATAGAGGCAGTTTTATCCTCTGATACAGATATAGCAAACAGTTAAAACAGTCTGACTCCTAGCCAAATAAATATAAAACCTCACACTAAAGTCCTGCTGCTTTTTCCTGCTACATCATGTCTGGCTTTTGACAAAAATTACAAAGCATGCTGAAAGTCAAAAAATGCAGTTAGAAGAGACAAATCAACAGACTCAGATATGGCAGAGATTTTGGAATTATTAGGCTAGAATTTTAACATAAATATGATTAATATAATTAGGACTCTACTGTAAAAAGTGGACAGCATGTAAGAACAGCTGGGTAATGTAAGCAGAAAATCTAAGAAAAAACTTAAGAGGAAACACTAGAAATCAAAAACACTAACAGAAATGAAGACTGCCTTTGATGAGCTCAGTAACAAACTGGACATGGCCAAGGAAGGAATCAAGGAACTTGACTATATGTTAAAAGAAATTCCTCAAACTGAAAATTAAAGAGAAAACGACCCAGAATAGACTATCCAAGAACTGTGGAACAATTACAAAAGGTGTAACATTTGGGTAAGGGGAATGCCAGAAGTGGAAAATATAAAGAATGAAACAGAAGAAATATGTGAAGCAATAATGTATGAGAATTTCCCAAAATTAATGACAGGCACCAAACCACAGATCCAGAAGTTCAGAGAACACCAAGCAGGAAAATGCTAAAAAGTCTACACTAAGACATATCATATTCAAACTGCAGAAAATCAAAGAAAAAGAGACTTTCTTGAAAGAATCTAGAGGGGGATAGATGAACACCTTATCTACAGAGTAGCAAGTAAAATAATGACATCAGAGTTATCTTCAGAAAACATATAAGCAAGAAGAGAGTGAAGTAAGATATTTAAAGTGTTTAAAGAAAAAAAAAAAGCTACCAACTTGGAATTCTGTATCCAGCAAAATTATCTTTCAAAATTGAAGGAGAAATAGAGATTTTCTCAAACAAAAATTGAGGAAATTTTTTGCCAGTAGACCTGCCTTAAAATAAATTTTTCAGGGAGAAGGAAAAGAAAGGTCAGAAACTGTAATTACATAAATAAAGGAAGAGTGTTAGAAAAGGAATAAATGAAGGTAAAATAAAATCTTTTATTTTTCTTATTTTTAATTTATCTTTTCAAATTAGTAATAGCAACAATGTATTTCATGATTATATTAGCTTACGGATAAATGAAATGAATGACAGCAATATTATAAAGGGATGGAAGGGTGGAATTGGTAATACTATAAGGTACTTGCATTACTTGTGAAGCAATATAGTATTGTTTGAGAGTGGACTTGGATAGTTGTATATTGCAAACTCTAGGGCAACTTCTAAAAAATTTTTTAAAAAGAAATATAATTGTTACTCTAAGAGAGGAGAGAAAATGCATTGCTATGGAGCTTCTATATTTGACAAAACAAATTGACCCAGAGCTACTTGGAAGCCACAGTTAAAACTGGGATATAGTAATTCACATGTTTATTGTTTTCTTTTCTTTTTCTTTTTTTTTTTACTATGACCAGTATTTATTTTTCAAGCATACTTAAATAGGCAGATTTCTTTGTTTCACTGTGTTTTCATAAATAACTCTTTAAAATTTTTTAAAATTGAAATAGAATTGATTTACAATATTTCAGGTGTACAGCAAAGTGATTCAGTTACATATATATATATATATATATATATATATATATATATATATATTCTTTTTCAGATTCTTTTCCATTATAGGTTATTACAAGATACTGAATATAGTTCCCTGTGCTATACAGAGGTCCTTGTTGTTTATCTTTTCTACATATAGTAATGTGTATCTGCTAACCCCAAATTCCCAATTTCTCTTTCCCCCACCCGCTTTCCCCCTTTGGTGACCGTAAGTTTGTTTTCTATGGCTTTGAGTCTATTTCTGTTTTGTAAATAAGTTCATTTGTATCATTTTTTTAGATTACACGTATGTCATATTATAATGCTATTTGCAGCAAAATGGATGGACCTAGAAATTATCATACTAAGTGAAGTAAGTCATACAGATAAAGACAAATATCATACATATTTATTGTTTAATTTGGGGGCATAGCAAATGTAGCTCTTTTTAAAGGGATTTTTCAAACAGCATCCCACAGGGGGAGTATTGAGGGTGGGCACACAACAGAGAAGAATTCACAACAAAAAAAAAACTATTAGTATAAATTATTTTTTACTCTTTATAACAGTGAATGGGGATATATTTCATACTTAAGAGTCTAGTACTTTTGCACTTTTGCACTTTTCTCCTCTAGGTAGAGTTTATTTCATTCATTCATTTTTTTCAAAAAATATGTGTTGAACACCTCCTTTGTCCCAGATATTTATCTAGATATTAGGAATAAATCTGAGAATAAATGGAGCTTACACTCTAGTGAATTAATTGGATAATTATTTATAAACATTTAGCAGTGATAGGTCCAAGAATAAGTGTTGAAAATATAATTCTGTAATAATTTAAAATACACATTTTACTCATTAAGTCTTTATGAAAAGTATCATATATCACTTTTTAATGTTCTTAAAGCAGAGACAGTAAATGAATAAGTAGAAGTTTGTTTTATTCTGCACCTATCAATGGTCTGGGTCATATTCTAGCTCATCTGCTCACTAACTGATTAACCTTGAGCAAGTTACTCCTTCTGCTTCAGTTTCCTCATATGTCAGATGGGTTGATAATAGTTCCTAATTATAGGATTGTTGTGAGGATTAAATAAATCAATAAACAAAAAGCATTTAGAGCAGTATGTGGCATACAGGAAGTTCCTAAAACATGCTGGATATTATAAATTTCTGCTCAGCTACTTAAGATTTGTTTTGGAGACATAGTAGCATCATAACTATTGACCTTAAAATAAGGAAAGACTTACATGACAGGAAATGAAATTCTGAACACTAATATTCTCTAATCACGGATACTATCATTAAAATATATGGAGAGAAATTAAAATATTGAGTTATTTTCTAATCTTATAACTAGCAAGTAAAAAAGCTAAACACCATGTTTCAAATTTTAAACTCTGACTTGTTGCATTTCTTATTTAATGCTAAGCTACGACAAGGAAATAAATGGGTTATCTGCTCCATTGACTAAAATTTGTTCAGAAAGGAAAAAAAAGCCTCATTATATTTGCAAAGTAGAACTCACAAAACAAACTGCCAAAACAGCTGTGCAGTTCTAAAAATAATAATAATGAATCTAACTATAACCCCATCACACTCTCTTAAAAAATTACATTTAGGCTTCTTCAGTTTTTGAAGTTGGTTTACATTTTCATCTAGTTGACATGTTATAAAAAATATTTTTTGATTGCATGTTATGTTAACATTTTTCAAAAGAAGATCTCTTAGGTAAATGTAAATTTCAGAAGTGTCTCATCAGCCACATCAGACACTGAGCTAAATTGTTTACATAGTTTAATATGCATATACCTGTCCACCACACACATATTCTTTCAGAAATGGAAATCAAATCCACAACTGGAAGGAACCCTTGGAGACTCCCCAGTCCACTCCCCTAATTTAATAGATGTGGAAACTCAAACCCAGAGAAGGGAAATTGTTTACTGCACACCACACAGCAGAGTAGTGACAGACCTGGTGTGGTTCCTTCTTTACTTTTTGTCTTTTGCATTACTCTTTATAATACAGTTGAGTCCTTACTCATTGATAAAGGGGAAAGCCCATTCAGAATCACTGGTTCAGATTAGACTTTGCTGCGTCTTCTCTAGGTCACATGCCCAATGTTTAGGACTGTGGGCTCTGGAGCCAGGCTGGTTGTGTTTGATTATCAGCCTATCAGTTGCTGGCTGTGGATTTTTATAATTCTGGACCTCTGTTTTTCTCACCTATAAAATGAGGTATATCATAATGACTATCTCACAGTGTTGATTTGAGAACTAAATGAGTTAATTATATAAAATACTTGGAAGAGTGTACAGCATGTGGTCATTCAGTTAAAGTGGGCTGTTAATAGCCTAAAAGGCTCTCCCTTAGACTCAGTTTTCTCAGCTATAAAATGAGAGGCAGATTTACCTCACAGAGTTCCTGCCAGGATTAAATTAAATTCTCTATCGGAATGTATATGATGCATAATAGAAATATATGTGAACTCATACATTAAACAAGCATGATTTATAAGATGAAATCAAAATAGACTTTGATTTCTTTCACTGTCCTTTAAAAATGTATACACTGGGGAGGTTTTTCCCTATATGCCTGGATACACCGATTACTTTTCTTTAAGTTGTAGAACACTTATTCATTTAATAAATTTACATTGCCTAGTCCAATATAATATAAGCACTTCTTTATTCAGAGATTATTCCTTCCCCACTCTTACCCTGAGTCAGGCCCTAACTGGGCCATGAGTGCAGGAGGCTACCTAACTTTGCACTCACCTCCATGGCCCGTACTGTAACCATTATGATTGATCCCTTCAGGGCTCCTTAGGGAATGGAAAGGGAGGAGCAGGAAGGGAGGCGGAGAGTTCTTACTTAATTGGCGCTGCCACAAGAATGTATTGGAGGGTGACTTCTACTCTACTGTGATTTTTCATGGATTTTTTTTTTTTTTTTTTTTTTTTTGAGTGGTACGCGGGCCTCTCACTGCTGTGGCCTCTCCCGTTGCAGAGCACAGGCTCTGGACGCGCAGGCTCAGCGGCCATGGCTCACGGGCCCAGCTGCTCCGCAGCATGTGGGATCTTCCCGGACCGGGGCACAAACCAGTGTCCCCTGCATTGGCAGGTGGACTCTCAACCACTGCGCCACCAGGGAAGCCCTTTCATGGACTTTTAAAGAGACTTTCCCTACTGGGCTTTCCAACTGCAGTTCCCTCGGGTCAGTGATGGTTTCTAATCTTCAAACCACCCCTCTCCTTTCAGCTCCTGGTTTTTCAGTTTCCACTCTATATAGACGTTTTTGTGTTGGAGACACATTACCCTCCCATCCTATCCTCTTGGATTGGAATTAGAATGACTCTAGGCTGGTTCATTCTACCATGTGGTCCTTATCTGGTGTATGAGGCACACTCAGTTTCCTTTGCCTTGACCAACTTTGGGAATGCAGCTCAGTCAAAATATAAACGTTCAGTGAGCGCCTCTCCCTTTTTTCCTAACTTTCCCAGGGCTTGATGCATTTTGACATTGGTCTACTCTGGTCCCCAGTATGATGGGAAGAAAATCAAGGTCTCTGAATGGTCCTACCAAAGACCTTTCTCTAGGTCTGAGATGAAGAAATTATTAAGCCCTATTCCATCCTCAAACTTTGAATCTTCCTCGTGGAATTTAGAGCAGTATAACCAATTTTCACATTACCTATTTTTAAATTTCCATATTTTTTACCATCATACTTTGGAATTCATATCTATCATATCCAGATGCCTTAATTAAAATTTGCAGTTTAAAAAAATTCTGTTATCTAACGATGCCTATTCAATCAACATTTGTTAACAAATTGATAATTTTCAGTTTTCCAAGAACTGGTTATGGTGACTGTCTGGAATACAGTGCATAGATAAGCTGAAGTGTTTATCACAGCATCAGACTAATAAGGTGGAAATGTGTGTGTATGGGGTGGGTTGGGGAAGAACCGTGATGGCCAGATCGCCATTAAAAGGCTGGGTAGCAGGCAGGCTCCACTGCTCTGAACACATGCAAGGAGGGAAGAAGTTTAAATACTCATGGAAACAACAGTAAGTACTGCAGCACAGTCATAGCTTCTGTAAGCAACATTCTTGGTTACTCAGAATCAGTAAAAGGTTTTCTTCTCTTGAATAAAAAGAATGTATTAATAGATTTTAGGTGCTCTCATCACAAATAAACACAAATGGTAACTATGTCAGGAGATAATATGTTAATTAGCTTGACTACAGTAATCCTTTTACTATGTACATGTACATCAAATCATCATGTTGTATACCTTAAATAGATACAATTTTTATTTTTAAAAAATTTCAAATGAAGACCCCAAAGAGGATTGGCCAAGTAGGTGCCCCCACTGCAGACCAAACATCATTCTTTGTTCACTTTTGGAAACCATCTTTATCTTCTGTTGGTTTTGCAGTCACGGTTATGTCTGTGGATGGAGGTATCTAGAGTGCTTTCTCATTAAGCCAATGAAAAGTAGTAGATTGTTTCTGACTACCCCTCAAATTTGGCTTTCCCTGCCAGTTTATGTCTTTTTCCCTCTGACCCTGGTTTATCTGTTACATCTGGATAAACCTGAGGCAACACTTTCACTTAGAAACAATCTATTCTCTGATACGAAAGCAGTGAACCATTGTATCAATGGAACGAGAGCATTAACATAAGGATCACTTTCCCATAAGGCGTTTTGGTTTTCTGTGAGTTTGTGAGAAAAATAGAAAAAATTAAAAATATGTAACAACCAGGACAAAATGTAATGGATCCACACCCTGAAGCCGTGTCAGACTCCGTTCAGAATGTTGTGATTTGCTTTGGATGGCAGTTTAAACAGGATTGTTACTTGGCACTAGAATTCTAGACTTCATCTCATTGTGTGTGGGCCTGAGGTCCATTTATTTTCCCCTCACCTTTCCTCTGAGAGGTGTGCTATTGTCAGGGGAGGGAGACTTTCAGTGCTTATATAAGGACCACAGTCCCTAGAGTTACCAGAGCTGGTGGATCAGTTCTCCAGTCAGTGGGCATTTGGGTGGTTTTGAGGTTTTTGATTTTGAACACTACATATGTGAGCCTCTTTGAAAACCAATCTTAATGAATTGCTTTTAACTTTTATAATCTAGAAAAGTAAGTAACTGTTGTTGCATCTCTCCTAAGTAGGTGCTGGGTTTATATAGAGTGGTTTGCTGTGTACAAGAAGCTCTTGACAATAAAATTTCTATTACTTTCAGATTCCAAGGAAACAGGGATTCCAATCCAACCCAACAGGGTCACAGTAAGGAGACATCTTTTGCTAGGACGTTGGGATGTGGAATTACCTGGAAAATATGATCAAGCCAATTTCATGATCTGTAACTTTTTTTTTTTTTTGGCGGTACGCGGGCCTCTCACTGCTGTGGCCTCTCCCGTTGCGGAGCACAGGCTCTGGACGCGCAGGCCCAGCGGCCATGGCTCACGGGCCCAGCCGCTCCGCGACATGTGGGATCTTCCCGGACCGGGGCACGAACCCGTGTCCCCTGCATCGGCAGGCGGACTCTCAACCACTGCGCCCCCAGGGAAGCCCCATGATCTATAATTTTTAGTGATTTCCCAGAGAACAAGAAATAGCCTGACATTCGTATCTTTCCACGTTTTGTCCCTAAAGTACATTTCTAGTTGTTCTTCTCACCCTAAGCTTTACTTAAATTTTACTTAAGGATATCTGACCATATATCTGTCCATTGAGCAAACTCTTCATTCTTTTTCTATTGCATTTTCCTGTTTTGTTTCTATCAATCTGTCAAGATCCCAGAAAGCATCTCCTTTAGAAGCCTTTTCCAGTTCCTACAGGCAGATATATTCCGACTTCCTCTTTTATATATCTATACGATAATGCCTGCACCCTATGAAAATTCTGGTGTCAGGTACTGAACAAAGGAAATAAGATACTAATCATCTTTCCTCTAAAACAGTAATACTCAGCTTCATCGCCATGTTATTCAACAGATGGATTTTCACTTTTTCAGGATGTATGTTCCCATTAAGAATAATCTAAGGATCGTTCCCTGGGCCATTCAAGTGTCTTTTAAAAAAATATCTCAACTGTGGACTTAGTACTGATGGCCCTGTTGGAGAAAAGAATGTGAAGCCTTCTATGGTGACTAATATAAGGGAACAAAGTTTATTTGGAACTGGCCTGTTTTAAGCAGCTTTATTTCTTTAGGGTCACACTGTGTCCCCGGTATATCCCTAATTGGAAGTCAGTCATGCCAATTTGAGCAAATGCTTATATTTACTTAAAGTATTTACGTATTATTGGCCTGGACTTCAGAGCCAGACAATTAGATTACCAGTTGTTAGTGGAAGACAGCTCTTTTTCTGTCTCTTTTCCATCCTCAGTCTCTCTTTCCCCTGCCCCCGCTTTGGTTGTTTGTCTCTGTCTCTGTCTCTCGTCAGAGTGAGTTCTTAAACACTGACTCTCTTAGCTACCAACAATTTTTTTTATGGTTTGCCACCAGGGTAAGCATTTTCCAATTTTTATTGCTAAATAGCTTCTCTGAAGTGAGTTAATAGCTACACTCTGAAAAATTGTGAAGTATATAAACAGGTGGCAAATATGAAGTATTTTGTGAGTTCTACCAAGTCATTTATTTTTGGTATAGTTTACTGTACACATTTTATTTATGTATGTAATTGTCACTGAATTCCTCACTCTATTTTGGTAAGGGTGCTTACTGGAATAATATGTTATTGTTGTACTGAGGAATTTGTACCCTGTTCTGCCTAGATAGGTAAAATTGTATGGGGATGATTTATCTGATAATTTCTTTATCTCTATGGATATAGGAAATTATCCTCATTAACTTCATTTTCTCCTATCTTTTCCAGACTTTCCTTCAAAAATAGAGAAGTATTTATATGATGTCACTAAAGGTAATTAGGATGTGTTAACCTTGAGGCATCTATTTTAGGTTTCATGTTTGTAACAATCTTCCTCAGCTTGTATAATTATCTGGCTAATGGTGATCAATCATCATGATGCTGACGACAGGTATTTTTCAATGTGTCCAGTTTTACTTTTTTTAATCACTTACTTGACATTCTGAAGACTCAAATCCTTGAATCAAGATGCTGAGCGGGAAGGGCATAGGCAGGAAGCAGACAAACCAGTCTCCCAGCTTGCTGTCTCAAGGCTGTACTCAGAGATTGAATCCCTTCATCTATTATTTTTGCCAGCTATTTTTTAAAGAAAAAGTTTTATAGAAGTGGAAGTAAATTTTTCAAAGTCTGACAGACTGTCAGAAGTACATTCATTCATTT
Source organism: Aethalodelphis obliquidens (assembly GCF_003676395.1). Classification (NCBI taxonomy): domain Eukaryota; kingdom Metazoa; phylum Chordata; class Mammalia; order Artiodactyla; family Delphinidae; genus Aethalodelphis; species Aethalodelphis obliquidens. The sequence goes on from NW_020837945.1 coordinate 75,818,362, forward strand.
AACATTTGCTGGGAACTGGCCGTGTGCAAAGTCTTGAGAAAGAATACTCACTGCCTTGAGTATTTGTGTTTGCCGTCCAGACACAGACATGGACCACAAACAACCAGTAATGGGAGGAGATGCAGCTTAACTCCAGGAGCTTAAATCTGAGCTCAATGTGAGCTACCGATGAGGTTCAACTCTAAGTGGAGGCCAGCATGCCGGATGGACTCTCTGAGAGCCTCCAAATTCATCTGTATTGAGAACCACCTTTAGCCCAAGGGAAGCCTGGTGTTTTTTGTTTATTCGTTTGTTTTTAATCAGTAAGTGTTTTGTGAAGTTTTCTTCTTACTCCTTGTGTCATAGAGTTCTGTACATATTTGCCCTGTTCCACTGGCGCTCTTTAACGTCAGGAATGGCAGTGTCTCTCAACCGTGGCCATGTCTGTAAACTTAGAGTGCCTAGTGCAAATGTTTGCATGGATTTTCCCCATTAACTCATTTATATAACAGTGTGAGTGGTTCAGTACCTTTGTTAGAAGAGGAGATTGATATTCTTATGAAAAAAGAAAATCCCTTCAGAAAGATTCAGAGAGAATTCTTCTTTGCTGTGCACAAAAGTGATAAAATTAGCTTGCTCTTCTATCTGTGGGAAACATGGCCCTGTAAACTTTACCCACTCTTTTCCTACCCTGAATCCAATCTAAAGAAACTGGTTCTTAAAATTTATTCATCAGTGCTTTCTGCTCATCTAAGAGGGTTTTGAAAAAGAGAGGGTAACTGAGATAGATGCTATTTTTCTCCTAAAATACACTGGACAGGAGTTTGTCTGTAAGGTAGGGTATGAAAGTAATGCCTTGTCAAGTTCAGGAAATCACAAGTCAGAGGACGTCAAACCAGGAAGGGACCTTCCAGTTTTATCCATGAATGTGTTTGCAATGGCTCTGGTTAGTTGGACTCTTTTGGGCACTCCCAGTGATGGAGAACTCTCTCTCTTTCAGTGTGCCGTTTCTCTGACACACAGGAAAAAATCAAGCAACTTGGGGCTTTGTGACAAATACACCATAAATATCTAGCCTCATCTGTATGTAATTTCTTCTTTATCTTACTCAAATAGGGAAAGATCACTTAAGCCAGTAGCAAGCGTATCATAGACACATACAGTCCCCGTTTCCATCGTTGAGGATTTATATCCAGTTAGTGGAGTGGTTTGTAATTTTCTGATAATTAAATTCAAGTTTCTATGTCTGTAATCATGCAGCAATATTTCATTGATTACATTGTGACATAGCAAATGTAGAGACTCAGATTATGGATACACATAACCTCCCTGCTGCCCTCTTCCTGTCTGAAAGGGGTACAAAGGTAGGCTTGAGAAGAAATGAGCCCTTTGTGAAGCTTAGATGCCACAAAAAAAAAAACTCAAAAAACAAGTTATTGAAAATTCCTGGAGTAAATTGTGTTTGTATGAAACTTTTTGTTGTTGTTGTTTTTGTTTATTTTTTTCCATTTTGGATTTGTCCTGGGTGATTATTTTATTTTCAGATGGATCCAAGGAACTTGGGCCATTAACTTTTTTTATGCAGTACTTCGAGTTTTCCAGGACTTGCCAGCATTTTTATTAGTCATTCCTAATCACATCACTGAAAGGAAAGTCAGTATTCTTCTCTCTCCTCTTTCCGGTATTCTCTTTTCTTTCCGGTCCACCTGGAAAACCCTAGACCAGGAGAAGAGAAATGAGTAGGGCCAGGTCAGATTCCAGACCAGAATCATTCTCAGAGGAGCAATTTTTTTTTTTTTTTTTTTTTGCAGTACGCGGGCCTCTCACCGTTGTGGCCTCTCCCGTTGCGGAGCACAGGCTCCGGATGCGCAGGCTCAGCGGCCATGGCTCACGGGCCCAGCCGCTCCACGGCATGTGGGATCCTCCCGGACTGGGGCACGAACCCATGTCCCCTGCATCGGCAGGAGGACTCTCAACCACTGCGCCACCAGGGAAGCCCGAAGTTAATGACTTAGATGACACTTGGAGAGAGATTTGTGGCAATGTCTAGTTGATTGATCATGGTCCAGTTTTCTAAAGAACCATCTCCATGGCATGGAATGAGTCAGCCTGCCAATAACGCAGAATGGCAAGAGAAACCTATTAATCAATTCAATTTGAATTGAATTTGAGGCCATTTTAGTGGAATTCTACCATCTTGTCAACACCAATTGTCTCTCCCCATTATTCTTTCCATTAAATTAGTGGGTATTTTTCTTGTTTTTTTTTTTTTAATTTTCATCCTAGCATTGTCCTGTCTATAATCTGGAAAATTATGCAGGTGAGATACGTATGGAAACATATTTGTCGTTTTAGTTTATCTTTGCTGAAAGTATGAAAGATGTATAAAGTATAACGCATATGGATTCTCATGAGCTTTTTGGATTTGACTCATCCAGAATTAATTCATCGACTCCTGTAATGCACTCACTTTATTTCTCTCCCAGGACCCTTCAGGAGTCCTGCTGTGATTCATAATAATTTAGATTGAGGGATTTGTTTTCCTTTTTTTTTTCTTTAGCTCATTTTGTCAAATGATAGAAAGGAAAAATGAGGATTTTATTAAATGTTGACATAATTAGATAACATGAGCAGAGAATTTCATGAAAAGTCTAGTTCTATGCTCATGAATTTATTTAACAGTTGCCAATTTAGATGCAGGAAATTAAGTGCCACATTACATGCAGCCTGAGGCTCCTTGGAGGGAAGAAAAATGCTTTCCCTTTTCAGTGAGCCGTGGAAAATTGTTTCAAGACCATCAGGAAGGAAAAGCTTTATTTCTGTGAGAAAGCTCTGTGGTCATCAGAGCAGAAGAGCCTTGAATTTTACATTGTGAAAGCTTTTTACTGAACACCAGGTCTTAACTCCATTGACCTTTGGACATGGGAGGGTATGGAGCACAGAACTGGAATTGTAACCCCATGAAAGTTATTCTCTTTTAGTATTTACCAATATTTAATGTTCTACCTAAATGAATGAAACACCTAGCCACTAACCTGAGCAAATGTTGTTTCTCTTTGTCGCAAAGGACTCAGTAACAATGTTCAAATTCTTTGACTCATCTATTCAACTCAGAAATTTATCTTAATAAAATAATTTCAAAAAAGAAAAATAAAGCCATATACCTGAAGATATTCTTTTCAGTATTAGCTATAATAGTGAAAGATGGAAGCAATTTATCCAATGGTGTAGAAATTATTAAATAAATTCAGCTATACACAGGTAAAGAAACATTCTGTAGCCATTAAATGTTATTAGGTAGACTATGTAACTATAGAAGATTATTTCCATTCTAATGTTAGATAGAGGAAATGGATAACTAGTCATAATAAGTATAGCTAGTTAGGCTTATTAGTTTATGTAAGCTTATATAATATAGCTTATTAAGTCCTTTCCATGTGCCAAGCACTACTTAAGCATTGTACATTTATACAATCTTCAGAATAATTCTATGAGATAGGTACTATTATTATCCCCATATTATACACATGAAGAAACTGAGCAAGGTTGCAGAGCTAGTAACTGCTGGGTCTGGGATTCAAAGCCAGATAATCTGTCTCTAGATGTCACACTTAACCATCGTTCTATATAAGATCAGCAAACAAATGGGTATATTCACATTGATTACACCTAGTAACACTCTGAGTGCATGGAAAAAGCTGGGAGAGAATATACAGAAATAAAATTAGTTAACATTGTTGAAATTTGGAAGAGATACATTTTAAAAATTTCCTTTAGGGGAAGAGGGGGGTGGGATGAATTGGGAAATTGGGATCCACATATATACACTATTGATACTATGTGTAAAATAGATAGCTAATGAGAACCTACTGTATAGCTCAGGGAACTCTACTCAGTGCTCTGTGGTGACCTAAATGGGAAGGAAATCCAAAAAAGAGGGGATATATGTATACGTATGGCTGATTCACTTTGCTGTACAGTAGAAACTAACACAACATTGTAAAGCTACTATACTCCAATAAAAATTAATTATAATAAATAAATAATTAAAAAATAAAATTTCCTTTAATGTTCTAATATATGGCTTTTACTATTTAAAAATATGACTTAGTAATGTATAACATTTGAGTACAAAGTTCAAACTTTATTAAAATAGGTCTTTCACATATTACAAAAGAAAGACAATCTCCATCCCATTTAGCTACTTATACCATTTGAAAACCTACTCCCAGAAGTCTGATATTAGGTTTAGTGTTTGGTAAAAGGCACCAGAGAGCCCCAGATAGTGGGAGAGTAGATGCTTGAAGAATGAGCCTTTCATGGAAAATTGCAAGTAGCAGGATTTGCTAATATGTAGGTCAGAGAACGGTAGACTGGGTAATCCGTCCATAATGCAAAAGTGGCAAGGATAATAAGTGTAACTGGCACAGGAAAAATTAAGTTAAACACTAGGAACAACTTCTGAGCTTTAATAGTATTGTGTTGGGTTGGGTATTCATGTTTTTTGCTTTTTAATTATAATCATGTTTTTAACATCTTTACTGGAGTATAATTGCTTTACAATTTTTGTGTTAGTTTCTGCTGTATAACAAAGTGAATCAGCTATATGTATTCACATATCCCCATATCCCCTCCCTCTTGTGTCTCCCTCCCATCCTCCCTATCCCATCCCTCTAGGTGGTCACAAAGCACCGGGCTGATCTCCCTGTACTATGCAGCTGCTTCCCACTAGCTAGCTCTTTTACATCTGGTAGTGTATATATGTCAATGCTACTCTCTCACTTCGTCCCAGCTTACCCTTCGCCCTCCCCATGTCCTCAAGTCCATTCTCTATGTCTGCATCTTTATTCCTGTCCTGCCCCTAGGTTCATCAGAAGCAATTTTTTTTTTAGTTTCCATATATATGTGTTAGCATATGGTATTTTTCTCTTTCTGACTTCCTTCACTCTGTATGACAGACTCTAGGTCCATCCACCTCACTCCAAATAACTCAATTTCATTTCTTTTTATGGCTGAATAATATTCCATTGTATATATGTGCCACATCTTCTTTATCCATTCACTGTCGATGGACACCTAGGTTGCTTCCATGTCCTGACTATTGTAAATAGTGCTGCAGTGAACATTGTGGTACATGACTCTTTTTGAATTATGGTTTTCTCAGGGTATATTCCCAGTAGTGGGATTGCTGGGTCATATGGTAGTTCTACTTTTAGTTTTTTAAGGAACCTCCATACTGTTCTCCATAGTGGCTGTGTCAACTTGCATTCCCACCAACAGTGCAAGAGGGTTCCCTTTTCTCCACACCCTCTCCAACATTGATTATTGTTTGTAGATTTTTTGATAATGGCCTTTCTGACCCGTGTGAGGTGATACCTCATTGTAGTTTTAATTTGCATTTCTCTAATGATTAGTGATGTTGAGCATCCTTTCATGTGTTTGTTGGCAATCTGTATATCTTCTTTGGAGAAATGTCTATTTAGGTCTTCTGCCCATTTTTGGATTGGGTTGTTTGATTTTTTTGATACTGAGCTGCATGAGCTGCTTGTATATTTTGGAGATTAATCCTTTGTCAGTTGCTTCATTTGCAAATATTTTCTCCCATTCTGAGGGTTGTCTTCTCATCTTGTTTGTGGTTTCCTTTGCTTGGCAAAAGCTTTTAAGTTTCATTAGGTCCCATTTCTATTTTTGTTTTTATTTCCATTTCTCTAGGAGGTGGGTCAAAAAGGATCTTGCTGTGATTTATGTCAAAGAGTGTTCTTCCTATGTTTTCTTCTAAGAGTTTTATAGTGCCTGGCCTTACATTTAGGTCTTTAATCCATTCTGAGTTTATTTTTGTGTATGGTGTTAAGGAGTGTTCTAATTTCATTCTTTTACATGTAGCTGTCCAGTTTTCCCAGCACCACTTATTGGAGAAGCTGTCTTTTCTCCATTGTATATTCTTGCCTCCTTTATCAAATATAAGGTGACCAACTCAAAATGTGAGTCTGATGATATTCCGAGAGAGCATTGATGAAATCCAATATACTTGAATATACTTAGCAAGATCCGGTACACCTAAATATCTTTGAAGCAGATCAGTACTCTTATAGAGACAAAGACAAAGCTGTTGGCATCAGAAAGTGGATCCCAGGGACATTTTAAATTTTATTAGACATTTTGCTGTAAGTTCCTCAGATTGGACTTCTGGAATTCTATCCTTGTTGGTCTAAAAGTAGAGCCTTAATAACCACTAGTATATTAGAGCTGTTCATATAAGATGTCTGATTTCAAAGGCTCTATAATTATGAAGATTCCACTTAATATAGTGTAAAGAATTGCCTTGACAACTTATCTATCCTCCTTTTTCATCATATTCTACCTCTGGAAAGTGGAGTAATAATAGCTGCTTCTTTGGGTTGATGCATGGATTAAATGAGATAACAAATCATTTGAATTATTTTAATTACCCTCTTTTAAGAATTTTTGTTTTGCTTTTTATCCATGACAATTAAAAATAGAATTCAAGTATTCCAGTTCCCTGCTATGTTTATTGTGAATACAAGTTTTTCCTTTTAGTTCCTTTTGGATTTCACACTGAACGTGAACCAATCATTTCCTATCTTCGTTTTGACAACACTTGTCAAAAAATATGATGTACCCAGCCAATTGTATTCTATGGCTTTTAAGAAAAAGCATCCTTAAAAAACATTTTATTGATGGGGTGAATGAACACAAACTATTAGATCAGTTTAGTTACTGTGTGCTAGAAGAACCTTTATTTATTCTTCAGATTTTTGATTATGGTATATAGTTATGATGATTTATGAAAACAAACCTGAATGTCTTATGCCAAATTCTTAGCAAAAGCGTAACTCAAAGTGAGATATTAGTTTACATGATGGAAGGATTGATTCCTTTGATTTTCCCCAAGAGAAAAGAGTGTTTCAGTCTTTATTTATTTATTTTTTGCGGTACACGGGCCTCTCACTGTTGTGGCCTCTCCCGTTGCGGAGCACAGGCTCCGGACGTGCAGGCTCAGCGGCCATGGCTCACAGGCCTAGCCGCTCCGCGGCATGTGGGATCCTCCTGGACCGGGGCACGAACCCGTGTCCCCTGCATCGGCAGGCGGACTCTCAACCACTGCGCCACCAGGGAATCCCTGTTTCAGTCTTTAAAGATGGAATATAACACAGTGTTAGCTCCTCTTTAGTCTCAGTACGGAGAGTTTCCTGTAATTCTACAGAGCTGTGCTCTAAAGCTCATTTCCACTGTGCATATTGATGCTTATAGCTTAAGGTGGTTTTGTATCAAAGAAGGATTGGAATATTATGCTTTGTTAGATGGCAGAAGAGTTACAGAGGACATCTTTAGACTCATATGTTTCTCCATTAGACCCTAAAATCAATAGACTGCTGAGCAAGGTCTTACTTGAATTTTTATATACCGTATCATTTATATATGAATTTATATATATCAGAAATTTATTTCTTCTGATTTGAATTTTAAAACTCAATTTTTTTTTCTTCAATTCAGAGAATTCCACGGCAGAGCCAATATATTGTTTAAATCAGTGCTTCGTAACTTGGTTGTATCTGAGAATTCCATAGACAGTTGAAAGTAAAAAGAAAGGTCATCCCTGGACTCATATGCATATTTAATTGGTTTGGAGTGTGGCCCAGACATAGGTTTTCTTTTTTCTCTTTTTCCTTTTTTATTTTCCCTTATTTTTTTAAAGCAATACCAGAATACTTTAACATGTAGTTTTGGTTAAAATACAGTGATATAAATCAGCACTTCTCAAATTTTAATGTTCATCTAAGCCACTTAGGGGTCTTGTAAAAAGTCAAACTGACCCTTCTGTAGGTCTGGGGTGGGACATTGATGGGGCCAACATTGCTGATCTAAGCATCACATTTTCAATAAGAACTAAATTAAGGTCTGAATTTGTTAGGAAACTTTTTATCTGTGAATGCCTTGACTAAACTACTGTCTATGATGTAATTATCTTTGGCTTCATTAGATACTCAAAATGATCTCATACTTTACCTGTCAAAAAATTACCACTCTTATGGTCACATTGCTTAATTCAATCCTACATTTATTGAACACCTATTACATGCTCTCTCTTTTGCCAGGCTTGCAGGGAATGTACAGAGTAGAAAAATACAAATCTTACACGTAAGTAGCTCAAAGAAGAGTGAAGGGCTGATGCTAATGACCATAGTTTAAAGTGCAAAGCATTACAAGAGAAGTAAAATGTTTGACTTTTTGCTTAACTTTGAGATGTTATGCCTTTTGGGTTGAGACACTTTCCAGGTTTTGAAAATTCTTAAAGTCTAAAGTCCTTTTTTTTCTTTCTTTTCTGTAAAGGATGTACGTGTGTATGGGGTGGGGGATGTAGGTCTTAGGAATTTTAATCTAGTTTGTTGATGGGTGTGTCTAGAGTAACTAGAACAGTGCTTGACTAAAACTTGAAAAATGTGAGTGGAATGAATGGTTGCCACCTAATATTTCAGAACAGTGACTTTTGAAGCAGGCAGTGTGACGGATGCCATAGTAAAGGTGAAGAACCCTAACATACCATGTCACACCCGGGACAGTTTCTTTATGGGAAAGTAGAGAAGGAATGGAAGAAGGATATGGGCAGAACAACTGTTATAGATCAGGCATTTCAAGACCATACAGAAGAATAGATAACACTTTGCCCATTTTATATATCAAGTTCACGTTATCAAGTCCCTGAAGTTCAGTGGAAACAATGATTAAGAGGATAGTTTAAGTACTTCCAGACTGGGTGTTTGGAACACTTAGTTTTCTGTTGGAAACTTTGAGCCTACAGATGAGTAGAAAATCATGGGATTTTTGTGGAAAATTTATAAATTTCTCTTGGTCATTGATGAGAAAGTTCTCTAAATATATTACAAGATCTTTTCTTCCAATGTATTACCTTATTTAAACATAACCAGCTATTTCTCTGTTTTAGTTTTTGAAATGGTCAAAAGCAAGGGGTAGTACTCTCTAATGTACTTTTAGGATTTAATGAGGTTAATAAATTATAATAAACAAGACTGATTATTCCTCAGAAAATAAATGTCATTTAATGTTATTTTATAATATCTGATTATAGACTCCAATTATATAAAATTATCTAAGTATCTCCAGCCAGATCTAAATACTTTTGTGAAAACTTTTTGTAATAGTGTAACTTGTAGTGCTTAAGACATGTTCAATGGAAGTCATTGTGTTAATCACTTATTTTTGTCCTCAAAAAATAGTTTTTGAATCTCTTTCAAGAAATTAACAAAGTGATCAGCAGCTCACTTGCCAAGGGGATTAAGAGCAAAGTTTATGCCTCCCACTGCTGGCTTACTTGTACAAAACAAATGTCAGAGGCAGCACGTGGGGAACTGGTAATGGTTTAATTTACATGTATGGAGTCAGCACAAAATTAATAGCAGTCTGTCACCAAGGTTTGTTAGCTAATTGCTGGGTTTTAATGTTAAGCAAATGAGTGTGAATTTTAACAACACTGTTTAAGAGCCTCTTTGGGAGCCTGTTCTTTCTATTCCTCTTGGCATGCCTTAGGTTTCAAGCTGTTTTCTGAATATGTTTTCTAATACTAAAGATATTAAGGTGGCAACCTAGGTTGTCTTTGGCATTCAACCCCCTCCCTAATAAAATCAGCTAGTCATCTTCTCAGAAAAGCAGGCCATAAAGCAGAATTTCCAGGGCCACTGCTACTGTTTTCTTTTTTACACATCTGTTTTTCTGTAAAGGACAAATAATTCCGATTTTCCCACAGGCTGGAGGAGAAATGACTTACTGAGTTTTCTATAATATGACTCTACATAAAATTACTGTAGGTAGGGAGAATTCATTTTACTAATTTAAAGCCTAATTTATTTGTAAGGAGTGTGTTAAAAACATGTCTTATGATGTAAACAAAAGAGATTTTTTTCCTCTCCCACTGTCCCCTTTACATTTTATTCAGTGAGGAATAATTTTAATCTATTCCTAGATGTAACCTCCAGCAGGCCCATGGCATCTCTACAGCCCTACAGACACGCTAAGTCAAGAACAGTGTAGGTCCAGTGATTAGAATATAGTCCAAGGGATTAACCCACCCTTTGAACTCGATTTATCAACAGTTAAACCCTTCCTTCTTAGCGTCTCTTACTATCGCTTACCATCTAGCCGCTATATTAGCTCCACTGGGGTCAAGGTGTTTTGTGGAGGGGAGGGGAGCTGTAAACATATAGTACAGGTCTCCTTTGTCTCAGCTTTGTAAACCCTGGGCCTTGGCAGATGTTAAAAGTTGAGGTCTTTGGGTAGACAAGGCTAATATAAAAGCTGTCTTTTTCTTTCATGACTGTTTTCATGAGATCGTTAAGTATTCCCTGACAGATGCTCTCCCCTGCAGTTCCCTTAACTGGCGTCTCTGTTGCAGGTGGTTTCTTCGTAGATCTTCCCTCAGCTCCTGTTACCCTGTGATGCAAGTTCAACCTCTTTGTGGTGAAAAGCCTCTCTCGTTGCACTCCAGTTTAGCCTATCCAAGATGACTCCTCCCCTCTCCTCCCGTCCCCTCCCCTCCCTTTCCCTTCCTTTCCCTTCCCTTCCCTTCCCTTCCCTTCCCTTCCCTTCCCTTCCCTT